>NC_045607.1:52645934-52975220 GCF_009762305.2 Zalophus californianus
TTATCTCTGTCACTGAGATCTTCAGGAAAAAAGAACCCGGGCCTTCCTTTTTCCCCTTTGGTGACTTCCAAATCCCATTCAACCAGTTTATCCAAGGATGTGCTAAAACCGATAGTCATTCTTAGCATTGAGCTTGCAGACCCATGATGTTATATAAGAAAGTCAACTTGTTTCTTTCTACAGTTGCTCTCTCTATGAGCAAGATGATTGTAAATACCCTTGATCAAACATGAATGGTGGCTTCTTTGGAAAGAACATCTGTGACGCTTCATATTGCCTGGATGCCCAGTTTGAGTGGGTAATGTGGATGTTTGTCCTGTTCCCAAGTACATTTGTTTGCAAAGATGTGATGTTGTCCTTCTATGTAACTGTAAATCGCTGTTTCCATTTACCACTATAAATGGAGCTTCTCTTTTATGATTCAGGCTACCAGCAAATTTCTAAATCTTGCTTACCTGGACCTCTTCCACCAGAAGTAAGTGGTTTAACCTAACGGTTCCATTTTAGCGGAGACAGCTACTCAGGACTAAAAGAGGTCTGAAAGGCAGTGGTTTTAGAAAGAGCAGCAGGCGTTGTGGCGGGCCAGGAGAAAAGAGAAACCATATGGGACTGCTGTGTTCTGCTGGGGGAGACAAGATAGGAGGGTGATGGAAAGGAGATGCCTCAGGTGGGTTTGATCAGTTGCTATGGTTTCTAAGGGTTGTTTTAATACCAGAGGCCACCAGCTGTGTAAGTACATTATCGACATGCGGACTTAGGTGCCGGCTACCTGGGAAGGAATGACTGCGTGCTGCTCAGGTCGCACTGCAGCCTGAGAAACGATCCACAGTAAAAGCTTCCATAGAAGTACAATTAAGAGAATGGATTTGATGGTAAAAGAAAAACGGTGTAGAGGAGGACATTACAGCGCTCCAGAGACCAGCCCTGTGCAGAAGTCCTATTCCTTATGGTCAGAGACTCAGTGTGCCCACCTGGGAAAAGACATTATGGACAACAGTCATTACACCCATGAACTTAGAGTCAGAATTTCTGGATTCGAGTCCGAGACCCCAAGTTAGCGTCTTGGCTACCTCAACCAGCCATCCCCCTTTCTTTCACCCTTGGCCCCTCATCTGTTACACATTTGCTGAGCTCTGGAAGCTATTATGGGGTTCAAATGAGATAATCTATACAAAATCACAATTTATTTCTCTGTTTACCTACAATACCCAACACTCCCCCTTGCTTTGCCCTATTCCAGAAAAAGCATGTAAGGGAGACCAATTGCTTTGAGTGATACTTTTTAAAAACTGGCTGTTGCAGGATTCCAGCATCACCCAGAGTCACCATATATACATATCTTTATATAAGTATTCTGAGCAGATAGGTGCATGAGGATATTTGATCTGAAGGCTCATGTTATCTGCAAGATGAAAGAGGGAAAATTTTTGTAGGAATGGACACCCACATGCACATACCACACATATACTTTATGTAAAATAATAGAATGCTGGAGTGAGTCTTTATCAGGAATGGCACATATTAGAGCTTCTTTTTTGTAAAGTAATTTAAATAAATGATAAGTATCTCCTTACAATCAAACTAGTTGTCTTGGTTCAGACCATACAGTTGTGGTCCAGAGAGAATTTGATATCACAAAGCTGAATAGAAATGGCCTATGAGACAGAATTTTCCATTGCAAAAATAGTATCGTTCCCTTTATCCTGCTTCCCCTAATGACACATTCTATGTAAACACAGCCCAGTTGATGAAACTAAGAAATTAAGGTTGGTACCATACTATTAACTGATCTAGATACTTTATTCAAATTTTGCGAGTTTTCCCATTAAAGGGTCTTTTTCTGGTCTGGTATCTCTAGAATCTCACATTTATTTGTCCTATTTTCTTGGTCCTCTCCAATCTGTAACCATTCTCTGGTCCTTTTTAAAAAATCTTTACTGACATTTACACTTTGAAGAGTACTAGCTGCTGTTTTGTAGAATGTCCTTCAATTTTGGTTTATCTTATGTTTTCTCATGATTTAGATTGAGGTTATACATATTTTGGCAAGAAAAAGATGATGTGCCCTTCTCAGTATATATCAGAAGATAATGATGATGCTTAACACTGGTGATGTTGACTTTGGTTACTTGGTTAAGGTGGTGTCTGCTAGGTTTCTCCGTTGTAACGTTATGGTTTTTCTCTTTGTAATGAATACGTATCTAATTTTGTTTTTTAAGAAGATTTTATGCTTTCTTAAATTGATAGGCAGGTTGGGGCAAGTATTATTCACAGAGGTTGCAAAAGTTCCCATCCTGGTTAGGAAGAAGCTGTGCTCTAGAAAATGATGGAGTCATTATTTAAGCATTTGAATACATTTCTCCCAGCCCATGCTGAAATGGATTGCCTGACATTACATTGCAGGATTTTTAAGTCCTACCTCCAGGCAAATCTCATAGTTACTAGCAAAAATGAAAGTGTGAAATGCTTTTTAATGTATATTTAACAACACATAGTCTGGTGATTACTGATGTGTATTCTCTGTGGACTCCCTTTGCTATCAGAGGAGGATGTTAAGAGACAACATTTTTACACATTTATTCTATCTAAATCCATCACATGTTTACTTTCTGAATATCTATAACTGTCACTTATAACAAGATCATAAAAAGTCAAATACTTAAAGTCTAACTCAAACTTGGAATCCCAGGATTACAGTCAATTTTCAGGAAAAGTACAATCACTGTTTTTCCTTAACTCTACCTTATGAGATTGTCTGTTAGTAAATGACACTAAAATACAGCCGATAAAGAGAGAAAAATACAGTTTAGTAATGGGGGCACAGAGAGCAAAGCTCCTTTCTTCATCGTTTTGATTCAGAAAGTTGTATAATAGCTCCTGTTTAAAGGAATTGAAGCCAGTATCATGTCTGCTTGTGTCGAAGAGATAAATTTCACAAAATGTACTTAATCCCTTCCTGTGGTGTCACTACTTAATACGGATTCAGGTACCATTTTTTGCATTTTTACTGGGTTGCACAGCAAGAGTTCACGTCTTATACTAATATGTGCTAAATAGTTGCATTCTATATAGACCATTGTTGTTAAAATAGCAGTAGTGAAGGCATGTTAGATCACAGAGCCCCAGTGGTCTACATTTTGTTTGCTTTGACATTAAACTAAAATCTGTTTCTCTGTGACTCTAATTACTGCAGTTGCATGGCAGAAAAGTTTGCTTTGTGGGTTGACTTTTCTGAATGGTGCTTGCGTGTTTTCTGCAGTAACTCTCAGTGTTTCATGAGCAGGCAGAGCACCTTCAGTTGCATTGAATAATTTTGCACAATCAATAAGTTTTTGTGTTTATGTTTGTTGTTTCTTTGATGTGGCCTCTAGGATGCTGCCGGCAAGGTACTGGACCGCTGGGCCATCATGTCTCGAGAAGAGGAAATCATCACCCTTCAGCAGTTTCTGCGGTTTGGAGAAACCAAGTCCATTGTAGAGCTGATGGCAATTCAGGAGAAAGAAGGGCAAGCCGTAGCTGTACCATCTTCAAAGACAGACTCAGACATAAGGACTTTCATTGAGAGCAATAATCGCACCCGGAGTCCCAGCCTTCTTGCTCATCTAGAGAACAGCAACCCTTCCAGCATTCATCACTTTGAAAACATCCCCAACAGCCTTGCGTTTCTGCTTCCATTCCAGTACATAAACCCAGTCTCGGCCCCACTGCTAGGATTGCCTCCAAATGGGTTACTGTTAGAGCAACCGGGACTGAGGCTGCGGGAACCAAGCCTTTCAACCCAGAATGAATACAATGAGAGCAGTGAATCTGAAGTATCTCCCACACCTTATAAGAATGACCAGACACCCAATAGAAATGCCCTGACCAGCATTACTAATGTGGAGCCCAAAACCGAGCCAGCCTGCGTATCCCCCATTCAGAATTCTGCCCCAGTCAGTGATCTGACCAAAACTGAACACCCAAAAAGCTCATTCCGGATTCACCGGATGAGAAGGATGGGGTCAGCCTCCAGGAAAGGAAGAGTGTTCTGTAACGCATGTGGGAAGACGTTCTATGACAAAGGTACTCTCAAAATTCATTATAATGCTGTTCACCTGAAGATCAAACACCGATGCACCATCGAAGGTTGCAACATGGTCTTTAGCTCCCTCCGAAGCCGGAATCGCCACAGTGCAAACCCTAATCCTCGCCTTCACATGCCCATGCTACGAAATAACCGAGACAAAGATTTAATTCGGGCCACATCAGGAGCTGCCACCCCTGTCATAGCAAGTACAAAATCAAATCTCACACTCACAAGTCCTGGCCGGCCCCCAATGGGTTTTACCACTCCCCCACTAGACCCTGTCTTACAGAATCCTCTGCCTAGCCAGCTGGTGTTTTCTGGGCTAAAGACTGTACAGCCAGTTCCTCCATTTTATAGAAGTTTACTCACTCCGGGGGAAATGGTGAGTCCTCCAACCTCCCTCCCGACCAGTCCCATCATTCCAGCCAGTGGTACCATAGAGCAGCACCCCCCACCACCCTCTGAGCCCACAGCACCAGTAGTGATGATGGCCACTCATGAGCCCAGTGCCGACTTGGCACCCAAGAAGAAGCCCAGGAAGTCCAGCATGCCTGTGAAGATTGAGAAGGAGATCATTGATACCGCTGATGAGTTCGATGATGAAGACGACGACCCCAATGATGGTGCAGCTGTGGTCAACGATGTGAGCCATGACAATCATTGCCACTCCCAAGAGGAGATGAGTCCAGGCATGTCTGTGAAGGACTTTTCTAAACATAGCAGGACCCGGTGCATTTCAAGGACTGAAATAAGAAGGGCTGACAGCATGACTTCCGAGGACCAAGAACCTGAGCGGGACTATGAGAATGAGTCCGAGTCTTCAGAGCCCAAACTAGGCGAGGAGTCCATGGAAGGGGATGAGCACATTCACAGTGAAGTGAGCGAAAAAGTCCTGATGAGCAGTGAGAGGCCTGATGAGAACCACAGTGAGCCCTCTCACCAGGATGTCATCAAGGTGAAGGAAGAATTCACAGACCCCACATACGACATGTTTTACATGAGCCAGTATGGACTGTACAATGGTGGGGGGGCCAGCATGGCAGCCCTGCATGAAAGTTTTACATCGTCTCTGAATTATGGCAGCCCTCAAAAGTTCTCCCCAGAAGGCGACCTGTGTTCTAGCCCAGACCCCAAAATCTGTTACGTGTGCAAGAAGAGTTTCAAAAGCTCCTACAGTGTGAAGCTCCACTACAGGAATGTTCACTTAAAAGAGATGCATGTCTGCACGGTGGCTGGCTGCAACGCTGCCTTCCCCTCTCGCCGAAGCAGAGACAGGTCAGTAAATCTCCATTGGCTGCTCCTGCTGGGGGTGGAGGGTGCCAGTCATGTTGGACTTAGCATTAAAAAAAATCCAACTTAGATGTTTTTGATGCACTGTAAAGATTGTCCACAGTAACCATGAGATAACCAAGCTGCCATGCTCATGAAGGATTGTTGCGGTTGGTGCTTGTTATGATTAAGCATGCAGAATCATATGCCATCTTACCCAGTAATGCACGCCATTTTTCTCTGTGCTCTGTGTATGTGTGTATGTATGTTTTCCCATGCATCTAGGTGTGAATAAGTTAACTATGTACACAGTTCCCTGCTTCCTCATGAAGCTTCACTTAGAAGCCGCAGCTTCTGTTATATATATTTCTGCTTTGCCTTGTGGCTTTTTAATTAAATCAATATATTATCTTCATACACACATATTTATCCAATATAGAAACAGAAATTTACGGATGGAAAGAACCATAGGTCCAGGACATCGAGACAGCCTGCATCTCCGTAGGTATAACCAGAAATGTTATCATTCTTACATGAGTATTTAGTGTGTCCTTGAATTCTTTTAAGAGTCATGAAAATATCAGAAGAAAATGGGACCAAAATAATTATTTAATGTGGGGAAATGGTATGGTGGTATGGGTTTCTTTATTTTGACTTCAGTGTCTTTGAACATATCTCTAAAATACAGTCTGTTGTGGGAATTATGCACAGAAGGGGAGGCATGCATATACTTTTAGGATCAGTCAGAATATATATGTCCAGCCGTGAGATGACATCAGACCTTAGCTATGTGGCTACAGCTCTGAAACAGTTGGGTTTAAACAGAAGCAGCTGGTCTTAAACCTCCAATGTTCTTTTTCAATCCTAAAGAAAATGTAATATAAATGGAATGTGTCAAGGTGGTCGGTGGTGGGTAACACAGTCATCCTACACTTAACGGAGATAAGCTTGCAAGCAGATCATTTACATAATATACCAGCCCAACCCAGAGTCACACACCAGTTAATTCTTCCTCTCATGTCCGATGTGGCTTTTTGGTTTTACTCTGTCTTTTAAAAATATCTTTAGACAAAATTTCATTACATGGTAAAAATCAATATAGTAGAAGAAACATGATTAACTAGGAAGTTTCCAAATAGGCATCCCCCAAATTTTCACACTTATCAATTGGGTAGAATTCTTTGACAAAGTAACATAAAATAAAGGTACCACTGAAAAGTAGCGACCTGCTTCTATAATACTCGATTTTGTCTTCATATTTAAAAGATAAATCTTTTTAAAAATAAAAGTTAAAGGAATATTTTCCATAGTACTGAAATGCAAGAGGCCCAATCCATTAAAAGCAAATTTCTGAGAAAAATAAGTGGCTTGCTTTATACAACTCAAAACATGCTTTGAAGAGAAATCTATATTAAGATTTCCCCTTCCCCACCCCCTCCCCCACGCCCATTTACCTTGTTCCATAAAAATGGTTTACAGTCACAAAGTCTTTTTCATTTCTGAGTTATCATTGACAGTACCAGAATACAGCAGATAAGGTAGCTACAATTTGAATAATAAAATATAATACTATACACAACTTCCCACCCCCAAGTTTGTGAGTAATACTACTCATTCTTTTATATTTGAAATAGTGCACTTGTGATAATGAGGTTAATGCATTGGATTTTTTTTTAACAAAAATAAAAGACTCATGAAAACCTGCATAAAATATTTATGGAAATGGAGTGTTTGAAGACAAGCCAAAATTTAAGCTTATTTGCATGAATTCCTATCACAGTTTTAGTTGGTTTGCTGAAAATACTGCAAGTCATAACACTGGCGTAAATGGCTCTGGAACCAAAAGGCTACAATGCCCGAAGCGTGGTGCTTTCATTTATGTCAAACCACTAGAAAACACAAGCACTTGTATTTTTATGTCCTAATGCATAAGGAGGTGCTGTTGAAAGGGTGGTTTGTCTAAGGAAAAACATTTATTAATAGCAGGAGAATATTTCAATCTCCATTTTTATTCTAAGGATTAGGAGCTTGGCGGATGACTAGCCATATGGAAATTTAGAAGTGTCTAGGCTAACTGGGATATTCTGGGGAAGCAGAATACAGATATTTTCCCATGTGCGTCCAGTCACACAGGAGACTGCAAACCTCAGAAGACAGGTGGTAGGTTTCATCTGGGTGGAATCTCACATCACAGCTAATCTTTATAATTCTGGAGTTGTGTAACACGTGGTAAATGAAGGAAAGCAAATTGAAAAAAAAAATGCCATGCAGAGACAGTTTTTTGATTCTCACTTGAAGTTTTGCTTTTCAAGAATACTCACATTTTTTGATCCCAAGTTAAAAACTTCTCAAAAACTATAATACTTTAATTTTGATGTTTCTTTCCTTAAAAAAAGTGTTCATCCTTGTTGAGTCTATGACTCGAATTAACATATGTTGCAAGCATAGCTACCACCATGTAACCAGAGACAGGGATGCCACTGGGGTCCCTGCCTCTTCCTGCATCTCCACAGAGTGAACTCAAACATAGCCGTACACCCATCTCAGCCAGTTCTCATCACTTCTTCCACTAATGGTGACTTGTCACTTAACCTCCTGTGTCACAGAGCCTCTTGGACCACATCTCTGATCTCCCACTTAGACTTACCTTCCCCTTTTCTCTTCACTTTTGCTGTATTATTCACGAGAACCCCAGGAATTTGGGGTCCCTGCTTTTTTCTTCTTCTTCAATTCACAAGGAAGCCAAGACACATTTTCTTACCTCTCTCTGAGCCAACAGACCTTCCCAAACAGAAACCCTCCTTTGCCTTTAATCCTGCTGTCCTCAGCCCTATTTTTTTCCTTTCCCCAGAGTCTTGATTCATCCATCCTTGACTCCACAATGTCTTCCTTGTGCAAATAAAGCATTAGAGGGGATTTTGAGTGGGGGCTGAAGTGTGCAAGGCTACAGGATGTGTAGTGATAAAACTAACAGAATAACCCTCTTCTTCTGTTTATAAAAGCAGTCTTCTTAACTTTGGTCTTAGAACACCTTACAGGAGTGATACCCAGATCTTCTTGGGCTTTTTCCAAAATGGCTATACACGAGTGAATTGCATTTTTGGTCTCCAAGTAGACATGCTAGTTAGTAAGATGTAAGTAGAAAGATGTTAAATGCTGTGTTTTACATTTGGCAATTAGAGATTTCCAGGTCTTTGCTTATGGTCTTTCTAGATTTTATAAGATCAAGTTGAAGGCTTTTTGAAAAGCAAGAACGTTCTTTGTCTAAAGTCATACGAAGGGAGAAGTGGTGGGGGGTGGGGGTACATGCATGGTTTGTTAGGGCTGAGGATTCTAAGCACAGTGTGAAAGGTGTCCTTTTTCTATACAGTTGTGACTGAGTGTGAGTGTAATAGATTCAAAAGCAAAGAGGACCATTTCACGCTAATGACAGAGAACGGTATGCACAAAGATCAATTCATCCAGTCACTAGGTGGCTGTAGGAATAATTTTTGTTCTGAGTTATGGAAGTGAAATGTAAATTACTTTATCTGTGAAGAACTGTAGCACGATAAGGTGATTACTAAAGTGTTTAAGTATAAACTGATAATGTGGTGTAGTGTTAGACCTGACACTCCCCTAAACACCCTTCTTTCCTTCTTGTTTATCCCTTGACTTTTCTGCTACTAAGATACTGTTCTTTCAAGGATCAGGAAGCTGACCCTCCGTTTTGAAGTATGCACATGAAGAACTCCCAGGAAAGAAGAAATTATAACTGGCTTAGAACCTGGTCTTCCCAGAGGGACTTTTCTTGGAGACGTGTCATAGAATTAGTGGGGCTGGTTTACCTTAGGTCATTTCTCATCATGTGTCTTGAATTTTGATCCCTGGCCTGAGTGGCCATGGATCACCTGTGTATTCATTCATGTTAAGTTATTTATAAGTTACATTTGGTTTTTCTTAACAACAACAACAAATAAATGCCCTCCGGTCCTCTTCCCTAGAATTTCTTATCATTTGCTAATACCTTAAAATCTATATCTTTTAGTGATGGGCAGTTTTAAAACTCCCTCAATTAAAATGAAGACTTTGCACACAGAAACGAGGTGATCTGCTTAGAAAGAACTATGTATCCCTTTGTTTTACATCTAACATGATCTTTACCATCTTTGTTCCTCCCTTCTGAGAATAGTGGCCACTGATTGCCAAAGTTTGTCTTAAATTTTATTAGAAAGGTAAGCATGTATGTTTAATCTTCAAGGTGTAGGAAAGATGATTCAGCCCCATGCATAAATTTAAAAACAAAATAATATTTGTTTAGGGTGATTTATAAATAAATATGAGGCAACCATTGGTGCCAAGTGTGAACCTTTTCTTTGATTGCTAGTTAAATCAGTCCAGATTTAAACATGTAAACTTCTTGATTTGTATGGAAGAAGACATCTGTATTTGGTTTATTAAAACCTGCTGATGTCTCCAGAACTAAATTTGTTCCTATATAGGCCTCTGGGTAGCTGTAGCTAAAAAGCAGAGATGTATAGTTTTTGCCTATCTGATTACCTGACTTCCAGCCCTGTACAGGTGTGCAGGAATAAATTAACATGAGCTACCTCTGATGAGCCACTGCATACATTAACAACAGAGGTGAAGATGTGAAAACATGCTACCTACCTCCTGTTATCATCTGCTCAGCAGCAACATCGATTTTTTCCATCGTTCTCTATGTTTGGAAACTTAGAACTTTTCTAAAAAGAGATTTTCAATAAATGCATATACGATTTCACTACCTTCAAGAAATGAGCCACTTCGCACCAGTTTGAGATAACTATTAGTATATTTGCCTTCATATAATTAGCTGTCAAATACAGTGTGTTAATTCTCTTCAAGTATAAGAAGAGAACATTTTAAGGCATTTCATTTCCTATATGTTTGCCAAACTGAAACTCTCCTTTTTCAAAAATCTTTTATAAAGTGAAGTTGTGCAGGACCTCTGACACTTAAATGTTAAGGAAGAGACTTCCCCTCCTTCACTCTATTTGGTTTCACAATAGAAGCCAGCAGATCAATAAGTCTTTTCTACTTATCTCCATTACTTTCCATCAAAGGCAAACAAACAAAATAAATCCCCCTTCTGAGTAATTGCTAGTTGTGCCCTCCTCAAGCGAAACTTTGGTAGTAAGATAAACTTCAGTGTCATTCCTGTCTCTGGGGTTCTTTTTATATATTGGGAGAAGAGCAATGAGCAAAACGGTCTCCTTGTATCATGGGGAGAGACTCTGACAAGCCTAAAGTGAGCCTCGGATCTTCCTAATGATCTCCTGCTGGCCCAGCTGGATGTAAGACAAGCTCATTTAAGCCTCTGCTGACCTTTCACTCCTCCACTCCAAGAACTACACCAGTCACTTCCACCGTCTTCCAGACTGAGTACCAAATAGACAGCACGGCTTAATGGTGGATGAATGACAAAGAGATGCTTACACATTTCTATTGATGAGAGTTACATTACATCTCTTATCGATACAAAACTTCGATTGCACAAACATGCTTCCTACACGCTCCTTATTCTTACCTTCCCTTGAAAGGAACAGGCTGTTACTCTTGCCAGCATTATCTTGAACTTTTCTAAAGAGAGATTTTCAATAAATGCATATGATTTCAGGCAAAAATTGCACTTAGAACAGAATGCACATACTGAGTGCACAGGCAGTATTTTTCACAATGGCAACATTTTGAAGGGGTCATCTTCCTGATTTCCACCTCTCTGGGATCTGCCCATCCACCTGACACCCTGGTAGACTTTATTAGTCATAACTATTCTTCTACATAATTATTCGAGATACTTGTTTCTGTAGATAATCTTTTAAAAAATGTAGGCCATTTGCACTGAAAGTGGGTTGTAAGACTGCACACATACATTAGCAGTCAATTATATCAGGACTGTCAAGAGTGGTTCTCTCTTAGGTGAAAGGCTTCTTACCAGCTCTCTCACTGTGAGTGATCATTTGTTGTTGTGCTAAGAGGAAGGGAGACTTTCCTCTCTCTGTTGAAATTTCTTAGTGAAGGTCGGGCTAGAAAGTATTTCTTTTTCTTTTTTTTTTTTTTTAAAGCCTCAAAAATAATTTAATGTTTTGGCTACAAGCTTCAAATAAATGAATGTGGCAGAATATGAAAGTTTACACTTGCCAAAAAATTATAATGTCAGAAAAAAGGGATTTAGTAACTTCGATTCTTGAGTGCCAAGGTGTGTGTGTGTGTGTGTGTGTGTGTGTGTGTGTGTGTACACGCATGTGTGAGAAGCAGGCTGTGAAACAAGAGCAAAGAATACTTTATAGGAAAGGACAATTTTTCTTCAGTTACTTAACATAAAACTACACTTTTAAAAAATACCTAGATTTTATGTCCCAGTGCAAGCTGCTTGAATTAAAACAGGGGTTGTAAATTCCTGGTAAAAAGCTGTTATGCCTGAAGTGTTAGTGATCTTAACTCTAGTACTTTATGGAGTTTATTACTTCTTTTATTAACTAGGGGGAAAAATGTTACCCACTTCTAGTTCAATTCTTTTGCTTGCTTGCTCTAATTATTTTGACTTTACCTTGGGAAAAAAAAAAGCCAAGTGTTTCTAGCTGAACATATATAAGTGATGCTTCAGTTTCGCTAGAACATGTATCAATCTGAATTATTACCAGCTATTCAAAAAATATGCTAACGTCCTAATCTAAATGCATCCACATAATGTATATGTGTGTTTATACATAAACATCCACATAAATAAGAATATCAAAAGACAGATCATCCTTCATTGCCAGAACAGACATCTTCATCTTGGAAAGTAACGAATGAAGTTACTTTACCACATTGGTGGGAAATAACCAGATTTTGTAAGTAAAAGGAGACAGATTTGGACAATGAGCACAACAGTCGTTCAGAAGGAAACCTCCTTGGTCTGACGGCCAGCTGAGGGGGGCCGCTCTGGTTCTGCTGCCTTTTTAGCCCCTCTGTCACTAAGGGGGCACTGGTGGGTCAGTTCGCTCACTAGTAATTGTGTTTTACAGACTTCTAAAGCAATTGGCTCAGTCAGTCCCAATTCAATAAAAGTGGAGAGCAAGAGAGAGAGCACTTTTGTTCTATTTTTTACTTGAAATTATTTCATTCAGCAGTCTGTCTTTTTTATTACCAGGACTTGACATTAGCACTCCAAGCTATATTAGCATCCATTTCAGCAGTTCAGTAATGGTATTAAAAAAACACTTAACTTCAACGGTGAATGGTTGTATGACAGTACCATAAAAAACCCACATTAAAAAAAAAACTCATGTATTTGTCCCAGCAAATTATTTTTCACTTGTTTAACCACTTCAAATCTATGTTCTCGTGATGGGTGTTCACGAGGACCTTCTTGTTCTCAGAAGCAGCCAACGGCACTGCTCTGTTGATTAGGGAATTGGGGAAAGAGGATAGGGAAATCCGTAGGGAGAGGGTAGGTAAAGATGCTGTTTACCCTGTAGTTAGATTACCTTCCATTCATCAGCAGAGAGAGAACTGGCAACCTCAGAGCACCCAAGGTGAAATTCTTGGATCCTCATACATAGCTGGGATTTGATTTTGAACCCAACACTCTCCAAACTTGGGAGCAAAGCCTAACTACTTTGGCACTGCAGTGTGCTCATAAATGACTACATTAGATTCTAAATTTTGATTAAACATTCAGTAATTAATCAATGGTAGACATGAAGCAGTTGGCAAGGTCCAGAGCTGCAAAATGTTTAAGACATAAAACATTACGAAGTAATTAGAATATGCTCCTTCAAGAGAAGGATTGCCTTCAATAAAGAGGTAAATGATAGCATCCTGTTTATTGTGGACGTAGGCAGCCAGAGCAATATGATAAACTGCTGGAGATACACATATCAGTAATCATCCACATTATTAGTGCCATTAATCATAATTCCAAAAATATGACAGCAGCAGCCAACTTTTTGACCAATTTTGCTTCTGCCTGTTGGCCATTTTAACTTTGCTAATAGACTGCAGAGCTCCTGTGCGTGGCAGTTTGCATTGAGAATAGAAGGTTAATTATATTTGAGCTGCTGATTTTTTCTCTCCTTGGAAAAGGCTTACGACTTTGACAATCCCAGGAGCTCACTGTTGTTAAACCAGTAAAAGTACTTTATTGAAATTTTCTTTGTTGGTCAGGAATGAGGAGATGTTTCAAATGAGATATAAGCGCCAGGCTGGGATAGCCGCTAATGTTTCTTGCTCCAAAGTGATCCTTGGGCAGCAAGATGAACTCCATGGTTTCTTTAGATCCCTTTGTTCTCTCATTTCTCTTTTGCAGATGGGTAAAAATTTCAGCACTGTATGGAAATCCCACAAGGAAATCCCACAAGATTAGTGGTAGTCTCGATATGTAGGACTAAGAAGTTGGGGGGGAATGGTTCATAATATTGAGAGAAATCACTACCTTTTTAATATAAAATTCTGCTTTCCCTATGTTCATGTGAATAAAAAGTAAAAATTATTTCACAAAAATAGAGTGTTTCTAAAAATTGAGATGTTTAGTAGCATAGGTACGTTGCTGGTGAGTTAACTGAAGTTTTCTTGGGTACGTTTGACATCATGTAACCAAAAACATAAATTAGATTTTGCACATTCTTTTTGTTCATGTATCTTAAGTAGTTTCATTTTTAATATAGAATTCCAGATAAGGCCATAGCTAAACCACAATACTGATGGTCTACAAAATTCTGTCCCTTCCCTTGGGGAACTCAGACATTCCTAATCTTATCTTTTTAAAAGATCTTAAATTAACCATTTTAATGATGTAAAACATTTGAATATTTAGTCTTAGGAAGTATTTCCTTTGAAAAAGGTCTCAGAAAGAAATAGAGGTTTCACGTATGTATTAAAAAACAATGCTTATTTTTTAAATGGCAGAAATTTTTCTAGAGAAAAAGGCATTCCTATTATTTTAGACGTAGGTCTTCTAAGCTCTTTATTATAGTCAGACCATAACACAAGGGTTGGAAGATTTGAGGGTTAGTTCATCCAGGGTAAAAAATATATATATAAAACTCAAAATTTGGGTGCCTTAGTGGCTCATATGGTTAAGCGTCTGCCTTCGGCTCAGGTCATGATCCCAGGGTCCTGGGATCAAGTCCCACATCAGGCTCCCTGCTCCTTGGGAGCCTGCTTCTCCCTCTGCCTCTCTCTCTCTCTCTCTCTCTCTGTCTCTCATGAATAAATAAATAAAATCTTTAAAAAAAAATAAAATAAAACTCAAAATTAGAGCTCAGATTCGTTTCATTCCTTAAAAGACGCCAGTGTTTATGCCCTTTTTCTTACCCACCAATAGTAGTAAACTGAGCACCAGATGAGCTGCCTGATTGAGAAAATTTCTGAATGCTGTGAAAACAACCCTCTTCACAGTGTAGCACTTCTCTCAGGTTACAAAGCAACAGGTACCTATTGAATTCAATCAGCACCCTGGAGAAGCCTTGATGTGTCAGATGCAACTCAAAAGTAAAATGGTTAGGGAGCAGGGCTGTTGGATATCAATCCCACACTTAACCTGAGCATCCAGCATACGCATTTTCCATCTACCAATCTGCCTTCCCAAATGCCATTACTACATTAACATTTTTTATGCATTCCACAGCAATGACAAATTGTTTTCTAACTGTAGCACCAGATTTAGTATGCGAAAGACACGTTTGCCTCTGCCAACAAACCAATAATTCTCACTAACATCTTCAGAATTACAACATTTATAAAGTTGCAAAGTGGAGTAAACAAACCATCTGTTTGGCTTTTCCATATATGTCATGCTTTCTTATTAGCATATTACGATTCATTTAGTAAACAAATTTGGTGATTTCGTTCACGTCAAAGTTAGGTCGGAAGCTTGAAGATGATTAACATTGCTGGGACATGCACATTAATACATTGCATCCTCGGCAAAGTTAAATGGCTTCTCAGGAGAATCGCCCCTTGTTGACAAGATGAGACTGTCAATTTTGTTTGCCTGCCACATTAAGGGCCATGAGGGGATGGTAGGCTCTGAGAGAGGGGAGTCATGTAGGCAGCATAATTCACTGTGAATTGAGAAAAGAAGTCTAATTCTGATAAATGGTCGACCCCAATACATCCTACCTGTTATTACAACAGACGTGCCGTATCTGTGCAGTAAATTAGCTAAACCCCTAAAGAGTTTGGTGGGAGCTTATCTTCAAGTGAATAATTTGAATGTAGAGGGAACTGTCTGCGTGACCAGTATGGATGATTTGTTTTATATTGAAAGATTGAAGTGACTGAATTTCATAGTTTTAATTTGCAAGAATTTGCTTAGCTTTTATTTCTTGCATTTCATATGTACTTCTTTTCGTTTTTTTTTTTTTTTTTTTGAGCATTCACTAAGATTGTACTTTCGGTTTTTGTGTGTGTGTGTGTGTGTGAGGGCTAGAGATGGTTTTCAGCTCTTCTGGAGAGGGTTTTTAAGTAATAGCCTATAGAACAAATGCTAGTTTTACAGAAACGTGTACTATCAAAAATGTCATTTAACTCGCAGAGCTGTAAGCCTTCTACCATTAATACAAAAATTTTGAGGAGTTAAATACAATAGATAATGTCAGAGCAATCCAGATAAGAAGAGAATTAATGAGGGGCAGAGGTTTTAATTTTTCAATTCTGTGGATTTGGATAGATGATGTACATTTCTGTTCAGGAGTGCTGCTGATTCAGTATCCCACAGTACACTCAAATCTGGCATCATCTAGGTTTTTCTAGAGTGATTATAAATAAATTTATAATCCTCATATATGCATACGTACATAAATATACAACACACACACACACACCATATATATGATATGTATACATCACTGATCATTCTGAACAGTGTAATTTGAGGGGTGTGTGTGTGTGTGTGTTGAGTGGCAGAGATAAGCAAGAAAAGAAAGATAAAAATTAATCCAATACAGAGCCTCAATTCTATTTTGCCTGAGATATTGTAATATTTACCAAGTATTTTGTTTCACTAAGTTTAGAATGGTTCAAAACTTACAAAGAATTAAGATCTAAGTGTTGAACTTCTCATGTAACCTATGGTCTGATTCACTATTCAGTTTTGACTACTACATTCTGATTTTCCAATTTGGACATGGAACTTTTTCTTTAAAATAAAAAAAAAAGTTCCTTCCCTATATATCAAAGTCAAAGTTAAAACATCAAACATTGTATTAAGTTGAACTGGGCATTAGAACAAGAGAAACATAAGAAGAGAAATGCCCAGCAAGACTTAGTTTTTCTCTCTTACTTTCTCTCGCTTGTATTTATGCATTTACTTAACTGTGTTTGATGAATTTGGTGTCTTCTGTGGTTGCATAGTAAAGTTTTCTTTCTTTTTTTAAATTGAGATATAATTGACATAAGTAAAATTTTTATTAAAGAAACAAAAAGAATGGTGGTCCACTTCAGACCAGTTAGAGTACTTCCACTCAGCATTTCAGTGTTAAGTTTGTTTTTATGACCTCCCCTACCCAAGGCTTCATTACTTTTTGCTCTTTAGGATAATCTTAGTTTTCAAAAGGCATTTTGTAAACTCACAGTGTGGAGGGAGTAGGAAATAGTACAGAGATTCAGAGGAAGCAGTTGCAATTCCAAGCAAGCCCAAGTTATAGGACTATGTCATGTCTTAATTTACATGGCATTTCTGTGTACCACACTGGGGTATTAATAGAGTCAGAATTACCCTTTGCTGTATTACCACTGCCTTTTCTTAAGTATTCTGTTATATGCTTCTGGTCTTGGGATCATTGTTTTCTCTTCTACAGTGTATTTTGGGAAAAGCTTCTCCTGCATATTATTGATTAAAGGCGAGTAAATGTACTTTCAAGTATTTCCTATGTGCAAAGTATTCTACTTTACTGCAGGAGACTGGAGGTTGAATGAGGTTTAGTTTGTGTTCTTGAAAGTGACCATCTGGGGGCTACATTTGGGACTCCTCTCTTAGTGAGTAGTACTGTCTGTACTCATTAACAGCAGATTCCTATTCAGATCCTTACCCTTTGTGCCTAGGAACTCATCTTCTCTCTCCATCCCAGTCATTTTTTTGTTCCAAGAGAGAAATTTACATCTGCGTATTGGCATTTCCTACCTAATTGAAGCAAGCAGGAAGAGCCTTAGTACTGTTTTTGATCTTGTATTATATAATAAGTTTGAATATAATCTAGATTTTTGCTAATGATTATCTCTCTCTCTTCTGGAGATAAATATTCGTAGTAAGTCCATTTCTAGAAAAACCGTCTCTGTCTCAGAAGAACTCAAAATTGAGTTCCTTCATAGATTCCTCCTTCCACTTAACTACATACATCTGCACACTGCTTCCTCTGCTAGGATATTTCTCATATTTCCAACACTCTCTGGCCTTCCTCCCATTTTAGGGTCCTCTTCTCTTCATCTGATGGTCAGTAGGCATGAGTTCTTTCTGTGTCTCTTCCATCTTCCTTCTCTTTGTATCTCCTCATAAGGACAGTGTTTTATGACAATTAATGGTTTAGATCGACTGATTCCAGAGTCCAACAATAGGTCTTTGTTAAGATCAAGTGCTGCCTTCTATCTGCTCTGTAGAGGCTGAACCTAACCTCTTGAGGAGCAGGATCAGTACTCTCTAAAGAAATCTGTCTTTCTTCTTTCTCTGCTGCTCTCGCTTTTCCTCTTACCACCCCAGCATTACTGTGTGAGTGTTAGAAAATCTCCCAAGCCCGCTACCATGTGGGTAAACGGGCAGACTTTCCCATCCCCACTTCAAGTGTTTTGCATATGGTATTTAGGAAGATTATTAAACAAAAATGAAATAGATTAAGAAATGAGCATAAAAGAATCAATTCTCTTGAACTGTGGTTGCATAATGGAAATCGACTACCATGAATGAGCCCTTGTACTGAAGTTATGAACAGCAGAGCTAATGCACTGCCATGAGTTCATCTTTATTATTGCATTACACCTGAATCAATTGATAAAATAGCCTTTTTTTTTTAAAGCAAGGAATGGCACTTAATTGAATAAAAGTCAATGTAATTATATTAGCAGAGGCCAACAGTACTGCTGACAGCGGAAAAGGGACACTGTTGAACAGAGTGCCAGAGCTGGTCTACACATTTCTGCACATCGTTTGGTTGACAGATATTGAGGGCTGGTACATCATCTAATTAGATTACAGATTTCTATTGCTGTAAGTGAGAAATGAAGAGAAACATCTCTTCCTGGTAACATATCAGTAGAGATGTGTTATTTCACAAGTCATCTTAGGAAAGAAGTGTCCATCTGGGTGATCAGTGTGTCCTTTTGCCAATGTTAATTTATTCTTCCTTATTCAGTGTGTCTTGATGTGACTGCTATGTGTCTATTTTCTCAGCAGTGTATCTAGGAAGTGGTAACTGCAGATGTGTGAGAAGCAACAGGGTTCTAGATTACAGTCATCACAAAATGTGTGCTTGTGAAATTAAGAAAGTGGGGAGGGTGTTAAAAATAATAAACAGAGGGGTAGGATTTCGTGGGCTACTTACGGTTGGCAGATTGTTTTATCAATAGAGTAAGAGTACTCAGTGTAACTCTGTTTCCATGTTCTTCTAATAACTCTGGGGGCGTCATACCCGCATGTCAGGGTGGAGACCGCGCAGTAGGCATTGACTGCACTGTGCTTTGCAACCTGCACTTGGAGTCATCTGCCATCTGATGCCAAGGAAACAGGGAACACCAGTGTCAGGGCAGGGACTGTGGGGACAACTTCTGTTTATCACTCACATACTTGCACCCTGCATGCATCTGTGTGGAACTCATTTATGGATGATAATGATGCTGTGAACTTGGTTTATCTTAATTCGATTTACGATTTTTGGATTATACAGCTGATCTGAAAATCATCAAGACAGCATATGAGGTGATCGCTTATGACAGAAAATGATTTTGTGATCAGAACATTTTAAATCCCTATTTTATTGTTTAAGTTTTTTTTAAACCAGATGTCTAGAATGTGAATTTGTTTTCTCTCTCTCTCTCTTTCTCTCTCTTTCTCTCTCTCTGTCTCTCTCATTCTTGCTTTCTTTTGTGATCGATTTAGCAAAAGATTAGAAAGCTGATCTTATTATCACAAGGTAAGCTCAGCCTTCCTAAGTGCAGTGTGGAGAGGGCTGCTCCCCTCTTCCCCTTAACACCCGGAGTGCTATATATTGTCTTGTGTGGAAAGGTGGAGAAGTCTTTCCTACCTTTCTTGTCTCTGAGGCACATACCTCTCAACCATCTCTAAGAAATTAGCCATGCTTGTCACCAAATGGAGTGACTCATTTTGGTCTTCCATACGTTTTAATTATAATCAGGAGGTCTGTTGAATGTTATACTGGCCATTCTAGGTTATTTCTATTATCACAATTACTTTTTCAAGATGTAGAGCTTCTGCCATTATCGAGAAGCTTTTATGTATCTGTGTATTTATTTATTGGTTTATTTTTTGGAAGGGTAGCCTTCAATTTAGGTACTTGTCAAACATGTGAGCCTTTGCAGGTGGAGAGAGGTATATGCCCAAGGGCACTTTAAAAATAAATGGGGGATGTAAATACAAAGGCAATGTTTTCAGATAGATAATAACATATCAGGCTTTGTAAATCATGACATCCCTATGGGATGCTGTGGGACAAATCCTATCTTTTTTTTTTTTAAACACAAGCAAAGCACTTAGAGTAAAAGTTTTGCTTGTCTAAGAAGTACATTGTTAAAAAAGGGGGACCATATATTGTGCTTGATTTTGGGGGTATTGTGTGTTTTCTTTTTTGTCCCTTTTGGGTTTTTTCTGTTGTTCAGTGTGATTTTTTTTAAAGGGTGGGTGGATTTTATTTTAAAAAACAATTTCTATTTTTCAGGCTTTGTTTTAAAGGATTAAATTTTAAAAGTTGAATTATTCGATAAAAGCATTTTCAACTCTAAAATGCAGCAGCTTCTGAAAATGACGTGTAGTTTACTAGTAGATTAGTTGAGATCCCAAATTATTCTGAGGAAAGGGATTTATGATACAGTCTGTAACCCTATTTCAAATTGCTAATCTATAAAACTAAATTTTTTCCTTCCTAGAACATGAAGTATAGAAAGGCAAGGGGGAAGATGTCATTATGTTTTAAAGTTAAACTGAAATTATCTAGACCATTTACTTTTTTAAAAATTGATCTTTTTTATACCTCTAAATGAAGCGCTGTAGGCAAAAAAAAGGGCTTTTTTTTTTTTTAGGTGTAAATTCAAAGTATTCAGTTTAGGCAAGCAGCAAGTTTCCATTCTTTTATCCTATTTAATATATATTCTGACATCTCTGCTGTGAGATTCTGTGCAGCTGATGCTGCTACCTAGTAGAGCTAACAATATCATTGAGAAAAAGGTGCATGGGTTTGCATTCATTCTACCATTGAAGAATTTTACTCTTATAAAAATTATGTTAATGAAAAGCTCCCCTTGTTTGCACTCCCCACCACCACTTATTCCCAAATCCTGAGGATGTAGGGCAATGTTTGCTTTTATAATGGTGCAATTAGCAATGAATGTGCTTATTTGATGCCTGGTGGAAGCTGAATCAATTTTAAAATGTTCTCCTTTTTCTCACCCCTCCCCACTCCCCGTACACCTCCCCCCCCCTTCCCTCTTGTTTTCCTAGACACAGTGCCAACATAAACCTGCATCGCAAACTGTTGACCAAAGAACTCGATGACATGGGCCTGGACTCAGCGCAGCCCTCCCTTAGCAAGGACCTCCGGGATGAATTTTTGATGAAGATCTATGGTGCCCAGCACCCCTTGGGGCTCGATGTCAGGGAAGACGCCTCCTCTCCTGCAGGGACTGAAGACTCCCACCTGAATGGGTACGGGAGAGGCATGGCGGAGGACTACATGGTCCTTGACCTGAGCACCACCTCCAGCCTCCAGTCCAGCAGCAGCATCCATTCCTCCCGAGAATCCGACGCAGGCAGCGACGAGGGCATTCTTCTCGACGACATTGACGGGGCGAGTGACAGTGGGGAGTCAGCACACAAGGCCGAGGCTCCTGCCCTCCCTGGCAGTCTAGGGGCCGAAGTTCCAGGATCTCTGATGTTCAACAGCTTGTCCGGGAGCAATGGTGGGATCATGTGCAACATTTGCCACAAAATGTACAGCAACAAGGGGACTCTGAGAGTGCACTACAAAACTGTGCATTTGCGAGAAATGCACAAGTGCAAAGTCCCTGGTTGCAATATGATGTTTTCCTCTGTGCGAAGCCGAAACCGGCACAGTCAGAACCCTAATCTCCACAAAAACATTCCCTTCACTTCCGTCGATTAGTCTCAGAACGGACATTACAAATGCCAGCTCTCACCAGATGGCCTACATATCTGAACTGCCATAGTCAGTGTGTGCTTGTGTACTTGGGGAGGGGGTGTGTGTGTACATATGTACGCCTCTGTGTCTACATATATATATACACACACACAGACATCTTTTCTTTAGGTATAAAAAGATAAACACTAGGTGCTTTTGAAATTGTTTTCTTTTTCCTTTATAGTTTTGGGAAAGGGATGGGATCTTTAATTTGGGGGTGAAAACAAAGTACCCTTAAAACACACATACACACACACATACACACACAAAGTGTGCAACTAGCCCAAATTCTGAAAGAATAAGAATTCTTGGTCCTCTCCAGAGGGACAATTTGTTGTATCCATGACTGTTGCCTGCAAAAAAAAAATAAAGGGAAAAAAAAGAAAAAAGAAACAAAAAAGGAACTTCTTATAGTTGTCTTTTGTGAACTTTAAGGTTTTGAGAGAATCTTCAATTAAAGCATGGCAGATTCACCTGTAAATATTTAGCCTTGAGAGGCCAATGATGTAAAGCAATTGTATTGATGGTTGTTTAACTCTTTTTGTTTAATTTTTACAGTTACATCCAGCTGTTAGATATACAGGAGAAAAATAGTTTGCTGGCTAGCTCTATTCATTTATGTTAGCATTAATGCACATTTTTAAAAAAAAAAAAAACATGGTCTTGTTTTTACTACCTGCTAGATATAGTGATAAAGAGGTGCTGGCATGCTTTACAGCACAGATCGGATTTTTTAAAATGTCCTGTACTAGTACATAAATCCAGTCATGCACTTTTTTTCATACACTACAAGGGGATGTGTAATATCCATGCTTCTTTTTTATCCTTAAACTATTGCCACACTTCAAGTAAGTGTCTTTTTAAAAAAATTCACTTGTATAAAAATGGTCTGGTCAGTATAGGGCACAAATGCCAAACAAAAGTATTAGTGTTAACACAAAACTGCCAACTTTGCACAAGTTTCCAGAAAAGAAAATACAATTAGTCACTCAACATAACCACAGGCCAATTTGTCGGCCACCAGAAAACCGCTTTAAAAAAAGAACACTTGGTGATTCTTTCAAGTGCCGAATGTTATTAGAATCAACATTGCATCCTTCTTTGCTTATATGTTAAGTTCCATAAAAGGAAAACACAATTACATGGTGTGAAACAGCCAAGGCATTTACTCTTCAGAGGCAGGATAATATTTCAGGATACAAAAGCCCAAATTACTCACTATGGAACAAAGCTGAATATAGTAAAAGTGTTGAACACTCATTTCCAAGGACCTAACCCTTCTCCTTTAAAAAGAAAGAAAGAAGTCTGCACTGGGTTGGTCTGTTGTATGGCTGTCTAATTTGTTGCAAGTTCTGCAGTAGTCCTATGATTCAGGCCTGTTTGATAGACAAAATCAAAAGACATTTCACAGCGGCAGTACTTGGAAGCTTTGAAAACATGTGCTGAACTTGAATTGAGCAACACTCCTTTCTGAAAAGCCAGACGAAGGGGGGTTTAAAATAGGATCTCTCACTGTTGAGTGTTTTGTGTTTCCCCACATGATTTGTCAGAGAGAAATGAAAGCAAGCCTGAAACCAAGCAATTGAGAGTGAGAAAGAGAGGGAGACGATTCTCCAAACCTTTTTTGTTTTTGTTTTGTTTTGTTTCCGATGTTTACACATGTTGCCTGAGCTGGTTAACCACATGGGCAGCCCTCAGCTACCACAACATACTGACTAAATGATGATATTTACTCAAGTTCAGTCTGCAGCCAAAACCATTAGGACGTGCATTGCAGACTGTGTTTTGTTGTCTGTTTTTTTCTTTTTTTTTTTAAGTGGAGGGGGGAAAGACAGATAAACAAGGAATATTTTGTCTTAACAGTACACAATAATTTAAAGAGAATGTATTTCTTTTCTGCATTTAATGGCCTCAAACATTTCTCTCATCGGTCTCAAAGTTAGAAATACCCCCTTTGTTTGAACTTTGCATGTTGTTTCCATTTTTCATATGTTTTGTAATTATTTTTTCTATGTTCACATCAGCATTCACTTCCGTTAAATTTGCCAAAGGAAACTGTTAATATGTTTCTGTTGTTGTTGTTATTCCTGTAGGATTTATTGTACCTCACAGTATTTATTGTTTCCAAAAATAAGCATCATTAGTTGAGGATTCAGTATTTTTATTTGTAAAAATTTCAGAAACAATAGATTCTTAAAGATAAGCTAGACTTGTCTAGAAGCTTCATCTTTTCATCTCCTTCAGAGGATGCTATGGGGCTCGTTTAATTCATTTGTTCGCCAGTGAGGAAAGACCAAAAGTATTCACAGTACAAAAGAAACCATATCAAACACTATGTTAAATGACAAATGTTTACGGTAAAAAGCTGAGGAATTAGTAATAACCATTTTTGTTTTCTTGTACCTTTGAATTCCCCAAAGTCTTAATTGCTTTATTTTGGTGTTGTGTTAAATTGAATAGACAGAGATGTTTTCCTTTGTTTTATACCATATAAGACTATGTACAGTATGTTTGTGAAAAATTGAACTAGAATAATGAAAGTTTGTTTGCAAACCTTTTGGTCCTCTTAGCGTTCTCTGTGTTGCGCTGTTGGCCCACTACCAGAAGATTCGAGTCAAAAAGGGTGGAAAAAATATTTTTTAGTATCCCAACAAAAGATTAGGGAAACACTGGCTTTTGGATTGTGATAGATGGAATTACACCTAGTTTTATGAAAATAACACATTTTTATTTCAGTGATATTTAAAAAGTTACACTCTTGGTTGAGATATTAGAACTCATCTTGTACAGAATCAATGTTTAGTCTGTTTAATTTAATGTCAACTGAAAGGTCAAATAGCCCTAGTGAGTGAATTACATAGCTGTCAGCAGGTCACATCAGCAAATGAACGGGGCTTAGAACAAATGTTTGTTACTTGCCACAAACTGGGCTAATGTGAATAGCCAGTTAGAAGAACAGTCCAGAAGCAATGAGATTCTCAAGGTAGAATTGCCCTTGCTCAGAAACATGAATGTGTTCGCCTGAGATTTGTCAGAGAAATGGCCGTGAGTCCTGGACAACTGGCTCCTTTTTTAAGTGTCTCCCCTATTTGCTACTACTTTTGTGCCTCAAGTGCCCAAATGTTATGGTGGACTTCTAAATGGGTGAATAACACCTTCCAGTATAAAGCCTGTTTGCTTAAAAAGGGACCGGGGGAATGGATGGAAGCGAAGTGGTACATAAAGTGTAACGTTATGAAATGCACTGTGCTTCCTGTCCCAAAGTGTTGCTTGTTCTTGGGTGTGTGCCTGAGTGCAGTGTTTTGACTTAACTGTAAATCTAGTTAGGACGGTGATCCCAAGGCTTATTTGCAAACGGGAAGGAAAAAGAGACCAGCATTTTAATCATTGGGCCCTTCGTCTTTATCCATTTCTACTCCTTTGTTTTTTCATAGGAGTTTTCTATTGTGTAACAGTTTCTCTTGGGCTGCATCCATTCTGTGCTGCTGAAAATTAATAGCGATGCAGATTTTCATCTAAGCAGCTTTTTCGCATTTGATTGATTTTAACCACAGTTTTGTCACAGGTAGAAAATGAGGCAGTATTATTAATGTGCATGTTCACTAGCTGATGTTGAAACTTACTGTTTTGATCATTTTAAACTATGTTTTTGTACATATCAGAAAGGCTTAGTCTGCTTTAGAGAATATCTGCATGCTGCTGGAGGGGGACGACAAAGAGCAAGGGAAAGGATAGATGATAAGTAATTTGGTTTTAAAAAAATGTGATTAAAAAGCTTGACATTCTTTGTTCTGCTATTAATTGTATTGAGATAAGTCAATGCAATGTAACGCATCTCAGATCTTAGTCTAGCTGTCCAGTTCAGCCTGATGCCTTTTAAAGGTTTGAAGGTATTAATGTTTTGCTTCTCAACATGACAAACATCTTTTTTGCAAATGTTTTTAGCACAATGGTGCCACTGTCCTTGTAGTGTGATTTCTTTGGTCATGAATTTCCAGGTCCTTCCAGTAAGAGGAGAAAGACACTTAACTGGTTAACAGCCCTGTTAGTGTGTACATTGCTCTCAAAAAAAAAAAAAAAACAAACAAACAAACCTTTGACTATACTAAGAATAAGCTGTTGTTTCAGAGGCATTCTCCCCATTTTACTCAGGAGAAACCAAGCATTAGCTTCCCCCCAAATAAAAAGTGACCTTTTGTTCCCCTCCCTACGTACACACCCCAGATGTGTACCAAGCAAATGAGAATGGGGGCCACTGGCAATTAAAACATAAAGAAGCCAGTAACCAGAGTGGGGTGGACATGCTGCTAACTGCTAACAGTTGACCTGAGCAGTCCTAACTTGTACTCGGTCTGTTAGTGTTGGATTGGATTGACTAACAGAGTAAATAAAACTCAGCTGTAATAAGACACACTACATCTGCTATCATAAAGAAACAAATCATCCAGAAGAAACTTTCTTTTATCCCCTGGACACACTCCTTAACTTTTAAACAATTACAATAAATTTCATTCTTTAAAAACTTGGAACATTTAAATTAGAGGATGTTGCTTCTCCCTCCCATGCTTTGTCTTTTAATGGGAAGGGTCTAAATGTGTAAGGAGGGCAATAAAAGGCAAGTGCCAAAAAGACTGGAGGGAATGAGTTTTTCCAAAAGCAGAGCAAGGGATACTAAGTAGGGGATTGGTACCTGCCCCGGTCTGGGGTAGCTAGAAAAGAAAATAGTGAATGAACCTGAAGTGTTTGTGCAAACGAAAGGTCTGGTACAATTGTGCCTAGCAGTGGGCGAGAGCATAATGATGCACCGCCCCGAAGAGCTCCCTATGACCAGGTGACCCATGGCACTCCAGTCTGAGGAACAGGAGAAAGCAAAGACAACTGTGTGGAATAACAGGTTCCTTAATGGGTCAGAAGAGCCAACAAGGACAGTTGTGGGGTTTTTTTTGTTTTTTGTTTTGTGGGTGGGAAGTGATGCTGGAGTCCCTTAGGGAAGCAAAGAGATGTGATGGGTCACCTAGGTTATAGAAAAGGCTGGTGGTCAAACTGAGCTCTTAAATGTATTTTCTCCATCATGACTTTTGCTTGCCCCTGTAGCCATGATTGTAATGCCACTTGGCCAAAGACTTCTTGATCAAAATGTGAGCTCATTTACCTTCCTGTGAAGCATAAAAGTAACTTTTCTGTTTTCATGTTTCCCCTCAAAGCTAAACCATGTGGCAGTCTTCCTCGTGTTAGAATTACGACCATATCTGATGTGTCTCCGACTCATTTCCCTATTCCCTGTAGTTGGAGAGTTGCTCCCCATATATGGTAACTTGCAATTAGTGTCTATAAACCCAGCTGTAAAACTGACAGCTGAATTAGTCTACATCACTCTGGCCCAAACACCCATCCTTCCTTGTGTCCTTCCATCATCCCCCTTCTTTCCACATCATGCCCGAGATGATGTTTGTGGTCATGTGGCAATAACTGGACATCAGATACTGTCTTTGGGCATTTGTTAAAAACTCCAAGTGCCTAATAAAGGTTTTTTTTTTTAAAGGAGCATTTTTACAAGTACATCAAATTGGATCTGCATTATTGTTCATTATAATGCTATATATATTTTTTGAAGCAACATTCTATTGTTATAAAACATCCTTATTCTTTTCTAAAGTGTTATCGTAAATTCATTTGACCTTTACTGCAAAAAAAAAAATCTTTTCTATATAGAGTATCAAGACAAGGCTCAGTTTGTAACAAATAGTGGACCATTACAAAAGAGGAAAGGAAAAAGCTGGGGCTGAGCAGCGAGAAGCTTCAGTTCAATTTCACCTCATATCTTTCTAATAACTTACTTGTCACTTTATTACCTTCCAGTAATGTGAATGCTGCTGACAAGACTGTCACACTAACAGCAGACAACACCCTCTCTGCTTCAGCCCCAGCTCTCCTGGCTACTTATTGCCCTGGCCCTGAAGGGACACAAACTAATAGTGCGCTTTCCAGTTCAGCACTTGGCCATCAAATATAAAAGGATGCGTAATTGCCTGTTTATCCCTTGTGAAGGGGAAATGGAGTACAAGGGCTCAGCTTTCCCACTGAGTTCCCTGATGTACACACACAGTCACAATTCTCCCTTTCTTTCCTTCCCCCTCCCTCTCTCCCTCCCCTCCCAACATACAAGTGCGTGTGCACGTGCGCGCGCGCGCGCACACACACACACACACACACACACACACACACACACACACACACACACACACACACACACACACACACACACACACCCTTACTAAGCTGCGTCTTTGGTAAGCCCAAGGCTGCCTCTCCGATGCCCTCTCCAGCTATTAAGTGGACAGTAACAAGATGACTTCTTAAATAAAGGGTCAGCAGAGAGACCCCGTGACAGCATTCTTTGTGTCTTTAGAAACAAGTACTGCAATTCCATGCCCACTCATTTAAGGAGTACTGGGTGTGCCCCCCCCCCCATAGCTGGAGCAAAATTTCCCACAAGTCAGTGGCAGAGCAGAATTAGATCACCCCATATTCTGGAAAAAGCATTACGATATTTTCCTTTCCCTTCCAAAAGTGTGTATGTTGGAGACAAACTGGTTGTGCATGGTGGTAAGCAAGTACCTTGAAATGACCACCTCGGAATCCATAGTGTAACACGACAGCTTAACCTTGATTTTGTGAGACTGGACTGACAATCTAAAAAATAGCAGGGGGTGGGGGGAGGGGGGCAGGGGAGGTGATGGGACTTTTTACTTTAATCACTAAAACAGGAACTACCCTATATGTAAAAGGTAAATTCTCCACTTTGGGAGAATTTTGATAACTACAAGTATAGTGAGCTTTACAGACTCAAGTGACAAGTGACGTGGGGACAAAAGGTACAAAGGAGGAACACACGAAAATGTTGTATTCCAAAATACCTTGAGCCCGAATTACGTGTAAGTAGTGGTTGCTGTTACTGTTTAGTGAACTGTTTTGAACTGCTCGATAATGGTTGGAAAGTGGCTAGGTAGTGACTAAGTGAAGCGCAAGATCGATTTGTACGTCCTCTCCAAGGAGCCAGGGGACTCCGTGCCTCCTCCCCGCTCTCCGTCTGGTAGCAGGTGTGACAGAAGTTGCTGACACCCCCCACCACCCGCTGTGAACAGTCACATGGCAAATGTATTTGTCAAACAAATGCGATGCATGCAGGTGTCATCTTTGATGTGGACTTTTGGAGAGAGAAAAGCAGGAGACTTAGACATAGAAAGCTTAACAGGTCTTTGTTGACAAATTTGTGCGAAATAATTTCATTAGCCTGTCTGAGGACTGGGAAGAAAAGCACTTTGAGCGAGGATTCTTGGGGTCAGAGAAAAAGCAGTTGGCTTGATGTTGTTTAAGTTCCCCCAGTATGTATATATTACAATCATTTATCAAACATATTAATAAAATCTTAAATGAATTAAAAACTCAGTTGCCAAAATTGCACAGAATCTGCTAACTAATATTAGCTTTCCCCCTTGAAATAACAGGGATGCTTGAGGACATTTCTAATGTTTTTTTTTTTAAGTTTCATTTAAAAAAAATCTTTGAAGGGGAGGAAGAGGAGAAAGAGGTATTTTAACAAAAATGGAGAGAAGTAGATAGTATAAAAATATATTTCTTGAAGAGAGAGAGTATCTAAGTGCTATACCAAGACTTTATAAGGCTTCCTGTTGCCAAATGTGATGTTGAAACGATGCACAACGAAGATAGCGAATCAATCCATTATTACCCGGCTCCGCGCACTTCCGTTGCGGAACGCAAGGATTGACAGGTGACTCTGAGGAGCCCCTGGCTATGTGGGAGAGCCCCTCTCACCTGGTCCTGCAAGTGTTTTCCAAAAGAGGGGGGAGAAAACCCCAGGCCTCTGGGTAGTCCCCGTGCAAGGTGAGCCGCCTGCCTGCCTTTACCAGGCTAGGACACAAAGCTTCCCCGCCCCGTGAGACTCAGTGCGGTAGCCTGGAGAAGCATTGGTTCCCGAGGTATGATGCTCCTGAACTCCCAGACAATGTGCTGAGTTAATAGGTTCACTTGAGATGTATAAACCAAGGTTGATTGTTTTTTGTGGTTTTTTTTGTGTGTTTTTTGTTTTTTGTTTTTTCATCTAGTACTCAATTTGGAGCGTTTTTGCATGTCTCTGTACAGAGTAATCCATTCCTCTCATTGCCTATCTTACTCTCCCCCACTTTCCCATTACCCTTCCACTCCTGCCCTTTGCTCTCCTTCTGATCTCACCTACCCCTTAAAAAAAAATTCTTTTCTGAAGCAAGAAGGTAGAACACTCCCTCCTTCGTCCTGATTTTGATCACTTCGGAAACATGTGTGTGTTCTACCCTGTCCAGGGTTTACATAACATGAATTAAGCGAATGAGATGTTCTAGTATTATGTATTAACCTGATATGACTATCTAAGATTTATAATATATGGTGCACTCTCTTTCCTGTGCAAACTTTGGTTCAGCGGCCCTGCAGAGAAATCTTACCATTTTCCTACTAGTGCCAGTAAAAAACAAAGTGCAGGAGAGCTAAATGTGGGTACATGGAGGTCAGAGGGTCAAGGAAGGTCAAGGAACCAAAAGGAGACTTTGGTTTGAGGCCACCTGGGCCCTTCCTCAAAGCTGGAGGCAAGCTGAGGCTCTGGGAAGGAAAGCTCTCTGTTCTCCCCTCCAGATCAGGGGCTAGTCCTTCCAGAACTAGCAAGATCCTTCACACAGTTGGGAGAACACATAACTTTCTAATCCACCTCAAGCCCACCGGTGTGTCTCGATAACAAAAACATTTGACTCGACCTGCATATTTGACAGCAAAAGTGGTCAAAGGGAATTGAAATATCTTGACGAAAAGGAATTTTCACCAAGATAGGTCCTCTCCCTCCCCCAGAGTTTGGGGGGTCTGGGCTTTTCTTTTTGTTTGTGTTGTTCTCATCTGCATCAAACCAGTCTCTTCTGCTAAAGCCTGTTGCAGAGCCAAAGTCTGCGCTCCACTCGGTAGCTGCACCAAGGGACGGGGACGGCTTGCATCCGCCCATGTAATACTCGTGACGTTGGTAGCTTCAGAAATACTGTATTACCTTGAACAAGGGTTTTGTTTCTGTTTTGTTTTGTTTTGCTTTTTGGTTTGTTTTGATTAGTAGTCTAAGGGAATTAAAAGTTTTTTATTTGCTATTTCCTTTGTTGTATTTTCTGTACTATAACTGTCTACAGTATGTCTTTTGCATAAAATGCATAAGGGTTTGGGGATGTAAATGGAATTTTATTCATATTTTGTCCAAATACCTCTTGTAATTTGTATCAGAATTCTTGTACAATTTTTATATTAAAGATTTATCAGTCACTGACCTCTTCTTCCCTTCTTGATTTGAAGAAACTCAACCAACTCCGATAGACCTTTACAAAATACACTTAGTAACACTTCAGCTCACACGGCAATTCCCCCTATTGAAGCACACTTGTTGTATAACTCAGAGTCAGTCTCCTGTTTGGACTGAATCCTGGTATTACTGAATACTCTCCTTAGGAAGATCAAACCCGTCTCTTGCTCAGATGGCGAAGCTGAGTCAGAGCTATGAAAATTCTAGCCAGTCCCGACAGAGCCCAGCAGACATTGCTCAGAGTCTTCCTCACCAAAGCCATCCTTTGAGGGATGACTTTTCTGTGTCTCTCCAGAATTCCTGCCCCCCCCCCCCGCCCCGCAACACACACAAAGCCCTTTGCCCAAGCTCTTTTTAGGAAAGAAAGACCAAAGGAAGAACTTAGGTATCTTTGCCACTTAACTGTCTACAAATACATTGTCTTCCCTCCCCCGCCCTTTGAAATTTGTGGACCGTAGCCAACAGGATGATGACTATATATTTTGTTTTCAGACTAAATGCTTGTGTTTCAGTTTATATTCCCTGGGCCGTGGTTTTCTGCAGCCTGTGCTTGTTATAATCTAGAAATAAAACTAGCAGAAGGACAGATGTCCTAATCAGTGACATTTCCTCCTCCTGTCATCCTACTTGAGGGACAAGGGGAAGAAGCATATAGAAGGTGCTTTTGACTCAGCATTGTTTACTATCACCCCCACCTCTTAGCTAAAAAGGTGGCTACCCCATGGGCGCCTGGGTGGCTCAGTTGGTTAAGCGACTGCCTTCAGCTCAGGTCATGATCCTGGAGTCCCAGGATCGAGTCCCACATCGGGCTCCCTGCTCAGCGGGGAGTCTGCTTCTCCCTCTGACCCTCTTCCCTCTCGTGCACTCTATCTCTCATTCTCTCTCAAATAAATAAATAAAATCTTTTAAAAAAAAAAAAGGTGGCTACCCCAGACTAACTTTTCCTGCAGTCTCCTTTCCAAGCTGGCATTTTTCTGTTCTCCATCCCTAGCGCTGGACTTGCCCATCTCCCCAGCTTGTGGCACTCACTGCACCAAGTTCGTCCGGCGCATCACCAGGGAAATGAGCTACCCCGACTCCGCGGCAGCCCGGGCCCTGGGCCTCTGGCCAGCAAGGGGCGGGACAGGCTGTCATCGGGCCCACAGCGAGGAACTGTCCAGCCGGCCTCGGGTGCCACGGACTGAGGGGCCCTCCCAGGGCAGCAAGGCTGCCAGCCAGCGAGCCCTGAGGGGTCTCCCTCCTCGATTTCCTCTGAGCACCCCTAGCTGGGTTTGGGGGTCAGGGCAAAGAAACGGTAGGTTAAACAACTTTGGAGAAGTCAACCTCCGTTGACACATGTGGTTATTAAATGTCACGGATGTATTAACGCACTCCTGCAGGGAATCCAAGCGTAATTACGATCTTTTCATCTGTCATAACACGTCTGTAATTGGCAAGAATTCTCCCTCAAACAGCTCCTTCTTCTTAAAAAAAAAAAAAATTGTCTTAAACGTTACTAAATGGTGGAAATCCTCCTGTTTAGCAAAGAGGCACCCGTGAAGACAGTTCTTGGCACAAAGCTAATCAAAACTGCCTGGGTCGCGGCCAGTGGCTCTCGTGAGGTTGCCCCGCAGTCAGTTGACAATATGACCGTAGATTAAGTGCTACTAATTTAATAAAGCTGCTCTGAGGACAGAGCTGATCTATCAATGAAGACCAGAGAGGAGCGCATCGGTGGGCACTCGGGAGGGGCGGCAGCGAATATTGAATTGCCTGCAGTAATACTGGGGGGGACATCTATCGACCTTCAGTGAGGCACAGTTATTTTTAGTCACCTGACTCTCGGGCACCCAATCATTACCCGTATTCATCAGAGACATATAATGAACAGAGGTATTGATTAACAGGGCTAGCTGAAGAGATTTCCCAACAGTGCTAGTTCACATTGATAGGTCTCCAATGAGAATACAGGCCACAGAGCCCTGGAACATAACTTATTGTGTTCTAGGTCCTTCCATTGATTTTATTTTGGTGGGGGGGAGGAAGGAACAACCTTGCACACGGTGGTGCTCCCTTGACCTTTCTCTGAAATCTTCCTTGGGAAAAAAAGAAGAAGAAGAAGAAGAAGAAGAAGAAGAAGAAGAAGAAGAAGAAGAAGAAGAAGAAAGCCAAGTCCCTGCAAGAGTCAACAAGTACACAGCCCTGCTCTGTTTCCTGCCTCTATCCGGGCCGGCTCTCCTACCTCACCTTTGATTGCTGTGTGCCTGCCGTTACCCTGATTTACGGAAATGTGCTCAAAGCTGGGACATGCCGGTCAGAGCTCAGAGCCATCAGGCATCCGAAGCCTCTCCTCCCCTAAAGATCAACATATGGCTTCGGGAAATTATCATGTTCGGCTAATTGCACCAAGTTGGCATGGTAGGAACATAATGAGTCCCGGTTTCAGCATGCTGACCCCAAACCCAGTGATGCCAGTGCATAGTAACTTTCCAAGCATTTTGCCTCATGGCAGGAATCCTCATTGAGCTGCTGTTTGCAAAAGGCATTTGGTTCGATTCCTAGCGTGCGCCCTGGTCCTGCGCTGGCGCGTTCCCATCCTACGAGAGGGTTTGCTGTGCTGTTCACCGGAGCACTCGTCCTTCCGGAGCACTCATGGCAACCCAAACGCCATAACCTTTGGAAGCCGCGTATGGCCTGATGGGCGGCATGCGGCTTAAAATGCCGATATAGAACTAGAAACCATTAAACCTCAGTGGGGAGGGGGAAAAAAGTACAGGATTAAGACAAGGACAGCTGTAAAAAATAAAGCTCAAACGCATCATTAGAAACCAGAAATTCACAAAGTACAACTGCCTGTCATCCACGCTGGATATTAGCAACACTTGACTTGTAGATTAATGAAATGCTATAGGAACACGAAGTCACCCTTAACCACCGCAGCCCCGGGGAAGTTTCTCTTTGCTCCAGTCTCTCCTTACCTGAGCCTGGGTTTTTTGATGACGTTGAATTTCATTTGCCTCCCATTATCTTCATCAACCTGCCTTCCTGGGACTTACCTCGACCAGCAGAACTTTTCCTCCTGAGGTGCACCCTCTCCTTCAACTTTTGTCTTTTATACACGCCACCTTCAGCCTTTTCTTTGCCCTTCTTTACTTTCCTCATTATAATGTTCAGTTCAATTTCTGTTTTCTTGGCTGATAACATTAAAAAAAAAAAGTTCAATATCTTGTGATCCTCTGGGGTTAGACTGTACCTTGACTTCTTTCCAAATGTAAGAGCTTATAAGGAAAAAAAATATCAAAGTCTTCAATAATTTTGAATCCAGAGTTCTGCGCATTGTGTGGCAACTTCAGGTCTTTGGAATGCTCCAGAAAATGGTCATAAGCAACTGAAGCTGGAGGTTATCAGGGTTTTGGGTATGTGCTATGTAAGGTGATTTAAAGTGATTAGGCCACTTCCAGGTTTTTAGATTCATTTTTACAAATACAAATGCTATTAACAATTCAAAGCACTCTCATAATTCCCCATCTTTGTTCTTCCTCATGATCTCAATTTCCATTTTTCTTGTTTTTTTTTTTTTTTCTTCTCTTAAGTGGAGAATTTCCTTCCAAAGTTTCACAAAGTCATTTGCAGGCTGAAAACAAGACACTTATTTGATTATTTTCAGATGTCTCATCACTTGGTCTTCAGCAGAAAGTAATCCTGCAAGATGTTATGCTTTCTGCTTTTTGTTCTTTCAGAAACCACAAACCTGTGTGTTTGAAAACTCTGACTCTCTCCGAAGCCCTGCGCCTCACCCACAGAGCTCACATGTGGGGATGGTTTCAGGCTCACATGCAGACTTGTTTTTTCAAGGAGGTAACAGAATCCACTCACTTCGCATAGATCTGTGAGCCTAAGTACAGAGGGGGAAAAGCCAGGACATGGGTGAGATCCAGGAGCTGTGTCTCATGTGGGAACTGTGCTCTAAATACCTTAAAGATGGGTTGTTTCTCTAGCCTGCAGCTTGTGGTCCTTAGTAGGTGATCAGTGCACTACTAACAGAAGAGAGGAAGGTATAGGGGATGAAGGTTGTGGGATGGAGCCCTTTGCTAAATACCAAAGTCAAAGCCAGCCTTATGACGAGGCGAAGGAGGCTGTGGTCGCACACCTGGATAGAACGCATGGGTCAGCTCTTTGTGGGCTCTGAAAAGCAAGTAGTCTACCAGAAGCTTGAGAAGAAAGACCAGGATTCGGAGTGCTACTGAAATGGCCTTATTTCGCCATTTTTTCCTCCCTCCTGTATGCCCCAGCTGGCCTGAATTCATCGAAATCTGAAACCCATGAGTGGGCATCAGGGCTGGACGAAGGCATCTCCAGAAGCCCTGTGGTCAGAAAGTGGGGAAGAAAACAGTGAATGGTCAAAAAAAAGTAGGAGAAGTTGCTTAGTCTGCCCGCCCCCCACATTTTCTAGTACCAGCCTCAAACCCAAGTGGTGGTGACAAGAGCAGCAGTGATGGGGACCTGCAGGAGCCAGACTCTGCACCCCAATAAGAGCTGCTGTCTCAAGGGTGGGGAAACCCCTTTTATCTCCATCGGCCCTCTCACCTTTTGGTCCTGGAGGTAAGCGGAGTCCCTGCAAAACAACAGCTTTCCGGCCCAAGGGCTGAAAAGGCAAGGTTGGAAAGCTCCAGAAAGATCACAGAGAGGAAAAAGCATTTGAAATCCTAATGGCTGAAAACTGTCTCAGTTTGGCCAAAAGACACAAACCTACAGATTCAAAGGCTCATTAAACCCAAAGGTGATCAAGTCAAAGAAATGAACACCCAGACACAGCATAATCTAATTACTGGATTCTACAGATTAAAAAACATAAAAGAAAAGAAAAAAAAGAAAAGAAAAAAAAAACCTGAGACATACGGAGCATTACATATAGGGGAACCATTGGAATGTCTTCAGCAGAAACCAAGAAAGCCAGAAGAAAGTAGAACAACATCTTAAAAGTGCTGAAAGAAAAGAACTGTCAACCCAGAATTCTAAGTCCAGGAAAAATATTCTTCAGGGATGAAGGTGAATTAAAGGCATTCTCAGATGAAGGAATTCTCAGTTTTTTGTCCAGCCTACATGTTCCAAGAGAACTGGGAAGGGAAATTCCTTAGAAAGAAGGGAAATGGTACCAAAAAGAAAGTTGGATCCTCAAGAAAGAAAGAAAGGCAACAGAAATGATAAATATATGGGCAAATATAATACATTATTTTTTTGCTGTTAATTTTTTTTTTGTAAATTGAAAGCAAAAATGATAGCATCGTCCAACAGCGTTTTCAATGTATGTGGATGTACTACATAAGACAGCTATGACATAAGGCTGCGCTCTGCATGATTCTACTCATATGACATTGTCTGGAAGACACATCTGTGGCCATGGAGAGCAGACGGGGGCTGCTATAGCGCAGGGGGCGGGGGGCGGGGGCCAGGGGGGCCAGGGGGGCGAGGGGGGCATGGCAATGGAGAGGGAGCCGGAGAGCGTTTGGGAGAGAGAAGGAAACACAGTTTCCTGGTTGCGGTGGTGGTAACACAGATCTATACGTGTACTGAATTTTATAGAGCTGTCCACAGAGCAAAAGTCAATTTTACTTGATATTAATTTGTTTTAAAGAATAGGAAGTAGAGATCAGTCCCCTGGTAATCTGCTTTCAGAGGGAGTGAAATCTGCCTCTCGTACCCTCTCACCCCTGGGTTATAAATGATACATCCTTTACTTGTTTGCTTTTACAGCTATGTCCTTAAAAGAAGGCAGCCTCCTTCACATCCAAATGACAAGGTTTAAAAGAAAACCCTAGAGAGGAAACACATTGACAAACATTCCTCTTAAGGTTTAAAAACTCTCTGCCTTATTGACAGCAGTGTGTTTTGATAGAAGAGATAGAAGTGTGTTCCCAGAAGAGACTGGAAAGGGAGGGACAGGGAAGCTGAAGGAGCCCAGCAAGGGAGGTTGACAGGAGTGGTAAGGAGATAGCCAGACCCGTGGTCGGGAAGGTGGGGGGGTCCGAAGTGTCAACGAGCGACTGGGCGGCCATATGAAGCCCTCCGGAGAAATCGGGTGAGGTGGAGATTAGGAAGCACTCATCGGATTCACTGACTGGGGAAGTTGTTAGTACTTGGGTGCAAACAGGGCATGTTTTTGATTTATGCGTTACAGTGCCGACCAAGCCCCGGATTCCTTGCTAGTTTAAAACTGCTTCGTCGTCAGCCCCTACGCCACGAAGCCATGCTGGGTGGACTTTCGCCAAACCACGACCGGAGACTGACCAAGCAAAAGCAGTCTGTGTATAGGGTGGCAGGTGTGCCCATGAGGAGGTCTGGTACAAAGCAAAGATAGTAATTCGTTATTTAAACCGTCTCTGTCCAGGACTGGACTCTGATATATAAAGTAGATTGAGCAGTTGGATATGAGAAGAAATAGCACCAAGATGAAGAAAGAAAGAGAAATAGGGCAAAAGAAAGACAGACAGACAGATAGACAGAGACTAGGAATGCAGAGAGAGAGAGATGGATAGAGACACCAGTCCCTACAGGTGCTCCAGGACTGCAGAAGTGCATGGACGAGGGTGGGCATGGACTTTATTAGGAAGTTTTGTGGCAAAGGAAAGAAACTTGTATCAGAAGTGGGAAGAAGGGTCAAGGTAGAAGGGTGTGTGTGTGTGTGTGTGTGTGTGTGTGTGTGTGTGTGTGTGTGTGTGTGTGTTTATTTCTTATGACAAGAACACTTCTTCCGATCACAATGTTAGGTACCACCCCAAGACCAGAAACAAATAGAAGTAGAGGTCTCTGGGGGTGTCAGATCTTCCCCTATTTGGCCTCCTCTTTCTCCCCTTGCAGGGCGCCATGAGATACTGTCTTGAAAACCAGAACACAATTTGCCAAACCCTGATATAAAAACTCCCTCACTTTGTAGATGAGGAAGCTGAGGTATGGAAAGTCTATGGTTGCTCCACTCATTAGTGCTAGCTTGTGATTAAAGTAAAGATCTTCTGGGGTGCCTGGGTGGCTCAGTCGGTTAAGGGTCCGAATCTTGATGTTGGCTCAGGTCATGATCTCAGGTTGGTGAGATCCAGCCCTGCGTTGGGCTCCATGCTCAGTGGGGAGTCTGCTGGAGATTCTCTCTCTCCCACTGCCCCTCCCCCCCATTCTCTCTCTGTCTCTCTCAAATACATAAGTCAATCTTTAAAAATAAATAAATAAAGATCTTCTGACTTCTGGTCCAGGACCATTTCCATTTTGGTTGGAGTGTCCATATAATTTATTGTCTAAGCTAGGATATATTTTATTTTTTATTTTTTTTTTTTTACATATATATTTTTCTTTTTTTTTTTTTAATTTTTTTATTGTTATGTTAATCACCATATATTACATCATTAGTTTTTGGTGCAGTGTTCCATGATTCATTGTTTGTTCATAACACCCAGTGCTCCATGCAGAACGTGCCCTCCTCAATGCCCATCACCAGGCTAACCCATCCCCCTACCCCCCTCCCCTCTAGAACCCTCAGTTTGTTTTTCAGAGTCCATCATCTCTCATGGTTCGTCTCCCCCTCTGACATACTCCCCTTTTCTTCCTCTCCTGTTATCTTCTTCTTTTTCTTTTTTCTCAAAATATGTTGCATTATTTGTTTCAGAAGTACAGATCTGTGATTCAACAGTCTTACAAATTTAACAGCGCTCACCGTAGCACATACCCTCCCCAGTTTCTATCACCCAGCCACCCCATCCCTCCCACCCCCAACCACTCCAGTAACACTCAGTTTCTTTCCTGAAATTAAGAATTCCTCATATCAGTGAGGTCATGTGATACATGTCTTTCTCTGATTGACTTATTTCACTCAGCATAACACCCTCCAGTTCCATCCACGTCGTTGCAAATGGCAAGATCTCATTCCTTTTGATGGCTGCATAATATTCCATTGTGTATATATACCACATCTTCTTTATCCATTCGTCTGTCGATGGGCATCTTGGCTCTTTCCACAGTTTGGCTATGGTGGACATTGCTGCTATAAACATTGGGGTACACGTACCCCTTCGGGTCCCTACATTTGTATCTTTGTGGTAAATACCCAGTAGTGCAATTGCTGGATCGAACGGTAGCTCTAATTTCAACTGTTTGAGGAACCTCCATACTGTTTTCCAGAGTGGTTGCACCAGCTTGCATTCCCACCAACAGTGTAGGAGGGCTCCCCTTTCTCCACATCCCCGCCAACATCTGTCGTTCCCTGACTTGTTAATTTTAGCCATTCTGACGGGTGTGAGGTGGTATCTCATTGAGGTTTTGATTTGGATTTCCCTGATGCCAAGCGATGTTGAGCACTTTTTCATGTGCCTGTTGGCCATTTGGATGTCTTCCTTGGAGAAATGTCTGTTCATGTCTTCTGCCCATTTCTTGATTGGATTATTTGTTCTTTGGGTGTTGAGTTTGATAAGTTCTTTATAGATTTTGGATACTAGCCCTTTATCTGATATGTCATTTGCAAATATTTTCTCCCATTCTGTCGGTTGTCTTTTGGTTTTGTGGACTGTTTCTTTTGCTGTGCAGAAGCTTTTTATCTTGATGAAATCCCAATAGTTCATTTTTGCCCTGGCTTCCCGTGCCTTTGGCGATGTTTCTAGGAAGAAGTTGCTGCGGCTAAGGTCGAAAAGGTTGCTACCTGTGTTCTCCTTTAGGATTTGGATGGACTCCTGTCTCACGTTTAGGTCTTTCAACCATTTGGAGTCTATTTTTGTGTGTGGTGTAAGGAAATGGTCCAGTTTCATTCTTCTGCATGTGGCTGTCCAATTTTCCCAACACCATTTGTTGAAGAGACTGTCTTTTTGCCATTGGACATTCTTTCCTGCTTTGTCAAAAATAAGTTGACCATAGAGTTGAGGGTCCATTTCTGGGCTCTCAATTCTGTTCCATTGATCTATGTGTCTGTTTTTGTGCCAGTACCATACTGTCTTGATGATGACAGCTTTGTAATAGAGCTGGAAGTCCGGAATTGTGATGCCGCCAGCTTTGCTTTTCTTTTTCAGTATTCCTCTGGCTATTCTGGGTCTCTTCTGGTTCCATACAAATTTTAGGATTATTTGTTCCATTTCTTTGAAAAAAGTGGATGGTATTTTGATGGGGATTGCATTGAATGTGTAGATTGCTCTAGGTAGCATTGACATCTTCACAATGTTGATTCTCCCAATCCATGAGCATGGAACGTTTTTCCATTTCTTTGTGTCTTCTTCAATTTCTTTCCTGAGTATTTTATAGTTTTCTGAGTACAGATCCTTTGCCTCTTTGGTTAGATTTATTCCTAGGTATCTAATGGTTTTGGGTGCAATTGTAAATGGGATAGACTCCTTGATTTGTCTCTCTTCTGTCTTGTTGTTGGTGTATAGGAATGCCACTGATTTCTGTGCATTGATTTTATATCCTGCTACTTTACTGAATTCCTGTATGAGTTCTAGCAGTTTTGGGGTGGAGTCTTTTGGGTTTTCCACATACAGTATCATATCATCTGCAAAGAGTGAGAGTTTGACTTCCTCTTTGCCGATTTGGATGCCTTTGATTTCTTTTTGTTGTCTGATTGCTGTGGCTAGGACTTCTAATACTATGTTGAATAGCAGTGGTGAGAGTGGACATCCCTGCCGCGTTCCTGACCTTAGGGGAAAAGCTCTCAGCCTTTCCCCATTGAGAATGATATTCGCTGTAGGTTTTTCGTAGATGGCTTTTATGATATTGAGGTATGTACCCTCTATCCCTATACTCTGAAGAGTTTTGATCAAGAAAGGATGTTGTACTTTGTCAAATGCTTTTTCTGCATCTATTGAGAGGATCATATGATTCTTGTTCTTTCTTTTGTTAATGTATTGTATCACGTTGATTGATTTGCGGATGTTGAACCAGCCTTGAAGCCCAGGGATAAATCCCACTTGGTCGTGGTGAATAATCCTTTTAATGTACTGTTGGATCCTATTGGCTAGTATTTTGGTGAGAATTTTTGCATCCATGTTCATCAAGGATATTGGTCTGTAATTCTCTTTTTTGATGGGGTCTTTGTCTGGTTTTGGGATCAAGGTAATGCTGGCCTCATAAAATGAGTTTGGAAGTTTCCCTTCCATTTCTATTTTTTGGAACAGTTTCAGGAGAATAGGTATTAATTCTTCTTGAAATGTCTGATAGAATTCCCCTGGGAAGCCATCTGGCCCTGGGCTTTTGTTTCTTGGGAGATTTTTGATGACTGTTTCAATTTCCTTAGTGGTTATAGGTCTGTTCAGGTTTTCTATTTCTTCCTGGTTCAATTTTGGTAGTTGATACATCTCTAGGAATGCACCCATTTCTTCCAGGTTATCTAATTTGCTGGCATAGAGTTGCTCATAATATGTTCTTATAATTGTTTGTATTTCTTTGGTGTTGGTTGTGATCTCTCCTCTTTCATTCATGATTTTGTTGATTTGGGTCATTTCTCTTTTCTTTTTGATCAGTCTGGCCAGGGGTTTATCAATCTTGTTAATTCTTTCAAAGAACCAGCTCCTAGTTTCGTTGATCTGTTCTACTGTTCTTTTGGTTTCTAGTTCGTTGATTTCTGCTCTGATCTTTATGATTTCTCTTCTCCTGCTGGGTTTAGGCTTTCTTTGCTGTTCTTTCTCCAGCTCCTTTAGGTGTAGGGTTAGGTTGTGTATTTGAGACCTTTCTTGTTTCTTGAGAAAGGCTTGTATTGCTATATACTTTCCTCTCAGGACTGCCTTTGCTGTATCCCAAAGATTTTGAACAGTTGTGTTTTCATTTTCATTGGTTTCCATGAATTTTTTTAATTCTTCTTTAATTTCTTGGTTGACCCATTCATTCTTTAGTAGGATGCTCTTTAGCCTCCATGTATTTGAGTTCTTTCCGACTTTCCTCTTGTGGTTGAGTTCTAGTTTCAAAGCATTGTGGTCTGAAAATATGCAGGGAATGATCCCAATCTTTTGGTACCGATTGAGACCTGATTTGTGACCTAGGATGTGATCAATTCTGGAGAATGTTCCATGGGCACTAGAGAAGAATGTGTATTCCATTGCTTTGGGATGGAATGTTCTGAATATGTCTGTGAAGTCCATTTGGTCCAGTGTGTCATTTAAAGTCTTTATATCCTTGTTGATCTTTTGCTTAGATGATCTGTCCATTTCAGTCAGGGGGGTGTTAAAGTCCCCCACTATTATTGTATTGTTGTCAATGTGTTTCTTTGCTTTTGTTATTAATTGCCTTATATAATTGGCTGCTCCCATGTTCGGGGCATAGATATTTACAATTGTTAGATCTTCTTGTTGGATGGACCCTTTAAGTAGGATATAGTGTCCTTCCTCATCTCTTATTACAGTCTTTGTTTTAAAATCTAGTTTGTCTGATATAAGGATTGCCACCCCAGCTTTCTTTTGGTGTCCATTAGCATGGTAAATGGTTTTCCACCCCCTCACTTTCAATCTGGGGGTGTCTTTGGGTGTAAAATGAGTCTCTTGCAGACAGCATATTGATGGGTCTTGTTTTTTAATCCAATCTGATAGCCTGTGTCTTTTGATTGGGGCATTTAGCCCATTTACATTCAGGGTAACTATTGAAAGGTATGAATTTAGTGCCATTGTATTACCTGTAAGGTGACTGTTAACTGTCTGTTGTCTGTGTTCGTTTCTGCTCTTTGCTGCTTTTAGGTTCTCTCTTTGCTTAGAGGACCCCTCTCAATATTTCTTGGAGGGCTGGTTTCGTGTTTGCAAATTCCTTTAGTTTTTGTTTGTTCTGGAAGCTTTTGATCTCTCCTTCTATTTTCAATGATAGCCTAGCTGGATATAGTATTCTTGGCTGCATATTTTTCTCGTTTAGTGCTCTGAAGATATCTTGCCAGTCCTTTCTGGCCTGCCAGGTCTCTGTGGATAGGTCTGTTGCCAATCTAATGTTTCTACCATTGTAGGTTACATATCTCTTCTCCCGAGCTGCTTTCAGGATTTTCTCTTTGTCTCTGAGACTCGTAAGTTTTACTATTAGATGTCGGGGTGTTGACCTATTTTTATTGATTTTGAGAGGGGTTCTCTGTGCCTCCTGGATTTTAATGCCTGTTTCCTTCCTCACATTAGGGAAGTTCTCTGCTATAATTTGCTCCAATATACCTTCTGCCCCTCTCTCTCTCTCTTCTTCTTCTGGGATCCCAATTATTCTAATGTTGTTTCGTCTTATCGTATCACTTATCTCTCGAATTCTGCCCTCGTGATCCTGTAGTTGTTTCTCTCTCTTTTTCTCAGCCTCTTTATTTTCTATCATTTGGTCTTCTATATCGCTGATTCTCTCTTCTGCCTCATTTATCCTAGCATTTAGTGCCCCCATTTTTGATTGCACCTCATCAATAGCCTTTTTGATTTCGATTTGGTTAGATTTTAGTTCTTTTATTTCTCCAGAAAGGGTTTCTCTAATAACTTCCACGCTTTTTTCAAGCCCAGCTAGTATCTTTAAAGTCATGATTCTGAACTCTAGGTCTGACATCGTACTAATGTCCATATTGAGTAGGTCCCTGGCTGACGGTACTACCTCTTGTTCTTTTTGCTGAGGTGATTTCTTTCGTCTTGTCATTTTGTCCAGAGGAGAATAGATGAATGAGAGAACAAAAGGCTAACAGGTTTACAACGTCCCCAGCAAATATACTGTATACAAATCAGAAAAGACCTGAAACCAGGGGAAAAGAAAGGGAAAGAAAGAAAAAAGAAAGAGAAAAAGAAAAAAAAAAAAGAAAAAAGATAAAAACAAAAACAAAACAATTCAAAAAAGGCAGAATATGATCAAATATGATCACGCTAGTGCATAGATCAGTGCCACACACTAGATTTTGGGCGTATTTTGGTCTGTTAGAAAAAAGTGCCTCCTAAAATTTTAAAGGAAGAAAGGCATATATGTACAAAATAAGGGTTGATACAATGAAGGGATGGAAGATGACTGTAAAGATGAAAATTATAAAAGATTTTATAAAAGGACTTGGTAAGATAAGTTGTTTGAAAAAAGAAAGGAGATTTAAGGGAAAAAAAAAAAAAGGAAAAAGGGAGAGAATGTGATCAGGCAGGAGACTAGAACAAAGCCATACACTAGTGGTTTAGGGTATATTTTGATCTGTTAGAAGAAACTGTACCTCAAAATTTTAAAGAGAGAACAACTTATATATATATGCCAAAAACAAGGATAACTACTATGAAGGGATAAAATATGACTCTAAAAATGAAAAAAAAAAAAATAAAAAATGTTTTTTTTTTTTTTAAAAAAAGGGATTTATAAGATGTTGGTTGAAAAAGGGAAAAAGAAAAATAAAAGTCAACAAAAATTAACTTTGATGAAATAATGAATCATGGTAAAAAAAAAAAAAAAAAAAAAGCCATGAATCTATGTGCAGTATTCCCCTAGCGCTGGAGTTCTCCTGTTCTCCTTGATCGATCAACTTGGTCTTGGCTTGCTGGCTGTTTGTGTTGATCTTCTGGGGGAGGGGCCTGTTGCTGTGGTTTCCAAATGTCTTTGCCGGAGGCAGAATTGCCCCGCCCTTGTCGGTCCGGGCTAAGGAAGCTGCTCCAGTTTGCTCTCAGGAGCTTTTGTTCCCTGCAAGCTCTCGGTACAGCTTTGGAGGAGCAGGGCGAAAATGGCGGCCTCCCAGTCTCCGCCCGGAGGAGCTGAGAACTCGGGGCCCCACTCCTCGGTGCGCCCCCAGAGAAAAGCAGTCACTCCCGTGTCCCCGGTCTCCGGCCGCACTCCGTGCTCACCCGGCCTGTGATCGAGCGTTGCTATCTCTGGCACCCGACCCCGCTCGGAGTCTCCAAACCCAGCAGATCCCTGCAGTGCGTTCCCGCACTGCTCCTCCCCGGGAAGGAAGGGGAGTCTCCCCGGATCTGCTGCTTGTTGGGTCCTTGCTGGGGGAGCCGTGCCCCGACTGGGCCGCAGATCACAGTTTATGGCCACCCCGAGCTGAGAGCCCGCGCCTCGGCTCCGTCTCTGCAGCCGGCTTCCCCGCTCCGATACCTGGGAGCTCTGCCGCACTCAGGCACCCCCACTCTCTCTGTGACCCCAAGGGTCCTGAGACCACACTGTCCCGGGAGGATTCCACCCCCCGCTTAGCCACTGCAGCGACGTCCCTCCGCCGAGCCAACTTTTAAAAGGTCCGATTTTGTGCTCCGCGGCTCTAGCACTTGCCAGAAGCGGCCGGCGGAGGCCCCTCCCCCGCCGTCTATCCTCCCGAATATCGCCTCGGATTCACTTCTCTGCACGTCCTACCTTCCAGTAAGTGGTCGCTTCTCTGTTCAGAGAGTTGTTGCTACTGTCCTGTTCGATCTCCTGTTGAGTTCGTAGGTGTTCAGAATGGTTTGATCCCTATTCAGTTGAATTCCTGAGACCAGACAAAATCTAGGTCTCCTACTCCTCCGCCATCTTGCTCCTAAGCTAGGATATATTTTAGAGTGAAAGAGGGCAAAAAAAAAAAAAGAAAAGAAAAGAAAAGAAAGAAAGAAAGAAAGAGGGCACTAAAAGTAGTTGATAGGCATCAACAGGTCCACAAGAGTAGGAACTTGGGACTGTCCTGAGCAAACTGGACATGTAGTCACTGCAGAGAAACTTCGCGGCCTTTCGGGCTACTTCCCAACTCAAGATCACCTGGGGCCCACCCGCTGGCAAAGCCCTTTCCACACGTATTGTTTGGTATGCAGTGTCTCTCCATCTCCTGAGCGCACAGAACCGAAGACTGAACTGGGCTTTCCTATGTAACATCTTTGAATAGAAGATGCCCTGATACTTTGCCAGACTTTCATCGGTGCAGGGATCACGGGTCCTTCGGCAACAATCACACGTGGTGATTAGAAACTGAACTGAGGAAATTTGGGGGGTGGGTGGGTGGGGTGCTGAAAGCCTTACCATATCAGTCAGGTTCTTAACTGAAAGCAACAGTGGAAGACTCTGACTTGTTTATATGGAAATATCTCTCAGATACTGCTGGGTGGCTCACAGAATTGCTAAGAAGGCTGGATCACTAGTCTAGGAAGCTGACAGGAATGCAAGACGGTAGGTAAAAAAAATAGGCCAACAACTAAAATCAGATCCCAGCATTAGTCCTGTGAGGACCTGGGTGATGTTGCCAGAACTGGGCTTTGGTTGCTACAGCCGGTGCTCCTGCAGCGTAGACCTAGAATGACCTTGGCATCGACCCTGTTCCTGTGCATAGTCAGCTCTGAATTCACTGAGTGCCGTGGCTGAATCAGATGGGCCAGTCCTAGGTCATTCGCGTTAGTATGCTCTTTTCTTATAGCGGGAAGGAAGGTTCTGCCTACAATAACCACATTTTTGTTCCCAAATACTTCTGCCCCACACTGGGGAAAGGATTGCGCTTCTCTGCCTCTCTGACATCCTGCTTTAATGTGTTGCTTGTTTTAGCCACTGAAATAGGAGCAGAAATGATGTGGATCGTTTATAGGTGGACGCGTCAGGAGCCAGGGTGTGGTTTGCCGTATATTTTCCCTCTGCCTCAAGAATAGCACTGCTCTAGATGGGGACTGCTGCGTCAGTCCAGATCCAAAGAGTGAAGACGATGCAGAGCAGAGCCAGGGCCATAATTAACAGGCAGCATTAGAAGGAATTAAAGCTTTGTAAGCCACTAAGATTGGAGAGGGTGTTATCTGTTAGCAGGGCATTACTTGGCTTGATCTGACTGATACAATGCTCTCTCCAAGATTCAAGATTCATGTGATGGAGAATTCCCCAACATAGAAACAGATCAAAATAATAAGAAGAAGAATAAATTAAAAAGACAGGAACTTTAAAAAATCCATCTTCATATGTACAATTCGTCCAAATATATAATTTTTAAAGAATCATCTCCCTTCTGCAAGGTCTTCCTTACCCTGTGGCTCTCCCAAACTCTGCCCTAAGGTCCCCACAGCACTATCGGAGTATAAAGTTTGCTTGGGTAGGACCCTTGGGGCCAAATCAGGAAGTTCTTCACAATCTCTGTTGTGTGTATGTTAGAGAGATTATTTATATTGATCTTACCTTCAAAAAAAAAATCTCAGAATGTTACAATTGATCAGGAAAGACTTCCACTGGGAGAGAATGGTTTTTGAAAAACACTCTGGCAGATTTAGACAATAAGAAGTTGTAAAGTGTGTGTGTGTGTGTAGGTGCATGTGTGCATGTGTACGTATTGTGTAAGTATGTGTGTGTGTATGGGTGTGTATGTGTGTGTGTATGTATGTGTGTATGGGGTGTGTGTGTGCATCAACTTTGTTTTTAGGTGGGTTCATTTCTAAAAAAGTTACGTGTTCTGGTTTTTTTTTTTAAGATTTTATTTATTTATTTGTCCGAGAGAGGGAGCACAAGCAGGGGGAGCGGCAGGCAGAGGGAGAAGCAGGCTCCCCGCTGATCAAGGAGCCCGATGTGGGGCTCGATCCCAGGACTCTGGGATCATGACCTGAGCTGAAGGCAGACACTTAACGACCAGGCCACCCAGGTGCCCCTAGTTAGGTGTGTTAACAAATTTAATGAAAATAAGGAATCCATTATTTTTCTAGTCATATTATCCAAATAGTTGTGCCCGTTTGCGATAGAATTATTTTCCCTCTCCTAAGGAAATTAATTTCAGCCCAGTTTCCTGGCTTCCCCGAAAGTTTTAAGGTTCCGGTCCTTCATTCGTATCTGCTCATGACTTTTGGGGTCTTTAGGAACCAGTTCACAGACTGAAAAGAATTCTGACGCCAAAAAGCAGGTTGACCAACAAATTGCAAAGCACATTTACCTTAGAGGCTTTGCAGAAGGGACCGGGCAGAACTTGGTTTTAGTGATGGGGGTGTTCACTAACCCAAGGCCTGGAGAGATGGTTTGGGGTCCGTGTTCTCGGATGCTCAGCCCCCAACCCCCCCACCCTGTCATCCGTTCGCTTCTCAGCCTTCCCCACCCCAGCCCTTGACTTACCACCCTGTCACTCTGTCAGAGACCACCAGTGTCCTCCCTCCCACCTACTCGACTGCTGTCTTCCGCATGCCCCCCTGACAGTGGTGGCGTCTGCCATGGACCCCATCATCCGCAAAACTTCTGTCTTCACTCCACTGAGATTTCTCTTCCCTGGCCTCCTTCCTCCAACCATTATTTCTCAGCAGCCTTTAGGGGCATCTCCTTGGCCCTGTTCTTCCTGCCCTTTCTCCTGTAGAGATCTTCATCTGACCTCACACGTTCACCTGCTACGTTCGGGAAGCAGCTCTGGCCAGTGCATCACGCTCAGCAGCCCGTCCCTCGGCTGCGGCCGCCTTGCCCCCTGCCTGCTCGCCGTCTCCCTCGTGTGAGCATCCTCCTGGCTTTTCAGGGCTGGACAGGCGGTCCTGCTTCTCTGCCTCTGACCCTTCCCAGTTTAGCTGACTGCCCAGCACAAAGACCTCTTTTCTGTCTCTTTCTCCCCCAAATGACATCAGTAACAGTGCTTGCTTCTATTCCTTCCCTTGACTTACCCCTCTCCTTCCCTCCCACTCCCCTTGAAGTCCACCTGGACCATCCTTGCAGGCTCTTAATGGCTCTCCCGGACTCCCATCTGCCAGCGCCATGTCCCAGGGCGCCATATCTGGGTCCTCAGGACTCAGCCTCCTCTCACAGGAAGCTGACTCCCCTTAGAATGGCGCTGGGGCCCTCCCAGTGTGCTCCCAGCCACCTATCAAGCTACAGACTCTCCACTATGTGTTTGGTTGTTTCTTTCTTTCTTTCTTTCTTTCTTTCTTTCTTTTTCTTTCTTTCTTTCTTTCTTTCTTTCTTTCTTTCTTTCTTTCTTTCTTTCTTTCTTTCTTTCTTTCTTTCTTTCTTTCTTTCTTTCTTTCTTTCTTTCTTTCTTTCTTTCTTTCCTTCCTTCCTTCCTTCCTTCCTTCCTTCCTTCCTTCCTTCCTTCCTTCCTTCCTTCCTTCCTTCCTTCCTTCCTTCTTTCTTTCTTTCAAGACTTATTTATTTATTTGAGAGACAGAGGGGACCCAAGCAGAGGGGAGGGGTAGAGGGAGAGGGGGAAGCAGGCTCCCCATGGAGCAGGGAGCCCGATGTGGGGCTCCGTCCCAGGACCCCGGGATCATGACCCGAGCTGAAGGCGGGCGCTTAACTGACTGAGCCACCCAGGCGCTCACTCTCCATTGTTTCATAAATAACTCCTCCCCTATTTTTATGGACCTAAGAAAGCAAAAGCCTCTCTAAAGACTCTCTAGAGGGGCTGGGAGGTTCTCTAGAACCTCTAGAATCTGAGGGATCAAAGACTCCCTGGAGACTGGCCTTCACCCACCTCAGGTGTGGGACTCTCTGGAAAATAGTGACTTGCTTCATTGGCTTCAGGCCCCCCTGCTCCCACTGGGGTTTTCCCCCCGCAAGCCTTTCTCTCATCATGGATGACCCCAAGCAAGTCACTGAAACGCCCTGAGTTTCAGCGCCCTCCTCTGTAAGATGGGACGAACACCTCACCTCACACTGTTTTGAGGATGTACTGACTTGTAACTAAAACCACTTACCACAATGCCTGGCACATGGTAGGTGTGAAGAAACCCTACTCGGAAAATGTAGGGTTTTTTCCTTTGTTTCCTGACCAAGCCTATTTATTTTCTAACCAGTAAAGCCTTGTCCCTAGGTGTTATCTTCTTCACACTCACATTATTTATTCACCCACTGGTTATTGATAACTCGCACACGCTAGGCGTTGTTCAAGGTTCCGGGGCCCCCTGAGTGAGGACCACAGCTTCCTCCAGGGCCTGGGCTGGAACTCTGCTCTCCTCCAGCTACACCAGAAGGAGCGGTTCCTCAGCATGCGACCCCAGCCAGCAGAGTCTCATTTCATTTCTCCACTTTCTTTTACTTCGATTTCTGGTGCTTTCCTCCAACACTTATAGCTCGTGGCAGTGTATGATTGGAAAGAAAATGACTCGGAAAAACAGACAGGGTGCTTAAAGATGCATAAAGGGTTGCAAAAGTACCCCCATGGTGTTTGAAAATTACCAACACTTGAGAAGAAATAAGGCTAAGAAATATTCACATTTAAATAAAGCCTTCCTCACCAGCCCAAGCCATTCAACTCAGAGAGCAGGAGGGATCTGGAGGTGTTTGGATCAAGTCACCGTATTGACGAACTTGCTCTCCTCCATATTGCTCCCAAAGTATAGTCATTCCAATTACTCTCAGATCAATTCATTGTGACCAAATCTCCTGAATCCGAAGGCTGAGGTCATGTCCTTCTTTATCGCTCTGGTGGGGAGCTGAGTGCAGTGCCACATAGGTGCTCAACAAATTCTGGCGACCATCAGTTCCAGGCACGGGGTCCTTAGAGGCTGGGTCACCGGCTTCCTCATTTTTACATTCTTATACTAAGCACAGGGCTTGGTGCACAGTAGGTGCTCAGTCGGTGTCTGCTAAGTAAACAAAGGACTGAACAAAGGAATGGAAGGGTGTGAGTGGAATGATGTTCAGAAGCTCCTTCTCAGCCCACAGGCTATGACGGAGCTGCAAAGAGGGGCTGTGGCTCCCAGAGGCACAGGGAACCCAGTGTCCCTGCCCTCATGGTGGCCCGGACTCGAGTTTGTGCGAGGCCACTGCCCTCCCCCATCACAGAAAGGGAGGTCTCCTCTGATCAGGCTGCTTTGGAAAACTGCTTGCACCTGGCCTGGAAGAACACAATTAAAAGATGCCGTAAAAATCGACAGATCCCAGTGCGGAGGGCTGAGAATACATTACAATTCCAATCGAACTATAAATAAAGCCCCTAAATTAAATAAATCTCACACAATTATGGATTAAAACATGTTTAGTGTTAATGGCCTTGCACATGGACCCTGACTCCCGAAATTGTTGCTGAGGCTGCATGGCTGGGGGATTGCATCATAATTAACACCAGGCCATCCTGGGAGGGGCCAGCCCAAGGTTCAGCTGTGGGCCTTCGGGAGGCAAGGGGGGTACCGGAGGGGCTCCCTGCTCCCAAATGCTCACCCAACCCTTTCTTGGCCACACTGATTCTTTGCTTGAAAGAATATGACCTGGAGTTGGCCATTCCTGCTCAGGGCCTGACCTTGGACACAAAGGCTGATTCTAGGTTTCATGATCTGGCTCTTCCCACAAATGTCCGTGTGCACCAAATAAATGACCCAGTACCAGAAAGGGATTGTTGAAGAAATATCTGGAGAGTTCAGTTACTGCTCACTCCTACCCCGTTACTTTGAAGTCCATAAATTGTAATATAAATAATCAGCAATAACAGCAATAGTCTCACGCACAAGTTTCCTCTACTAACCCTCAAATCAGTAGGACCAAGGAGGTTGGTCACATCATGAAGGACAATAAAAGATACAAGAGCTCTACCTACCCCAAACCAATATGATCCCTCAGATTTAGGAAATCTTATAGGAGAAAAGCATGGAGCCTGGAGATTTCCTTCGAGACAGATTCTTACCTCTCACTGAGACCCAACAGATGCAAAGAGGCCATGACCCCCCCCGACCCCCACCGCAGACCTGCCCCCCAGAGCAGGTGGTTTTGTGGCTAAGGGTGTGGGTGCTGGGTTTGGGCAACTTGGTTCCCACTGTGGACGAGCAAAGCCCCATCCTTGCTCCTGTGCTCCAGCTGTGAAGGGCGCATCCCTGGTCTCCCTAATGACGACTCGGGAGAGAGAGTGCATGTTTGCAGAGGTGGGAAGAACACAGTTGAGGGCAGATGCATTCCCGGTCGGCTAACTTGTCCCCTTGAGCAGCTTGCCTGCACCCGGAGAGGGGGATGATAGGCAATCGCTGGGTTCCTGGGAGGATGGAAGGAAAGGAACACCATAGAATGGCTTAATCTGAGCACCCAGAGCAGGGTATCTGCACCCAGTAAATGCTGGCTCCCCCCTACCCTCCCTCCCAGGTATCTTTCAGTTGCCTTAGCAGAACTGAGAGAGGTGCTTGAACATCAGCCTACTTCAACAGGATGGGGGCTCAGGGAGGGCTGGCTTGAGAGAGAGAGAGAGAGACGGATTGAGATGTTGAGCCTCCCTGGGGAATGGGGTTCAGCAGCTAAGAGGCTCCGTGCAGGGCTCTTCCCCTGCCACCCTCAGGGTGAAGGGGCCCTTGACCGTGGCTGTGTGCAGCCTCCAATCCTCTTTCTCAGTCCTGATTTGGCATCTCTGACCATGCTGTTGTCAGACTGAGATTTTAAAGACAGATCTTACCTCATCACTGTCCTGCTTAGAAAAGTCTCAATGGGTCCCCCTTCGGATAAAGTGTAAAACTCCTCAACAGTCTTTGCAAAAGGGTCTACTGGGTTTTTTTTCAATCTCTATAGCTTGCACTCTGAGTTAAGTTCTCAGGCTCTCTCTGGCTCTTTTTTGCTCCTGTAGGCTTTGTGCATATTCTTCCCTGTGTTTAGAACTTTCTTCCCTGGCAAGCCTCGCTTGGATGGCTCCTGGTCTTGGCTTCCATAGCCCATCCTGCATGAGGTTTTCCCTGATCCCTCTTGCTTGAGCTCGGTGCCCCTCCTGGCTGCCTCCTCAGCAACGTGCTCAGACCCCATCAATGTGCCTGTGTATTCAAGTGTGATCCCCCAGTTACATGTCTGCAACCCCCACTAGACTACAAGCTCCAAGAGGGCCCCTTTCCTTCATTCACCACTGTATTCTTGCTAGAACACAGTGCCAGGCTCAGAGTAGTTACACAGGAGATGAGAGACAGAGAGAGAGAAAGAGAGAAGAAGAAAGAAGGAAGGAAGGAAGGAAAGAAGAAAGAAGAAAGGAAGGAAGGAAGAAAGAAAGAAAGAGAGAAAGAGAGAAAGAAAGAGAGAAAGAAAGAAAGAGAGAAAGAGAGAAAGGAAGGAAGGAAGGAAGGAAGGAAGGAAGGAAGGAAGGAAGGAAGGAAGAAAGAAAGAAAGAAAGAAAGAAAGAAAGAAAGAAAGAAAGAAAGAAAGAAAGAAAGAAAGAAAGAAAGAAAGAAAGAAAGAAAGAGAAAAGAAAGCAAGAAAGCAAGAAAGAAGAAAAGAAATTGCTCATTTTTCTATTCCCTGTTTGTCTGTGTTGCTTCTTGGCATCTAGACAACCGAGCCTGTGTCTTCCCTAGTGAATCAAGAACCAGCTCTGAAAGTCCCATGATGAGAGGGACTTCCTTGGAATAGGCAGGCACCTGCGAATCTTGGCCTGGAAGATTTCTGGTCTCACCTACCCTTTCACATGCAGATACAGATATGGTTGTATAGATAAAGGTGCTGATGTACATATAGATGTATTGCAAGAACTTGACCCCTGTGACTATGCCCGGGCTGGCTAGACAAGTCTGAAGCCCGGGGGACAACTGGAACTCCCAGACATGGCTGGAAGCTGCAGTCCACAGGCAGAATTTCTTCTTCAGGGAAGCCTCCCTTCAACTGATTGAATCAGGCCCACCTGGGCGATTTAGGATAATCTTGCTTACTTCAAGTGAACTGATCATAGACTTTAATCACATCTACAAAATAATCTTACAGGGACATCCAGATTAGTGTTGGAATCACCAAGGACTACAGCCTAGCCACGCCCACACAGAAAACTCATCCATCAGGTCTGGAGCTGCGTTGAAAATCCAGGTCTCTTGCTCCTGCCCCAGGCTGATCTCTGTGCCCTGTGCATTTTCTCCCTGTTGAGACAGAGAAGACTAGCCCCCACTGCTCCAAAGGATATTTCCAGACATAATTATCTTCAGAAGGATGGCTTTTTACTTGCAATGAACTGCAAAGACTCTGGGAAATCGTGGGTACGTAATGTGAGAAACTATATTCAACTTCCCCAAAAGAGGAGTGAAGGAAGCCCTTGCCCAGGGGCCAGAAGGGGGCTGGAGGCAGGGCTCGTGTTCGCTTGGATGCACCAGAATGGCTGGTTGGGGGTTTGGGGCTGGCCTCCATTCTGATCCGTCACTGCTGGGCATGTTGGTTGTTAAATATTTTGCCTATCAACACGAGGCCGAGGTTAGGCTCCCCTGGGCCAGTGTGGTTGAAGGAGAGTAGCCATTTAAAATAGGCCTGACAGCTCAGTTAGTCAAAAAGGGCCATTGATATTTGAGAGTCCCTGAGACACATTCCCTTCTGTCAATCCAACATGGAGGTGGGGAGCCAGTCACACCCCGGGGTGGCAAAGATTGCGCCATCAAGTGAATGCTGTAGAAATCCTTGTGGAATCCTGGCAGCAGAGAGCCTCCTCCCAGTGGCTCCAAGTTACAGAGAGACTGTAAAAGGACTTGCAGACCATTGCTCGCAGGAGTTGGAACTGGAATGAGAGGCGTGATAGAAAACTCCACAGGTCAGAGCTGGACGAGAGCTCGCGGGTTACTGACTCCAAGCTCCTCACGACAAGAATCAACATAACCCCCTAGGTATTCCCCGAAAGGTGTTCCAGAAACTGGTGATCAGTGCCCCCCCCTCCCTCAACAACCCCCACCCTCCATCAAATGTCTGGAAATACTGAGGCGAGAAATGAAATGAAGTAGGAATCTTTCCCGGAGAACTCCTTGTTAATGGTCACTGTCATTGTCATCTGTGCAATGTAGTTATCTGCTATGGCTAACGCTTCCAGTTAGCGGAAATGATTTCTGATTGGGCCTCGTGAAATTTTCTACAGGAAAAAAAATACAGGTTTGGGAATAAGACAAAATAAAGCCATTTCCTCATGCTCGGTTATGACAACATGTACAGGAGGAGGGATTCTCCCACTGAGCACACCGTGCTTGGGGTGGCACGTTTATGCTCCACCAGCAGCAAGTAAGGATGTCCTGAAGTTGCTTCTGCCCACTGGAAGGAGCTTTTCTGCTAGACTGTTAGGATCAACGGCCTAAACAATGTACATTCCATCTGATTCAGTGTCTCCAACCTTACGGGCTCATCCTAAGGTGATAATAAGAGATGGCTGTATCTCTTATTATTTATATTAGAAAAAAATGAAAACAATCTAAGCAGCAAACAGGTTTGGTTAAATGACTTGAGGAATTTTTAAATTGAACTTGAAAACGTAAAGTTCTTAAAGTTATCAAGAAGAGGATATATGTAAAAGTAGGCGAGGCAACTTTGAAAAAGAAGCAATGCCTTGATCTAACGAATATCAAAGCATATTATAAAACTATAATGATTTAAGCAGTGTGATTTCCACATTTCTCATCTCTCTCTCTCTCTCTCTCTCTCTCTCTCACACACACACACACACACACACACATTTACTTTATTCATTCAGGTAGATCTTCAATAAATATTGTTGAGTATTTCCCGAGTAGGTACCGCGTTAGGACCATCCTAGCTGCGGCCAATACAACACCGGCTTATTTATCGTCTGTGTTCATCCCTCCATTCCCAAACCCCATTAGAGACCTAAGCTTCATGAGGACAGCAGTTGGGTCTGCCTTGTTCACAGTTAGTGGGATCCTGAGTTTGTCTGGGTTGGTAATATGCCAGGTCCCAGGTGATCAATCATGATTTTCTAAATCAGGGTTGGCAATTTTCTTATTGTTAAAGGGCCTGATAGGAAACACTGTAGGCTTTGTGGTTCGTTTCTGCTACGGTGCTACAGAAGTAGCCGTGGACAATGCATGAATGAATGGACATTGCTTTGTTAAACCAACAACAACAAAAACCAAAACCCAAGCACTTTAGTCACAAAAAAAGTCAGTGGGGACAGATTTGTCCCAACGGTCATCATTTGCTGAATTTGATTCCAAGCCCAACATTTGGGTTTCAGGACCTCTTTACACCTTTAAAAATTACTGAGGACACTGAAGACCTTTTGTGTACATTGGGTAAACTTATCAATGTTTCGCATGTAAAATTTAAAACTGAGAATTTGAAAAATATTCATCATTTCATTTAAAAATAACAATAATAAACCCATTATATGTTAGTATGTTTTCCAAAACAAAAAACTGGTGAAGTATTATTTTATATTTTTGTAAACCTTTTTAACATCTGGCTTAATAAAAGACAGCTGGATTCTCATATCTGCTTCTGTGTTCAGTCTGGTGTGATACGTTGTTTGAGTTGAAATTTCAATCTCATACAGAGATGGGGCTGGAAAGGGAGACCTCATAGAACCTCTGAAAAGGAGACCCTCAAGACACTTTGAGAACCACTGGCCCATGTTGATCAGGGGGATATTCTTCCCCTTTGCTAGATACTCAGTGTCCCAGACTTCCTTACAGCCATGGTGACTGTGTGACCGGGTTGCAGCCAGCCTTGTGCTAGCTACTGAACTTGGGCAATTTGGTTAACTTATTTGTACCTCATTTGCAACAAAAAGAAAAAGAGAGAGAGAAAGAGATTTAATAAATTTCACATGTAAAGCACCTACCTAATGTCTGATAATAGTAAGCAAGTGAGTGATACAATTATCTTTATGATGCTGGTAATGATGATGATGATGATGATGATAGTCAATTAGATCTCAGGAATGTCTGCTTGGGGTAGCACTAGGTGGTGCTTACTTTATAGTAAATGGGCACACCTCCAAGTGTGGACACAGGGCCTATGCAGGCTACCCAAAGCAGCACTTTACACCAGGCTGTGAACAATAGGGAATAACAGAGGGTCACAGCAAAGAGCAGGAAACAGGATGAAGTTGAATATCTGACATCACCACTCTTGAAATCTGTTGGCCAAATGCAGTCCCATGGCTCTGGATGGCCGCCATGTTGCTGGTGTCCATTTCATCTACCAAATCCTCTGTGATAAGCAGAATTCTAAAGATGTCCCGCAAGATGCCTGTCCCTGAGTATTCAATCACACACTAACCTAGGCACTGCTGTGAAGGGACATCAAGGATGGAATTAAGTTTACTAATCAGCTAGTCTTAAAATAGAGAGAGTAGCCTGGATTATCCAGGTGGCCCAATCTTGAGCTCATAAAAGCAGAGAAATTTCTCCAGCTGGAGTCCGAGAGATGTGGCAGAAGAGGACGGCAGAGGACAGATAAAGAAGAGGAGAGATCAGAGGGATGTGACACATGAGTAGAGCTTAGCCATTGCTGGCTTTGAAGATGGCAGAAGATGGAGAAAGCAGGGCAAGAGCCAAGAATTGCAGGTATCCTCTAAAAGCTGAGAATGACCCCTGGATGACGGCTAGCAAGGGAATGGGGACTTCATTCCTACAATGTCATGGACCTGAATTCCTCCAACAACCCGAATAAGCCTGGAAGCAGATTTTCACCCAGAGCTTCCGGTGAGCAATACAGCCCTGCTGACTTCTTGATTTTAGTCCAGGGGGACCCTGTCAGACTTCTGACCTGCAGAATCTCCAGATAATAAATTTGGACTGGTTTAAGCCACCAGTTTGTGGTAATTTCTGAAGTAGCAATCGTAAACTAATATATTCTCTCTTTCAACTTTGGGTTTGGTCCATGCTGTGGCCTCACCCTACGGCTCCCTGAAGAACAATTTGTCCACCTAAGCAGGACACCTTTTGTTTATTATGCAGTACAGAATGGCTTTTTCCTGTGTCAGCTTAATCCTAACAGAACCCATGACAGACTCAAGTAAGTGCCACAACGTGGCCTTTCCACTAAAACCTCATTCATGATGAATTCTCTCACCCCCTAGAAGGCAGAAATGGTTGAATTAAATATATTGCATGTCTCCTGTCATATATTTTCCTTTCCAGATCATAATGGGATTTGTAGATGGGCAAAGTGCCCTTTCCTTTATCATTCAGGTAAAGAGATTCAAAAGCTCCGTGAAGATGCTGGAGTTATGCCTTCTTTGGGGAAAGATTCTATTCCTTCTGTTTTGGGGCGAGAGCTAGAGGGGATAGAACCTGAATCAGAGCTGAGTGGTTTTGATACCTCTGCTGAGTCAAGAAGGTAGAAATATCCAGATAATGTTCCGGACTCACATATATATGTTGTTTTCTTCCCACTATAGAAAAGCAACCGTGACCTGCTCATCCATCTTAATTTAGTTGTCTTCAATCAACAATTATCAAAGAACTCTCCTGTTTTTCTCATTTGGATCACTGAATCTTGGTCATGGCTGTTGACCTTAAAAACTCAAACAAAACCAGACCAGCTGGGTTTAAGTTTGAAAAGCCACACTAGAAGGGAATATATTCATGAGATCAACCGCTTGGCTCTCCGGAGTTTGGTCTCAATTTTAAGCTTGTTTCAGACAGATTCTAACAGGACTCGTGCTTCTTAATACCTGTATAGCCTTCAGTTGCTTATCTAGGTAATGAGAGCTTTGTCCTTGTCTTCTAGCTTCTGTCCTAGGGCTAAGCTTCCCAGCAGAACAGAGGTCGTTCTAGAGCCTACGGAGCCCCTATGTTTGGTAGGGATTAAGTGGAAAGGTCATGTGTTTTCTTTCTCTCTCCAGCCCATCTTCCCTCACAGAATGAAGGCAAAATCCTAGGATGGTGCAAGCAAGAAGGGAAGTGAAGCTCTTGCAGTGTGTGTGTGTGTGTGTGTGTGTGTGTGTGTGTGTGTGTGTGTGTGTGTCTGCATATTGCCAAAGAGCTCAGGAATGCTCCTTCTCTGAAATCTTGATAGCATTTAGAGCCTGAGCCACGTATTAGTTTGAGCTGTTACTTCTCTTTCTATGGGTGTAACTTATTTCCATAGCAAAATTGCAATCTCCTTGCACTCAGGGAGCACATCTTTAAGAAGAAACTGGTAGAAAACTGCTGTATTTTGTTTGTCATAAGTGTGCAATGCTGTAGTGTGCTCGTAACATGATGGAGTTAGCTGGTCCTCTATGGAACATTCCTGTTCTAGTTGCTTGCTGCTTCTTTGCTGTTAGCGTACTGTGATGAAGACCCTTGTACGTGAAATTCTGATGTCTTTTATCTATTTCCTTTTTTAAATTTTACAGATCTGGTTAGTAAAAATATGTTTTAACTTCGATTTCTTTGTTTATTGCGGGGTGAGTGTGTGATGTTCCATCATACATTAACATCCACGCCCTAAGTCCATTTCCATTGGTCTGTTCACTGTTTCTCGTCTAAGTCTCTCACTTGAGATGTTTTGATATCTGACAGCAGAACTCCACCCTTACTTGTAAAAAGTTAGTTATCTTTACCTATCCATTCTTCTAGGTGGGTCTGAAAAGCCCCCTTGAGTTTTTGTTGAAATCACAACCAGCCTAGATGCTGATTCGGAAGCATTAACTGCCCTACAGTAGTCTGCCTATCTCCCACCCGAAAGAAGATTTCCTTTAAGTTTTCCGCCACAAATTGTAGTGAATGTCTGTTGTTTTCTTCCTGTGGTTTCTTCATATATATTGCTAGAGCTTTTCTTAGTTACTTTTTGCTTAGGTTGCTATGGTGAATAGTGCCTTCTTTCCCTTTATACTGTATACACTCAAATATATTTTTTGTTATATTGAAATATTTTTAAAATATGGTCATTTAACTACTTTCCTTTATTGATTCTAGGAGATTTTCAATTGATTTTCTTACATTGTCTGGTTTTATAATTTTGACATCTATGAATAATAATCATTCTCTTTGTTTCTAAAGACTTATTTATTTGTTATTTGAGGGAGGGGAGGGACAGAGAGAGAGAGAGAGAGAACCTCAAGCAGACTCCCGGCTGAGTGCAGAGCCTGGCACGAGGCTCCACGCAGGGCTCGATCTTTCGACTGTTTGACCTGAGCCGAAATCAAGAGTTGCACGCTTAACCAACTGAGCTACCCAGGCGCTCCTCTTTGTTTCTAATAATTATACTTCTTATTCTGTTCCATATCTTTCTTTTCTTTTAAGACTTTATTTATTTGACAGAGAGAGAGAGACAGCGAGAGAGGGAACACAAGCAGGGGGAGTGGGAGAGGGAGAAGCAGGCTTCCTGGCGAGCAGGGAGCCTGATGCGGGGCTCGATCCCAGGACCCTGGGATCACGACCTGAGCCGAAGGCAGACACTTAACGACTGAGCCACCCAGGCGCCCCCCCCCATATCTTTCTTATTGGTTAAAGTTTCTACAATGTTAAATATTAATCACATGAACCAAGATGTATGTTGTAGCATTATTCATATGAGGGGAGAGCCAATATCTTCTAAAATTTTCCTTCAGATTCAAAATTCACTTAAGATCATGTTCATTTTTAGAATTATTGCCAAATTGAGGAAATCTCATACAAAGTCTATTTCATATATTAGCTGCAAGATGTTTTTTTCTCTTATTTTATTGAAGTTGCCTATGGCCTTTTCTCAGGACACGAGTGGCTTTGCACATGGAGGGTATCTGTGAATGTTTATTGGATCGAAGACGCCTCATACTGGCCGTCCTCCTTGTTCTCGCACTGATTCCAGGCCAATGAATAGTTGCTTCAATCCCGAAAAACAAAAGTTTAACTCACGCAAAATTTTCAGACACAGGATTCCAGAGAGTGCCAAGATGGATCTTAGGAAAACCATTTCACAATGGGGTGAAGAGCCACGAAGTCAGGGCTCATTTTCCTTAGCTGTAAGATGTGAAAGATTTTCCACATGCTGGCTTCTGCCTCTGTGTATTTAAAAACTTGCTTCTCCTTTTACCCACATACTCCTGGTAGTTGGCATTCTGGGACATGTTCATGTCTTAATAAGACCTCTGGCCCTGCCTCTTTGCCTCAGGACACCAGGTGAGTGGGCAGAGTGGGTAGGAGGAATATTCCTGGAAGCCATTTCTATCCCAGGGAAGCCAGGAGTAACCTCACCAGCCATGGCAGTGACTGAGAACCACATACATACAACGTGTTGTTTCACCCAGACTAATGCATCTGCAGCTCAGCTCCCCATTAGCCCAACCCCCCAGTGCTCACGTCTATTCCAACACTACCCCAAGAGGCAAGGGGGAGTGAAGTCAGGGTGGACAAAGAGATTAGCCTAACTGATCACAAAAATCTTAAAATCTTGTTTTACCACATGCAAATTTTACCAGATGTTGAGTAGTGCGCTCTGCACGAGGGTGCTCTAGGAGGCGCCATTCCCCTCAAGGGCATCATGGAGGTGCATATTCATCACCACAGTTCTCCGGTACTTGGCATTCAAGGGTCTCTTTCTAACTGAATTAGAGTTGTCTGAAGAATTTTGACTGATGGAAATAGTCTTGAGGAGGGGAGAATGTGTCTTCCTCTTTCACACAAAGGCTCTGTATGGGTCAGTGACAGTCCTGGTTGAGGGGGGTTCTGGACGTTTTCAGCCTATTAAAGTTCTGCCTTGGGCTTATTTATAGTCCCTACTCCACACCCAGTGTGGTGGAGAGTGGTCATGGTTCCACCTCATGGTTTAAGAAGGAGTCAATGCCCAAGGCCCTCCAGCCCTGAAGGTCCTTCCAAGATTTTTGTTCTTTCCCTGCATCCCCATGTGCCCTGACTCCATCCAGTTCTATGGGAAGCTGGAGGGCAAATGATTTGGGTTTGGGGGGCAGAAGGACGTGCAGGGGTAGAAACTTGACTCCCCTTCTTATGGCCACCCATCTATAGGCAAGAACTTAACCTTCTGTTCTGCTTTTCCCTAAAATGAAGGTAAATGCAAGTAGTATTTACTTCAGAGTAGTTGGAGGATTTACATTTTTTTTCCTGTAAAGTACTTAACACAATTCCTGAATGAACTCTCAACAAATGGTGTTATTATTTCCATCATTCGCTCCTGCTTTCCAAATGCTGGCTCTTTGGATTTCTTTGCCTTTCCCATCCCCCTGGTCTGTGATCTCTCCCTACTCTGAGGCTCCTCTTTCTAGAGCATCGATTGCACCTTATTTCATGTGTTTTCTCCCCTGATGGATTTTAAGTCCCCTGGGGACTTTGTTCCATAAGCCTTTGTTTCCCCCAAAGGACCCAACAAGGTCTTCTCACGGGTCAGAACATTATTGCTTTTGGCCAAACCTATTGCAGAACTGACAATCACTGGGTCTTCAAAATACAACATAAGATGAATGTACAACAAAATCAATGTAGATATTTCAGGGAAAATAAAAACAAAGTGTTCGTATTTGTTTCATGAGGTGAATCATCAGGCAAATGCACAGGGTCCTTTTTTTTAGGAGGCTTTAGCTCAGTTTTGTTGAAGGGAATGTGCACAAATAGAGAAATTTGAATCATTCCATGAATTGAAAATTTAATTTTTCCTTCTGTGTTCAAGAGCTTAGACTTGTAGGAATCCCAGAAACATCTGCCGTAATGGTTACCGTTAAATGGTGGGGAAGGCGGGGGTGAGGGTGGGCGATATTCACCCCAGTGTTAGCTCAGGTTGCTCATGGATACTCTCAAGTAGACGGGGGTATATGGTTTCTCTGTTTTCTGATGGCCGCTGACATGCTTTGGGCATCACTCGCCATCACCTATCCATCACATATAGTCATTCATGTTCACCTGGGATTTGTCTCCAAACTGCTATTCTGGGCTCTCCTCTTCGCCTCCCGTGAATTCCACATACCAGCTTATCCGGACATCCTGTCATTTTCCTCACAGTCTCTTCCTGGTGTTCTCCCTGACCTGACCCTCCACCCTCCTGTCCTGACAACATTTTCTCCTCCCACCCCCACCCAACTCACCCAACTGTTGCAATTGTCTCATCCATCAAGGTTCATATTCCACTCCAACCACCTCCAGATAGAATCAACCGCCCTCCTGAGTGATCTCACAGCGCTTCATTCGAGCCTTCATGACGTCATTGGCCGTGCTCCTCAGTCTTCTCTGCCAGACCCTCCATACCCTTCTGTCGTCTGGATGCTGGAGTCCTTGGTGCCATTCTTCTCTGCTCTCTCTATGCTCTCTCCCTCAGGGATCCCATCCAGAATTATGACATTAATAGCTTCAGTATGAGGTGGCTTCAAATTTATCTCTGCAGCTCTTGCCGAGCCCCAGGCTTGACTCCACAGTCACCCCCTCTAATCTTCGCTTGGATGCTAATAGGCACCTCAAACTCAACGTGCACCGAACGATCTCTTGATTTCACCTGCTCAAACCTGCTTCCCGTTGGAGGAAAAGAAACCAGCTTTGGTCAGTTGCCCAGGCTAAAAACACTGGCCCCCTCATCCTTGATGTAGCTCTTTCACATCCCTCATCCCCTCCATAAACAAATCTTTGGCTCTTCCTTCAGATATTTCCATGATCCTATTTCTTATCATTTTTTCTGCTCCCCAGTCCAACTTGTCTCCCTGAATTCATTCTCGCAGACTATTCTCACAAAGCAGCCAGAGGGAACTTGATAAAATGAAAATTTGTGTGTGTCAGTCCCCACTCAAATCCCTCTAACGGCATCCTGCCATATGCAGAAAGAAATCCACAGTCCTTCCTTCCCACGAGGCACAACAGGCTCTGGCCTCTGGCCCCCTCCCGATGCTCTCTCCTGCTGGCCTCTCCTTGCCTCAGGCCCGGTCACACTGGCCTCCGGGCTCTTCCCTGAACACACCAAGAACACACCTGTCTCAATACCTTTGCGCTTTGTTTTCTCTGCCTACTTTCGTGTTTTCACTCAAATGTGCCTCCTCAGTGAGACACTCACCGACCACCCCCCTTTGAAGCAGCAGCTCCCCATCTGTATCCAACGCTATCTCTGTCCCCTTACTTCTCTTTATAGCATTTTCCTGAAACGATGTGTTCCCTTGTGGAACTTCTCATTATCTGCTGCTCCCACAGGGATGGAAGCTCCCTCAGAGCAAGGACATTGTCTGTTTTAGTCACTGCTGTGGTCCTGCACCTCGAACAGCGCCAAACACATAGTAGGTCCTCAGTACATTTGGTTTGTATATGAATGAATGAATGAGCCTGTATCTCAGCCTGTCTCATATTATGATATGATAATAGCCTTTCTTTTCTTTCTTTCTTTTTCTTTTTCTTTTTTTTTTTTTTTTTGCACTACCCTCTCTCTTCCCTTTACTCTCCCAGCAATCTGGGGAACAGAGACCATTTCTTATTCCCTTGAATTACCCATCTATTCACTTGGCCCTTGGTCCGTGCTTGTGGACCTGAGGTGGAAAGGCCTGTGTGAGCTCATGAAAGGTAAAATCAACTGGGTGAGTGTGCTCCCATGACTACTGGAACTCTCTCCACAGCTTTGTACCATTGGGCTGTCCCCTTAAGAAGATGATGGCACATCTGTGGAGGAACCTGGCTCTGGAAGCTTCTTGCAACAGCAGCTGAGCCTATGTGAAGGCCCCTGATAATGCTGTCACCTCACCCAATTGAATAGGGATTCCCTCCGATGACCAGCCAAATGAGAAAAGATGAGCATATCCTTTCATAAAGTGAAATGTCTGCTGCAACTTCCCCTCACTCTGGCTGTGGGTGACCCTGGGTGAGAGGACAGGAGGGGGGCATCAGTGAAGGCACCTTGAGGTGACTCTGGTGGTGCCCGGTGCCAGGGGCCCCTCGAAGGACTTCCCACCCATCATTCAGCAGGAGCCCACCTTGGGAGACAGGACGGGGAGCGGCCCGCTCACGGGGGGTGCTGTCACACGAAGACTCCCCCAGCCACGGACCACCATCACTGTCAACAGTATGGCCCAAGTCCCCAATTTCTTCTCTAGTTAACCCCAGTTACCATTTCATTTTTCCCCACCGACCATGCTCCACCAACTAAACACAAAGCTATAAATCTTCGTCAGGACATCTGGGTGTGCAGCACCTAAGCAACCCTGACGCTGATTCCTTAAGAAAACTCATTTCTTGTAATGTGAGCCCTGCTGAGGATGGCCATGTCAACTTATTAGACTTTTTACTTGGCCGTATTGATTCTGCTCTACCCCGATGCGGCCCGTAATGCTGGCTAATGTTATTGACGAGCCATCAGTCTTGTGGAGAAGTGTGGGGCTTGCAGCTCTTTCTGAACCACAAAAACCTATTGGTGGACAGTGATGGAAAGAAGGAGGAGGCCATGAGTGGGGCTCTCAGACCAGCTCCGTGCAGGCCCGGGTACTTTAATGAAAGACATACTCTCGGTGGCGAGAGATAGATGCAGCTCTCCAGAAGCCATTTATTTATGAAATAATTATGAACGCACAGTTGAACCATGGATTTTCATTACCGTGTGTGCCCAACACTCTTTCTTGATTCATATTTTGTTGTAAATGGAGTGCTGTTGGTTACAGGGCGGCGGGGGGGGTGGGGGCGGGAGGGCAAGGGGGCACTTTCAGGCAGGAGTCCTGGGATATGTTTTCTCTCTTCCACTGGAGGCACTGCCTGTCCTCCCCCTCCTACCACTGTGTGTCCAAGCTGGGCCAGTGCTGTCTCCTGAGGGAGTTCAATTCTGATCGCTTCTCACAAGGGACCAAGTTTTTTGACCCCGCAAGTCTGTTTCACTCAAAGAAGCTCAGCTCTCAAAGGCCAGCAAAGGTGGGGCCTTACTGACTCTGGCGAGCTCGTAGGGAAGGGGACCTTCGATGGGGTACTACAAACAGGCATGAGTACAGAAGATGCCCATTTTCCAAGCTCCTTACATATCAGACCCTCTTATCTGGGGAAATTTCCTACCCTTTCTACAGGCTTCTGTTTTATTTTTATTTTTATTTTTTTATTTTTATTTTATTTTATTGATTTATTTATTTGAGAGAGGAGGGAGAGGGAGAGAGAATCTGAAGCAGACTCTGTGCCGAGCACAGAGCCCGATGTGGGGCTCGGTCCCACAACCGGCGAGATCATGACCTGAGCTGAAACCGAGTCGGATGCTTAACCGACTGAGCCACCCAGGCGCCCCCACAGGCTTCTGTTTTAAAACACCATAGGCTGGGTGGCTTAAAACCAGACATTTCTCACAGTTCTGGTGGCTGGGAAGTCCAAGGTCAAGGCGCCAGCAACTTCAGTGTTTGGTGAGGGCCCTTTTGCCGGCTCGCGGGCAGTAACCTTCTTGCTGTGCCCTCACGTGGCATGGTCTCTTCCTGTCCGTATTAAGGCACTGATCTCATCACGGGGCTCCACCTTAAAATAGGAAAGAAGAAGAAAAAAAGGACTCCCCACCTCACCAACCCCTGGCTCCTTCAAAGCGGAGAAACTACCTTTGACTCGTCAGCTCATCATCTGCCCCTACCTCTCATGGTTGCTCTGACAGGAAGGGAAACCTCAGTGTGTCTCATGCTGTGTGTATCTATATCGATATGAATCAATACCAAGTCCAGTACCTTGATGGTGAAAAATGTAAATTAAGGGCTGATACCCAGTTTTCACGCTTTGTGTTGGTATTAGGGAATCAGAGTAACCAACTGGACCAAACCTGGCAAAGCTCGAGTGGAGAATTTCTAGAGTCTTAAGGTAAGTGAAGTTGGCTGTGGGATTTATTTCTAGCAGGGCTGCTGGACAAGCAAATGATCAAGGCACATGTTCTAGCAGTTTCTGTGCTGGTTAATGGGTGCAAGGCTTCCGTGGCCCCTCCTGGTCCAACGCATTCCTTCTTTGCCTCACACCACAACTCTTCGTGTGTTGTCTTCCTACTATGCTGTGAGCCCCTGGGGAGGCAGGACAGCATCCTGGCAAATTTGAGTCCTGGTACATGAAAGTCACTTCATAAATGCTTGCAAATGAACAAAGGTATCTATTTTATTATTATGTTTAGGTTTTTCTCCTCAGAGGCTCTGACCTCCAACTGTTTGCAGCTCAGCCCTTCTGGAAAGTCTAGTTGGTCTGAAATATCCTTGGGCACAGAATATGCATCCACTGGTGATTTTTAAAGTTTTTATAAAGCAGTAGAAGTCCTTCCTCCCCCACAAGACCTAAACTGGACCCCCAAAGTATGAAACAGATCAACCTGGAGCTCATTTGGAGGAAGAGAAATAGGGCAATAGTAAGAAGAGGCATCAGGAAGAAGCCAAATCTTCCCAATGCTCTGCTCACCTGCACATGTCTGAAGGCAGAGGGGCAGGGGACAGTGAATATGGGGAGACCAGAGATGTGTGGGGTGGTCACCCCGTCCCCGAGCCTCCTTGTTCCCATCACACACACACTCTCACATTTAATACAATCATACACACACACACACACACACACTCATACCAGACTCAATCCCATGAAGGGAAAAGAAAAAACAGAACAATTTGATTTCAACACTTCACAGGATGGTCCTTGCCTTTCCACAGACCAGAGAAGTGTCACAGATGTCATATCTCTGTCATCTCCCGCAAGCTGGTCCTCTGACTCAAACCTTTGGAGCAGCTGTTCCACTATGCTCGACACTTCCTGGATCCGTTATCAATTAGCTGGGTGACCTTGGGCAAGTTACTTACCCTTTCATTTCTCATTTCCTTCCAGTCTGAAATGGGCACGATAATACTACTTGTTTCAGAGGTTTGTTGAGAGGATTAAATGATTTAATGGATGTAGATGCTTGGAATTGCGCCCGGCACAAAATAATCCTTTCGGTGGTACTTCAATCCTGCGTAGCTTGACAAAGGAGGTGTTTTTTGTTGTTTTTTTTTTTTTTTAGATGAGGAAACTAAGATTCGGGGACAAATGATTTACCCAAAGTCTCTCAGCTACCAAGTCTCAGAGCAGGGCTCGCTTCCAGCCACAACGCCTCTGGTCCGCTGACGCTTCGGAGTCTTCTGAATCATCTTGAGCACATGGCACCTGCTGAGCCCTTTGCCTGGGGTCTGCGGTCTCCTCTTGAAGTCACTGCCACCTGTGTTTTCACCCTCTGTGAATGTTTGGTCCCTCCAGGCTGAGTCTCACTGTTTACCTTGTGAGGCCAAGTACGAGCCAGGCATCGGGCTTTCTGGGTAGGCCACGGGTCATCACCTTGATCACTGAGGTTGGGTTGGGCCACGCGGTGTTTGGTGGCCTTGGGGGACGTGCTGCATCCTTTAGAAAAGGGATTTCAAAAATAGAGTCAATATATACCATTAATAGGAACGGCAAAGACTGCTGCATTCTTCAAGGTAATGACCTCCCCGAGGGCGAGGAGCGTGACTGCTTAATCACCTCCTATGGACTCATGGGCACATTTCGTCTTTAATCAGTCTTTTTTTTTTTTTTTTTTTAGCTAATGGCAGCAAAACTAAGACCTTTCCAACTTTCATTTTTTTGCTTTTGAAAGTATTCTTTTTCCTATGGCAAAAAAAAAAAAAGAGGACCATTCAGAAAAATATGATTTTTTATTTTGCACTGAGAACTTTGGGATCACTGGGGGAATAATCAGAGCATCGTGGTTGGGGGGCTGGCCCTGGAGATGGTCACCCACGTCAACACGCACACCTCTCCATTGAGTGCTGGCAAAATCAATGTCGTCCCTGCCTTTAGAAAGTTCTGCAAAGCAGTAGAGGCCTCTAGTCTGGGGGAAATAGGACCTGAATGCCTGAAGCCCCTCAGTAACCGCCCAAGGCAGGGTTTATGTCTAACTGTGGCACACCTGGGGCAGTCTGAGAAGGGGGAGGTTGGTTTGTGATCATCCAGGGGTAAGCGTGGAGGCTCTGGTTGGGTGGCAGTGATGGGAAAAAGAAAGAGGCCCTGAGGGAGGAACCCGTCCATCTCAGGGACCTGGAAGTCAGAGAGGGCATCCAGACTACAGGCCCCAGTTCCTCAAACACTGAAGTGTCACCGAAAGAGGTACAGACGCTAAGAGGGAAAGGCGGTTGGGCTGGGGCCAAATCATGTAGTTTGAAACTTCTTGGTTTGATGTAGTCCGATGCCAAGTGGGAGGGTCCTAGGGGTGGCTACAGATCGGAGATTTGCTGATGTGATCGTGGCAGGAGAGTCCTGGGCTGCGTGCGGAATGAGCCCACAAAGAACACAAAGAGCCTTCGGAGGGGTAGCAGGGCAGGGGCGTGAGGCACCAGGGGACCCAAAGGAGGGCAGGCTTTGCAGGGGAGTGTGTGTTCAGTGGGGACACATACCCCTGAGAGGCCGGGAGGGTTAAGGATTAGGAAATAGTCATTGGGTTGGAGGTTAGGGTTTTTCTGAGGACCTTTGAGAGCATTTTCAGTAGAGCCATGAGGCGGAAATGGGAGAGAGGAAAGTCATCCCTGAAGGAAATAACCACTTCGAGGTCCAAAGGTTTGAGATGGAAGAGGACATAACACCACGGATGCAGTCTCCAAGGGTCAGTGCGGTCAAGGGCAGCCTCTTCATAGAGCCCCGACGCTGTATGTTTGCATCCAAAGGGAGTGAGCCAGGGAAGCATGAGGATGAGGGAGGGAAGACGGGGGTGCGCAAAGGTGAGCCACGAAGAAAATCCCTCTAAGAGTTAGATGGATGAGCGGAAGGGGTGACCTCAGCAAAGAGGAAGGAGACGTGTGGATTATGGGGGAGTGTGAGGTTGACTGATGGAGGAGAGGCAGGAGAGGAGGCTGGAGGATGAAACTTCCTGTACCACGTGACCATGGTGTTCTCCAAAACAAGAGGTCAAGTCATTGCTGGCAGGAAATTCTAAAGGGGAGGGGTGACCACTGGGGGTGCAAGAGAGGGTGCGTCCAGGCCTCCCTGCCCAAATGTCAGTCAGAGCTACCACACCACTTGCCTGCCTGGGGAGTCAGAGCCCCTTCTTGGACCTTCTATGGGCCCCCTTAAAAGGAGAGGTTGGAAGCAGAAGCCAAAGTAGCATTTCTCAACATAGCTGAGGGGACCAAAGCAGGGATCAGCAAGGGTCTCCCAGGAGGAGAGGAGGTGCCCTGCTAAAATGGAGACATTTTCAAAGAGGGAGGCCCCAGGCACAAACACAGACCCACTCTAGGCACAGAGCCAAACAGCATCATAGGAGGGGATGCTGAAAAGGTAGAAGCAAGCAGGTGCAAAGAACTGTGAGCTTCTTCAGATCAGTGAACTGAAGCTTTTGTCTAACAAAGCCCTGTGTCTAGTACCCACGCGTCCCCATGCACCAACCCTGGGACCCTGCGGCAGACGCAAGGTAAGGTATTTGCTCTGAATGGGAGGCAGGGGCTGCAGTAATAACAACAACAACAACAACTAACACTTTTGGGGTGCACTGCTTTACGTCCTTTACATAAAACTTACTGACTTTATTTTATATAAACTTTACATTAAACTAATCGAACGATCCAGTGAGGTAAGTCCCGTTACTATCTCCATCCTTCAGACAAAGAAACAGAAGCACCAAGACATTCAGTAACTTGCTCCATGACCCATGACCCTCCAAGGTCTAAGGTCTGGACCCAGGTAGTGTGATGTCTCACGGATGACACTGTCAACATCCTTATCTCAAAGCTCCGGCTGAGTGCGAGGTGCTATGCCCAGTGGTGGAAACCAAAGGAAGGGATGAGGTGGGTCTAGCTTCAGGTGGCTAGCAGGTTCTAGCAGGTCTGGGCTACTACTATGAAAGAGCAACTAATGACTTTCCCAGGATTTCCTGCTTTCTGTTTATGCCATACACCCCCACCCCGTTTCTTGAATAAAAGAATGCACAAATGAAGACATGGATTTAAATAAGTGGATAGTTATTCATCATGTCTGGCCAGTTAAATGTGTAGGATTCATCAGTTTTCCTGAAACAAAACAGAACGATCAAGTTTCCACCAGTAAAACTGGATTCAATTGTGCTCCTCCTGGTCCGTCTGCCTCCTTGGAGGGGCCACCGGCCATCGTCGTCTCTGGGCTCACGTCACAACACAAGTTAATGCCCATGGTGGGTGGTCCAGGCAGGTAGGACTCCAAAGTGCCTCCGCTCAGTTTGCCCCAAGTTCAGGTCCCCGACACTGTTCTCCTACTTCCCCCTGACACAGGCCACCTGCCGCACTGATTCCTTCTCTGTATGCGCCTCCCTGCCCTAGTTCTGGCCTTGACATCTCTTATCTGTACTACTGTAATAGTCTCTGAACAGACAGACATGGGGCTTTCGAGTCAGATGGATCTGAATTTGATCTTGAATCTACCACCTGTTTGCAGTTTCATACTCGGGCAAATGTCTGGATCTCTTTAACTTCCGTTCCCTTACCTGTACACTTTGGAAAACAATACTTTGCCTCGCACTTGATCACATCAAATGCCTACTACAGGTTCACCCTTGATGCTGTTATAATTTGTGGGTATTATTGTTAGACCTCCCACCCCCAAGCCAGCCTACTATGGAAGATTAATCTTCCCTGAATCCAATTTTGATCATGTCATTCCCCATCCTGCGAAAGCTGCACTTGCCAATGGACAAAAAGTCTGTTTGTAAGGGGAGTTACCTCGTTTTTCCTTTCTGGATGCCAGAATCTTGACTCCAAGAGTCAGGTGCCTCCTACACAGCCCACTCTCTCTATAAAAATGCCTGGAGAGGTTCTTCAATTTACAAAGACAATAAAGACAATACCAGGGTTTGTTAGTCAAGGTTGAACCCACTCAATGGGGTGAGACCAACATAAGTTTCACTGTACAGTCAGGTTATGCATACTTATGTGATGGGATAAGAATTTTTAGAAATGTCAACAAAATTTTCTCCCTGTGATAATTCCTCTGGCCCTTTGCCCCCTTCAATTAGGCTAGTCGTTCTGGATTCATTCCCTCGGGAAAGCATGTGATAGGAGAAAGCAGAGAGAAGGGGGACCTCTCCAAAAGCCTTTGAGTTCCAAAGGCTGAGCCCCTATGGACAAAAGACAGAGGAGAAAGTCACGATTAAGAACAAGATTTTTTGGCCTCTATCCCACTAGAAAAATCGCTGGGATTAGGGAAAAGAGAAAAGGGTAGGGACCAGGGAGGGGGGTGTTGTAGCTCAGCTGCCCCGTACAGTCAGCCTGCACGCTGCTCCCCATCAGCCGCAGCCCCAGCCCTCTGTTAGCTCTACATCCTGCCATCTACTGAGGACTTCCCTTCACAGCAGCTGGAATGTTTTTGACCAACCCATGAGAAGGATGCTCTTCCTCACTCAGAGACTTTGCTTCAGCCCATTTGACTAACTCCGTGGGAACTGCCCTCAAGATCTACTTGGCCAACAGTGGTTTGGAAAGACCCTATTATAATTGCGTATTACAAACCAAATCACACACAGCAGGGCTCTGGTTCATATTAAGTAAACATGTCTCTATTCCAGTCAGACATGAATTTATCCCCTTCAAAGAATGAAGCTATAATAGAGACGCAGAGGGAGCAGGGTTTTTTTTGAGATGGGGACCCTGCTTGGGCTTGATGCCTCTTGGTATTGATACCACATAGGTGATAATACCCGGAGGGTAAATTTCTGATATGATAGAAGGAGGTTCTTGCTCCTTTCCTCCTGTCTTGGTGTTCTCTCTCCAGTGCCACCTTCTGGGTTGGGACTTCTAGAGGGAGGGTGGGTGCTTCTAGAGGGGTGGGTAGGAACATAGCCAGATCTAGTCACCTGGGAGAGGCTATCAGTGGGCTCAGACACCCCATGAAGCCTTCTGCGGTAGACTGTTCCATCAATGGCCCCCAGGAAACCACACTTTCCTGTGTGGTCCCCTCCCCTACGGACCCTGGGCTTGGCCACGTGGCTGGTTTGGCCAATGAGACATTCGAAAGCATGACGTAAGCAGACACTGGATAAGCGCTTGCACAAGTGGTCCCCCTTGGGACCTTCCTCTGGGAAACTGGTTACTATTTGGTAAGGAAGCCAATGCAGACTACTGGAGGAAGAAAGGCCCCGTGGAGGAAAATCAAGACATACCGGCTCTCATTCGGCACCAACAGCAAGCCATGTGGACAACACCTTCATGGACGTTTCCCCACCTGAGAGCAGCAGCTTGAGAGACCCCAGCCGATACACATGGGACAGAGTTGAGTTATCCTGCCTCAGCTCTCTTCAAGTTGTAGAATCATAAGCAGGTAACCGTTGCTGTCATCTCGAGCCACTAAGTTTGGGGTAGTTTGTTGTACAGCAAAAAGTAACAGAAATATCTTCTTTCTGGGGGACGCTTTCCTGTCCGATTGCAGGGATTTCCCACAGGGCAGGGACCTTATCCATTCTGATCACCTATATCCTCAGCCCCTAACAGCCTGTAATAAGTGTCCAGTAAATATTTCTGGAATTCAAGACATGAAACCAAGCACACAGCACTTACACAGCATTATGATGCTCTTTATCCTGTCTCTTCTAAACCCAGGAGCTTCCGAGCCTTGAAGCTTCTATTTATTGTAAATGAATGGTGGGCACATTTCTAAGAGATCTATATGTGTAATGGTTGGTTAATGGGAATTTGACTATTATTGTCTATGGACCTTTGGTTAACTGAAAACCGAAAACAAGGGATGATAACTACCCTTACATTCCAAAGATTGGTGGTCAACACATTTGCAGCACGTGCTGAGATGACAACAATCTTTTCTGACACCCTATTCCATTCTTTGCCTCCCATCTGTATAAGAGGAAGAGAGGCACTAGAAATCCGTAACTAGAAATCTGGCTAGAAGCTGGAGCCAGGCAGCCTGAGTTCGAATCCCCACTTGGCCACATACCAACTGGGAGACTTGGGCCAAGTTACATCACCTCTCTGTTCTTCCATTTGCTCATCTGTAAAATGGGGTGATGACAGCATCTACCTCACAGGGATGCTGTGAGGATTAAGTAAATCACTGTAGAGAGGCTAGGCAGCTCTGTGGATGGAACCCTGAGAACAGTGCCCAGCTCACAGTAAGGGCCGGTGTCAGCTACCATCAGTGTCATCAGAGCGAACAAAGAGCTCTTCGAAAAAAATTGGCTGTTGGGGAGGGGCATACATTTCCCCGTGGGAGGACCCCAAGTTTGGGGCTGTTTGCTAGAGGGGAGTTGACATACCATTTATTGATTGTTGGACTGAAGAAACATCCTGACCCTTCCTGAGCTTCTCTGGGAGGGGACATAGTGAGAGAATTCTTTAGAAAATTTGACCGGCATCCCCCGGCAGGTGGAGGCACCAAGAAGGGAAAAGTCCAAAGGGGAAAGGCTGGTAGAGTGAGGAGAAAGGCCTGAGGTGGCCTATGCACCCCTCCAGGGTTTGAGAGGTGAAGATGCTGAGTTTCCCACCAGCTAAGTGGACAGTCGCTCAAGGAGTCGTGGGGAGAGGAGGTGCAACCATGGAGGTGGTACTGAGGGCCAGCCTGAGAGTCTGTGGGCCATGCTGAGTGAGAGGTCCTGGTGTGGGGTTCTGGAGAAAGGCACTAGAGTGCTCATGGACGACAGGTCGGGGTTCAGACATCTGCCATGGAGATCTCTGGACAGCACCAGCTCATTCCCTAATCCGATTTGGCTCTTTCCCTTCCCTTTCAGGTCCCTGCTGCAGCTCTGGAGGGGTGAGGCGGGTGGGGGAGGGACTCTGAGAGTGAAGAAAACCCCCCACCTCCCAGCTTCAGGCCACTGAGGCTCAGTATGTCTGAGCTGGGGAAAGACAGGGGCTTTGAATTGGATGAGAAATTGAAATTTTAATATTAGAGTGGTCTGCACTTTATCCATTTCTGAGGACGAGACTTTTCTAGTGCTGACCAGTGACTGGCGATGCTCTGGGCTCAGCCCCAGATACCAACCGGGAGCAGGGGTGCAAAACGCATGGGCTGGGAAGAATAAGGTTGTCCGTGGAATATGTTCAGTTACTTTAATATCATCTTATTTCATCCTCACGACAGCTCTGCGAGGTAAACTGCCTTCCATATTCCCACTTTCCAGAATCTTAGCAAAGTTGACGGACTTGCCCGAGGTGCCACATCCAGTAGGGGGCAAAGGCCTTGACTTTGACCGCTCTTAACACTCGTTGAGGCGGATGCTGTCTCTTGCACCTTTGCATCCCCAGTGCTTAACGCTGGCCCCGCCATCCAGAACATGCTCTCTACCAACTCGTAAATGAATGCATTGTCCCCATCAGCAGCGCAGCTATGCCCTCACCAGGGCCGAGCCCCCTCTGCAACGGCAGAACAGAATTCTTTAGAGCCAAGCACACTGGGCTCTGGCCCAAACGGAGCGCAGGCCCCGATGGACCCGGAAAGAGCCTCTGTACTTCGCGGCGGCTGGTCTTTGGTTCCTCTGACCCTCCTCCCAGCCCTTCTATCACAAGACTGTGCCCTGGAGGCGACCTGGTGGCAGACACTGTGCCAGGCTGCTGGAAGGGAAGCCAGCCTTAACCATCTCCCTTGAAGGTCTCACGGGAACAACACTGTTTGGTATCAGGAAATGTCCCCATGCGCCTGAAAGACTTGGATAGATTGGCCAACGTGCCTGTATCTCCTTCCTCTTTCCCTCCGTCAGAGCACGGGGTGAGACGGATGGATGAAGGTTCCAGGCTGTTGCTTTGCGGGCTGGTGATGTGGTGTTTGTAGTTTCCACACACAGGCAGCTGATCGCACGGGTGGAAGGAAGGTGGCCTCAGGGTGAATAACCCTGACTAGAAAGGGGGCAGGATTCCCAGCACCCTTGGCTTGGGTGTGTTCTGTGCTCGCATTTGACCATGGGTGTGTCTGATGTTCTGGGAATTCGTATCATTTCAAACAAAAGCTCAAAGCCACACACCGAGAAGATTGTCTCTGGAGATTTGGGAAAACTGCTCAATTTCCCAGAGCTGCCCATAGAGCAACTCCTCCCTAATTTCATTTGCTCTTTGCAAAACATTTTCACAGATAGCCTTTCATGAGCTCCTCATAACAGCCCCCAAAGTTGATGGAAAAATATCACCGTCCTTCTTTTACAGAGTTCCTGGAACTTCAATATGATTAAAATACTTGCCTGGAGTCAAAACGACCAGAGGTGAGGGCACCTGGCCTCCTTCTGGCCTTGCTCCGCGCCCCCCCGCACCTCCCCTTCCGCAGGCCGGCCCTGGGCCACTACTCAGGTCAACAGTAGCTCTCGGTGCCCAGCCTGCACTGGGACTCGGGGTCCCATGTGCTTGGGAAGGGAAGTCAGCTACCTGGGGAGGTGCTGTGTGAGGTACACTCCCACCATGGCACTATTTTATATTCCTTTCTGGTCGACCTTAGACCTTTCCAGGGAAAAGTAGTTCCATTTCTGGGAATTAATGTTTAGATAATATTCAAATCCGGTCACCAAGACAGATGTCTAAGGGGTTCACCACGGTGTCATTCAGAGAAGGGACACATTGCAAATAACCTGAATATCCAAGAAGGGGTCCACTTCCATAAATTCAGATATATTGAATCAATGGAATATTATTCAGCTTTTAAGAAACCCACCTAGTAGAAGGACTTGAGTGACATGGAATGATGTTCTTGATCCATCTTTAAATAAACAAAACAGGTTACATGAGATGTGTTTCAAGATGGTCCCACTTTGCTTTGACAAATATTTCTATCTCTGTCAACAAGCTGATAAGTACCCAGAAGGCCATACACCCAAAAGGTAATGGTAGCTATTTCTGGCCGGCAAGGTTATAGGTGATTTTTATTTCTTCTCTTTGATTAGCTAGGTTTTCTAAGTACGCTACATTCAACGTGATTTAATCTTTTTTTTTTTAAAGATTTTATTTATTCATCTGAGACACAGAGATACACACAGAGAGAGGAGAGAGTCTGAGCAGGGAGAGAGGCAGAGGGAGAGGGAGAAGCAGACTCCTTGCTGAGCCAGGAGCCTGATGTGGGTCTCGATCCCACGACCCTGGGATCATGACCCGAGCCGAAGGCAGACGCTTAACCATCTGAGCCACCCAGGTGCCCAAAAAGATTTTTACTCATTTATTCGACAGAGAGAGAGAGAGAGAGAGAGAGAGCGTACGAGCAGGGGGAACGGCAGGCAGAGGGAGAAGCAGGCACCCCGCTGAGCAGGGAGCCCGACGCAGGGCTCGATCCCAGGACCCTGAGATCACAACGGGAGCCGAAGGCAGATGCTTAACTGACTGAGCCACCCAGGCGCTTGAGTTAATTTTATAATATGAAAAACTGTCACTTACGAAGTAGCAAGAAAGGATTAGCTCCAGTGTTTTAGTCATGTAGTGATTCAGTCACCCAGCTATTTGCATTTAATGTATTAAGTGTTGGAGATTCAGAGATGAATTCAGAATAGAGTCCACAATCCCTGTGCTCTCGCCCCTTCCCAGGCTTGCAGGGCACCCCTTAGAAGGAAGGTGACATCTACTGAGGATTTACACCATGCCAGGCATTCTTCCTTCAAATGCTGTATTCCCCTGAATCTTCAACGCCATCCTGCATGGGAGGCTGGATAATTTCTGTTTTAAAAATGGGAGGCTGAGGTTTAGAGAGGTAAAATAACTTGAAGTTTCTACGGCCAATTAGTGGGGGAGCTGGGGGTTAGAGGAGGGTAGGCCTGAATGCCCTGCCCCCGTTTCATGCCCTGTTGCCCTTCACCATGACCTTGGCTGCTTCTATTTCACAAGGATGGATCTTGAATTCTTGGGCTTGAATGGCTTCCAATGCCCACCCTGGTTGAAAATGAAGCATGGTCTCCGTAGCACTCAAGGAGGTAGCTGAATTGCCAGGAGCAACCCTGAAGACCTGGTTTTCTCAGCTCTCCATCACCTAGGGGAACCTAAGCCGATGAAAAAGCCCCCTGACCCACGCTGTGCCTGCCATGCGCCGACGACTTTCCTCCACCTGCTTCCCGCGTGAGACGTGTCTGGATCACTCACCGCTATGTGTTAGGACTAAGGATTCCAGAGAATCCTGCTGCACTGGAGTAGAGATCTTTTGCCGGAAGAGGAATTTGCAAGTTGCCATTTAAAATCGTGAAATCCAGAGGCAAGCATACAGGAAATAAAAAACCCCAAACAAAATAAACCCCCCCCCCGCCCCCGCCTGTGGGCTGAGCTCTGGGGATCAAATATTCTCTTTGTATTGTGCAGAGGGGGAGCCTGGGCAGCCAGGGCTGGAGTTTTCAGTTGGCCATGCAGAAAATGCTCCTGGGCACTCCCTTTAAAAACTAAATCAACATTATTTTAATTTGTGTTCCCTGCTTCCTCATTCACAATGGAGGGGAAGGTGTGAGGCTGAGCAAGAGCATATTTCTCTTACAAGTTAACTTAACATGCAATATGCAGGGGATTACTCTGGGCTCACTCAATACCACTGCCCAGAGCTTTATAGAATTCTATTGATCTTAGCTAAAGCTGTTTAATTTTTTTCACTTTAATTTTCTTTCCTTATCTGCTCATTAAGTGGAGGTGAGGAAGGGGCGGGGGACTGATGGCAGGTGACACTGCTTGGATTTAAGGCTGGTTTGAGGGACCTGGAAGCTAGTCTGGTGGCATGTACTGGCAGCATGTTAACCCAGTGGCTTCGGGTGGGGGGGTGGCTGCAGAAAAAGGGAAATAGGCGTCCCTGGATGGATATTCTTCTGCTGCTAATATAGGATTCTGGGCATAACACGGAGGGAAAACAGAGTGAATCTGACATAGATACAACCCCCAACGAGCTTACCTTCTAGTAGCAGAAAGCAGCGCATTAATCCAAAGTGGAACACGGATGTGCCAGGATGATCGAATGGGATATTCATTTTTGCTCTTAGGGGAGGCACAAAAGAATGAAAACCTAATTTTTCCCAGCCATCCCCCAAACCTTTGGCTACAGTGTAATCCCCACACAGAGTCATGGGGGACTTCAGAGGGACTTGCCTGATGGGGGGTGTCGGGGCTGGAGTTTGGAGAGAAAGCCTGGGAGGTGGGGAAGGGATGACTAGGGCTGATGGTCCGAGGGCCGGAAACTGCCCACTCCCTGCCATCCTCCCTGGGCCAGGTGGCAGGGCTTCTAAAAGGGCAGTCCATGGGGATCCGGATTGATTATTAAGCTCCCGTGCCCTGGGAGCCTGGGTGGGGAGTGGGTTGTGCCTGCACTTAGCTCTGCAGGGTGCACCTCTGGAGGCTGCCCGCAGTAGGAAGGACTGTGGTGATGGCGACAGCCACCAAAGAGGAAGGACCAGGCATGCCTCTTCTTTCCTTGAGTCCTTAAATTCTTTTTTTTTAAAGATTTTATTTATTTATTTGAGAGAGAGAGAGAATGAGAGAGAGAGAGCACGAGAGGGAAGAGGGTCAGAGGGAGAAGCAGACTCCCCGCCGAGCAGGGAGCCCGATGTGGGACTCGATCCCGGGACTCCAGGATCATGACCTGAGCCGAAGGCAGTCGCTTAACCAACTGAGCCACCCAGGCCCCCGAGCCCTTAAATTCTTAGAGAGCCCAACTCAGAGGGGGAGGGAAGGCCAGTACTACTCATAAATGACATCTACTGAGCTTAACTATGTGTCAAGCACCAGCTAAGTTCTTTAAATGAATCCCCACCAAATCCCTCTGACATAAGCCTCATTATCATCCCCTTTTTGTAGATAAGACTGAGGTGGAAAGACGTTAAGTCTCTTGTCCAAGGTCTTTATGGATGGTTAAGTAGCGGGGCCAGGATTTCATCCTTCTTGTTCTGGCTCCTGGACTCCTTGCCCTCAACCACTGTGTCAATGCCTACTCTTACAGGACCTCCCGGTCCAGAGGCACATCCCTTAGTGGTCGTTCGCATAGCTTGCTGGGGGGAAAACAATAGAATCAAACGTGATGTTTTTTGTGCCCTCATACTGTGGAACAAATTTATATCTAGTGCAAAAGTAGTAGGAGATAGAGTGCTGAGGGAGTTCAGGACCCAACCAGCTCACTTCTGATGGAGAAGACTTTTTCCAGGTGGGGCTGTGAATGGAGTGAAAGTGCAAAAAAGAAATAAGGAGCTTCTTGGGGGCAGAGTGACAGAAAATTTCGCATATTCTTGGAGCCAGTGAGCATTTCCATTGCCTGTGGCATGGAATGGAGAAATGGGAGGACATAAAATGGGAAAGGGAGGTTGTGTCCAGGTCAGAAGGGATTAAGGGAGTTGAACTCTATGCTAAAGGTCGAGGGCAGCAAAGGGGTTTCACCTCCTGGGCTGCATTTGATTGGCAGAGGCTGTCTGGACCGTTCTCAATGAAGGATATACAGAATTAAAGGAAAAGAAAGCTGGATCAGGCAGCAGTGTCCACCGTGGAATGAATCTCGCCAATCTCCTTTCTTGTGCTGGCATTCAACAAAGATTCTGAAAGACAACAGTGAGGTTGGGCCCTGGTGGGGGATACATGCCCCAAATTATTATAGAACATCTGGTCATTCCGAGGTACAGAGACTGATTCCTTTGTGTCATCAATTACTCGCTCCAACCCTTCCCACTAATTTTACTAAAAATGTCTGAAAATAATGAAACCGAATCTATTTGGTTGTGTATGCTTCTCATCTGGAGCTGCTGAATCTGATCCAATGGGCAGAACCCTGCATGGGACTCCAGAGCACCAAGGTCTAAGCTGAGCTCTGCCAATAACAGCTGGGGACCTTTAGGCCCATGTCTGGGCCTTTCCTAAGTCATCCGGCATCACAGAGCTTTTGTGAGGAGAAAAGGAAGTAACCTATTGGAAAATACTGTGACAATGAAAATGTGCCCTCCCGGTTAAGTGCCATATTTTATCAAGTAAAAAAATGTCATTCGTTGCAAACTTTTATTATTAAGAAAGAAAAATGCTGCCAACTACAGTACCCCACCCAGTTTCAATCACATTCTGTTTTCAGGGGTGTTAAAATGCTGGAAAAACAGTATTTTAGAATCAATGATATATGGAACATTATGACAGAGCTCCAGCTCTGAGTTACTAACCTCCATTTAAACAAGTTAAAAACGTGCTTGCTTGGATTACAGACTAGGTGCTTCATGCATGAATCGCCACGTTCAAATCAACTCACACTACCTAACACAAAAATCTGGTCTCCCATTCTTCCTTTGTAATTGAAAGTTGGAGAGATATGGTTCTTTAAGGGGAGATTGTCCCAATTTACAACGACTATGAAAACACTAGTTTGACTGTTGATTCAGATATAACTGGTTCTAAATCATATAAGCTGCCAAACAGCCTTGATTAAACACTTGCTAGAAATATTTCAAGGTCAAGGAGCCTTGTGATTTTGAGTGTGACACAGTAAAGCTGTGTTAGATGTCAGTTTGGGGCTGGAAATAGTAGAATGTGAGGCCCAAGCTGAAGCTCACAAGCCTGGAATTCACCCTCTTTTCCATTTTATTATTTGTAGAATCCTTGAGAATGAGCTATGTGAACACAAACTATCATCTAACCAAACAGGAGAATGTGTATGAGACATTCCCAAGGGAGCCCACACCTAACAATTCCACCACCAAACAGGACCTGAAACTCTTTTCCAGGCCCCAGTTTGAGACATCCCAGAAACGAATTCTGATCCGCCTCCTTCGGATCATGTGCCACTTGTAGGCAAATCATTTGTGGCCAAGGGGTGAGAGTACTATGATTTTAGACCCCGACTGCAAATACATGGTTTAGGGAAAGAGAAGGAACAACTTTCTAAATGGGGTGGCCCACTATGCCAGAAGAAGGGAACGGTTCTGGCAGACAAGAAATAGATGCATTTCTGTTACCAAATTTATTCTCAGAACGACCTTTTCATTTCATGGCATGAAAAAGAAAGTCCTTAGAGGTTTGGCTGACAACAAAATAATCTTATCACCATAACAGGCCAATTTAACCCATTAATCAATAACGGGGTATTGGAGCCTCCACAGGATCATAGCCACCATTTTGGTGAAGGCTAGCATGCCATTCTATAGAGGACACACCCTGGAGGCAATGTGTGTCCACCCTACAGAAATTCCTGACTTTCAATATACTGTTATTGGAGAACACGGTCTGTCTGTCCAACTGCATGTGTACTTTGCAGAAGAGTGTGTGTATGGACTATAATTCTCAGAAGGACTAGACCTGATTCCCCTACCCTTAACTGACAGACAAGACCTTGAAAGCTTCTTTGGAAGCCCAGTTACTTGTGTGTCATTGGCCAATATTCGGCCTCCTCTTCTCATTAGAGACAGGTTATGAAACTTACTGCTATCATCAGAGATGCTGCAGAAGATGGAACTGATTTCTTTACAAGGACCCTTAAGGAGAGATAATTTGATTGATCTGAGCACAGAAATGGCTATGTTGCTTCCTTGAACAACTGGTTTGTTTTTGCTTTACAGACACTAAATCTCAAGAACTTTCACACTTCCCTCTTCATGGTCGCTGCTAGGTAGCTAAGAGCCAAATTCCTGAACCACTGATAGTTCAACCTTAAATCCTTAATGGCAGACGTTTGGTGTATGTGCTTACATCTTGACTCCAACCTACTTCCTTAAGCTTAGTCTCTCTTCATCTCAAATTTTAAGACTTGCCCATGGGTTATTTAATCTTGGAACACCTTTCATATCTTTGTAAGTCACCTTAACTTTTTTTTTTTTTTTAAGATTAAAGTGAGGATATAAGTGATTATTCCACATTAGTTTCAAAGGTTTTGAAGCCTGTCAGACAGAAACCATCTTAGTGGAGCGTGTCCGTATGTATAGCCACTCCTTCTGGAACCCAGCTGATGTCTCAGGGACATCTGTGATATATTGTCCCTTTGCAGGGGTTTCTAAACTCACTGGCCCACCTTTTAATTACAAATTACATTGTGAATTTATTGATTTTTCTTCTTAATATTTTTGGCCGTGAAAACAGAATTATTTTGTGTTCCTTTCCAAGACTTGGGAGGTAAATTCACTCCCTCATGGTAATGAAGTCTGAAAGAGAATTCATTTCCATCCCCTACAATACTGCTTTATGTTCAAAAATATCTTCGAGTTTTCACATATCTCTAATTGCTGAAAGATCTGTAGTTAACAACAAATCTCAAATATTTAGCTTCAGGGATTTAAAATTCCAACTACAATGATAACAAAGATAAAACAATTATTATCTGCAATAAATGATCCACAGCAATGTCTTTTAGAAGAATACTTGGTGGGCGACTTTCACTTCCATGACTGGGGGTGGGGTTGAGAGCCTGAGGAACTCAGCCAGATGCAAGGATGGAAAAAGGAACAGTCTAAATGAGGCACTCATTTCTCAAGTCGGAAACACGGGAAACAGTCCTCTGGGACACCGGCTGCTCTTTCCAGTCCTTTGCTGTAGGGCTCTTCATTTCTCTTCCGGGAGCATTTTTAAGCTCCTAGACAAGGTGCACATCCTCACGGGCCCTATTTTTCTCCTTTCTCCAAAGGCACAGGAAGCGAGGCAAACCTTTCGGTGTGATCTGCATCATGTTCTTCTTCGTGCAAGTTCATATTTTGGTTGAAATGATAACCAATAAATATTTAACATTCTAAAAGCAGTGGCTTTCCAGCTCCAGCCATCCATCCGATGGGAGACTATGGTGCATGCATTAATTTACAGCCCACTTTCATTTCAAGCGGGTCGATAATATTTCATAAGGTAGGAAACCAGACGGCATGATTTTGGTGGAGAGAGGAAAAGGGCACAGCTTGGCTTACAGACCTTAAGACTAAATTCTGAGAAGGAGGATAGAAATTGTTTGGCACTCATCTTGTTTGTTTGTTTGTTTTTTCCCTTAATCGACACTTTCTTTTTTGTGAACTGAAGAAATTAACATTTTAAGAAGTGAAAGCTCTCTTGTGCTGATTTCCTCCCCCCTGCCCCTTTCACACATGCACACACTCAGAAAGTAAGAGGGAGGGTGCTGCCTACAAAAGCTCACCACAGCGTGTCCCTGCATTTGACCCAGTTGAGCAAAGGTGGTGTTTTGAAAAATGACCAACGCTTGACATTTACATGATACCAAGTGATCTATTTGAATGTCATTATTTAAGCGATTGCCTTTCCAGCTTGCAGGCAGTCTAATTCTCGTCAATTTCACCTTTAATTTAGAAGAGAAATGATAGCCAATGAAAAGAAGAAGAAGAAGAAAACCCACCACAGAGGCCTGTGTCCTTACGTCTCAGTGGTTTTTCATTCACAGTGTTTTCTGTAAATGAGATTTTGAATCAACCCCAAACTGACGTTGAGTGGAAATATATTCTTCCTTTTTAGCTGGGACTGAGGAAAAATGGGCGATGAATAAAATATCCTAATTACAAAAACCCTACAATGGGATCTGTTAAAATACATAAACATAAGTTCAATCATAGGAAAGTAATTGTTGTACATCTATATGCTAATGTGGGAACCAACTACTTTTGCTCCAGATAATTCAGTGGTTATTGATTTTTTATTATTTTTTTATAGATTTTATTTATTTATTTGACAGAGAGACATAGTGAGAGCAGGAACACAAGCAGGGGGAGTGGGAGAGGGAGAAGCAGGCTTCCCGCAGAGCAGGGAGCCCGATGCGGGGCTCGATCCCCGGACCCTGGGATCATGACCTGAGCCGAAGGCAGATGCTTAACGACTGAGCCACCCAGGCGCCCCGTGGTTATTGATTTTTTTTATCTTATGTGTTTAATAATATGCTCCTAAGTTCAAAAGAATCCAAATACCAATGTTCAGTGATTTTGGCCTTCAAAGACCTTTAGCAGTATAACTATTTAAGGCTCACACATCACTGCCCGTGCCCCTGGTGAGGTCTGGGTGCTAAAAGCAGAGATCAAGGCTAGCAGCCTAGAGCAAACCGCCTGTGGGATTGACTCCTCTCTGCTTCCTTTCCTCCTGAAATGAAAAGCTCACATGAGGGTGTAATGTCAGCAGAAGCACCAAAGGAACAAAGGTAGGTCATGTGCCCGTGGTTAGGGTACACATGGACCCCAGGCTGGGCCTTGAGTCTGAGCCACTTTGTTTCTGGCATATACGAGGCCCAGACACCCCTGAAACTCCATTTTCCTTTTAAAGAACTGATAGGATTTGTTTGATGGCAAATGATTAAAAAAACAGTTGGACAATGAAAAGACTGTCTTGTTCATGTAACTGAAGAGTCTAGTGGTAGGACTGTTGCTGGGTCAGACTTGGTCCAGTGGCCCTGATGATGTCATCCAGGACCTTGTCACTGGTTTGCCTTTGGTGGCACTGGCTTCATCCTCAGGCTGCTCAGAGAGGCCACCTCAGGCAGCTGCAGTTTCTCATCTCATGGCAGCAAAAGTGTTCTAGCCGTTTCTAACTGCACACCTTCATGACCTCTTCTCAAGGAGAAGGGAGAAGGTCTTCTGTTAGCTCCCATAACTCTTGGGACGTCCTCTCTCTCATATCCTGGGGAGGTAGGGTATGCTGCTTGGCCTAAGCCAGTCATGGCCCACCCTGCAATAGGGAGCGTGGTCACTCCCACCCACATGGAATGGGAATGGGGGGAATGGCTTCCCAAAAGGAAAATAAAAGTACCATCGAATGGGCGGCAATGGAGGCCACAGATGTAAACAAAACGTATACACTACGACAACTTTGTAGCTTCTTGTTTAGCTATGCCTTTTACCAAACATCTTGATTTTATTACTTTTTGCCACAAAGTCACCTGAGGAAGTCAACGGTGATGTCAGTTCTGGTTGCAAGCTGGATTAAGACTCTGATGATCCTTTGATCTCCATCTCCCAAGTTCTGGCTCCGTGTCTCCAAAAGAAGGGGCTGGCCGTGATGGCAGACACCTGGCACACAGGCCGCCACTTTCCCCTCTCGGTCCTACAGCAGACATCATCCATCAATCACAGGACATTTTCCTGTGCAGGCCAGATGTGGCCCCAGAGACCTACTTAAAACAGTCCTCTGGACAGCCTCTATGAATGTATTGGTGCTGACAAGTGAGATAAAACGTATTTGCCATCCCTGGAAAGGATTGCACACCAATGACCCAAACTATCAATGCATTTCACTCATATACCAAGAGCATTCACAAACACACATGCACAGGTTCATACACCTCAGTGTTTCTCTAAATGTGGTTTGCAGATCTTTTGCATCAGGATCCCCTTGTGTTCTCATAAAATGTGAATTCTGGAGACTCACTCTAGAGCTACGAGATCAGAATATTCTCAAGATAACAGATTTAAATACTCAATAAGCTAGCAGACGCAATAGAATAATAGGCTTCATTCCTACTAGGTCTCTGAGATATTGGCTCATTCTTTGTGTATTCTTTCAGCAGTTTCTTAAGCTACTGTGGGTAGGAACTGGGTTAGTTTCTGTGAATTCAATGAGAATGGTACAAATAAAAGACTCCTAGACTTCCTCAGTGAAACCCAGTGATGCTCTGTGGAAGGAGTTAACAGGCACCAGAGAAGACCAGGAATTTGGGAGTTCAGAGATGGGCAAGATCACTTCTATGTGAGGGGGCTAAAAAGATAGAAAGTGTCATGGGGGGACTTGGCCCTGGAGCCTTTATTGGCTAGGACGAGCTGGGGTATGGGATGAGGAAGGAACAGCTGGGAGGAAAAATGGGCAGTGGATGGAAGTGAGAATGTGCAGCAAGAGATCGTGAACAGTCACTTAATGCAAACTGGAGCTGAGAAGGGGGTCTGAGAAAAGAAGATGGAAAGATAGGATTACATTTTCTTTTTTTTTAAGATTTTTTTTTTTTATTTATTTGACAGAGAGAGACACAGCGAGAGAGGGAACACAAGCAGGGGGAGTGGGAGAGGGAGAAGCAGGCTTCCCGCGGAGCAGGGAGCCCGATGCGGGGCTCGATCCCAGGACCCTGGGATCATGACCTGAGCCGAAGGCAGACGCTTAATGACTGAGCCACCCAGGCGCCCCAGGATTACATTTTCATTAGGGAGGGTTTTGTGGTTGCTGGCTTCAGTGTTTAGACTTTGTTTTGTAGCTGATGGAAGCTATTTTAAGCAAGGGTGTGATATGATACTAAGCCATGTCTAAGGACATAACATTTGGAAACGAGGGACGGGGGAGGAGTAGAGTGAGAGAGGCTGGATCTTCCGGGTGGCAGAAGGTTGTAACTGTGCAGGTGAGAGGCTGGGGGTCTTGGCAGAATCTTGGCAACAGAAATGGAGGGGAACAGATGTGAGAGCCACTGAGGAAGCAGAACCATAGGCCTTGTTGGTTTGACAGCTTGTCCAGACTCTCAAAGGCATATTAGTTAGGATATGCTGGGTCATGCTGCAATAACAAATTAATCTTGAAATCTCTGTTTTTAACATAACAAAATTTTACTTACCTCATGTTTTACATCCAAGACTGATTGGCAGGGGGCTCGATTGTACTCAGTCACTCAGGGACCCAGGTTGAAAGAGGTTCTGTTATCTTTCAGCTGCACTACAGAGCATGTGGCATCCTGAATGCTAAAGAAGAGGAAGAGATGGATGCAGGCAGAGCAAAGACCTTTAACTGATCTGACATCAACATCACTTCCACCCAGAGTCTGTTGCCCTAAACTAATCACATCTAACTAAATATCTATAAAGGACTCTGGGAAAGTAGGGGAAAATGTGGAATATTTGGTGAGCCTTCCATTTTTTAGTTATAATAGGGCAATTTCTGCATTTCACCCAGAGGCAGAAATTAAGAAATCACACACCTGAGTTCCCCCTAGAACATGGAGGTAAATCGGTAGGAGGAAGAGACTGGAGAATAATTTTTGTAACATACCCAGTCACTTTTAGAGGTGGTATTACAATTCCAGGCACAGGGGGTGGTATGCTTTCAACCCAAGTGGTTCTACCTTAGAGGTTTAGTCTTTAAAAGTTAGTCAAAGGAGTCCCTGACTGTGACTATCTGTAGTAGTGAACACACCTCACGTAAGGCAAGCAGAAACCAGTTCATGTACATGCATACACATACACACATATACACCCTTGGGTTTTAATGAAGATAGATAGATGATAGATAGATGATAGATAGATAGATATACATACATAGAGATTTTAAGGATTTTATTTTTAAGTAATCTCTACACCCAACATGGGGCTCAAACTCATGACCCTGAGAAGAAGAGTTGCATGCTCTTCCGACTGAGCCAGCCAGGTGTCTCTAATGTATAAAACAAAAACAAAATCCCCAAATCCAGATCTATTTATCTTCCTCAGCAACCTCAGAGGTTTTTAGAAATAAAAAGATTTTTATGGAGTGAGAATTCTTCTGAGAACCCCCAGTAACTATTTTGAAAGTCTTCCTTCTGAGTCTTGAACACCCTTCCCTCCAAAAGAATCAGGGCTGCTGTCAGACAGATACACTGATGCAGGAAGCAAGTAATCACTCTGTGCCCACCAAGTCCCAAGCATTCCTCTAGGCCCTGGGGATGCCACCTTTCTGGAACTTACATTTAGTTGGGGAGAAATACAGCTAGTCAGTACACAATTAGAACTTTAACCAGGACTTCATACTCGAAACTCTTTGCACTAACATGTCATGTTTGTTCTTCAAATGAAATCTTCCAGCTTTCTATGATTGCCACCTCCTGAAGCACTAGCTCCTTCCCAAGCCTCCTCGAAAAACCCTAACAAACCCAAACTTATTGGGTGGCATGACGGGGTCTAGTGCTAGGGGATGATGAAGATGAATAAGGCTTTCTCTTTGATTTCAGAGGGGCTTCTGGTCTACTTCTCGGGTGCTTATCTATCTTTTTCTGATGTGCCCCCCCAGTTTTCACAAAATTTCAGGCCAATGCTAGAGTACCTGAGCTATCATGACTGCACCACGGCCAGGCAAGAGAAGAGCTCTTTTTGCCCACCTTTTTGAAGGACAGGAAGATATTCAGGAAGAGGATGGGGATACTTTCCACCCCTGCACTCCAGACAGAACTGTTGTATTAACCAAAAAAAAAAAAAAAAAAAAAATCCGGTTCCAGAGCGAATCGAAAGCCATCTTCTTTTTGCTCCTAAGGACAGCGGCTCCATCAGAAACTACTTGGAATCGTTGGGGCAGAAAATAGAAGGCTCTTTGGGAACACAGTGCCTCTGATCCCATTCCTTTTATGCCCCAGGAAAAGAAAAGAGGCCCATGTGAAAACCCCTCCTGGGGCTTCCCAACCAGTTAAACATGAGGGAGAGGAGAAAAGGGGGGAAAAATTCTAAATAAAAGCAAAGTCTTTGAAAAACTTCAAAGAAACATTTCTCCTGTTCAGAAGTCAAGAGCACATCTGGCTGGCGGTGAAAAGAGAAGTGGTGTCATCTGGGCAAAAATGTTCTTTTCAAATATGTCCTTTAAGAAAAGCAAGAAAGGAGAGTGCAAGAGATTGAGAGGAGAGGAATAATGCAAAGAGGGAAGGGAGGTTAAAGGGAAAGAAAAAGAAAAAAGGAAAAAAACCTCCTAAATCTTGTAATGTTTTAGGAGGGCTTATTAGAGTGAAAATTAAGTGTCATACAGAGCTCTGCTCCAGTATTGATGGCCTTTATTCAAAGAGCCATCACCCTGTAAACTCACTTTAACAACTCCCTTCAGATGAAATATAAAAATTAAAGACATTTACAACACAGCTTAGTAGCAGATGTAGTCGTCCTATTGGGGCTTAGATCAAATAGTGATGTAAACCCCAGCAGGATAACAGGTCTTATGAAAAAGTCCTTAACAACAGCCCCCAAAAATCTTGGAAATCTTACAAAACATGTTTCCCATTCTCTCCCAACCTCAAGGGTCCCCCTCCTTCCCCCAACCCCTCCCGTGATCTGCTAGACTCCTTTTCCATCGTCATCCTTGTCTGGAGTTCTTATGAGTCACTCTACACTTAGCAACTGGACCAAAAAAAAATCTGGTTGGGCTTCTGGTTATCTTCTCCATCTAGTCATCTGCCTCCATCATTACCTGGGGGAGCGCCAGGGTGAGGGATGTGCTGAGCAGTCTGGGAAAAGGACTGAAATGTACATATAGCTCAAATGGAGATTGAGGTCTGACCTTCACCTTGGTCCGTTCTTCCCCATCTGCCTCTCCTCCTTCTTCAGCTCTCATTTTTCCACCCAGAGGAACCTGAAAAGAGATTTCCAATTTGATTTAGAGGCTGGGTCCTCACTAGTATGGGAGACATTTATAACTGTTATATTGTAACAACTGCAGGTGGGGGCCTTCTCCCCAGTCTACCCTTTCTAAAGAAGACTTTCTTGGGGATATATTCTGGGAGCCATCTTCATCCACCCACCCACACCACGCACCCACTCACTCTCTCATTCATTATTTCAAAAAGTACATTCGAGTGTCTATGACATGCCGGGCACTGGGGAAGTGCTGGAGGCATGGACATGATTGTCCTTTTGGTTATGGTTCTCTTTGTCCTTGAGCTGACATATCCATGTACTGGCTTTGGAAAGAGAAAAAGCTTAGGGAATGAAAGTGGAGAGGTATAAGTAAGATCTATGTGAGAATTTCTGGTTGCTAGGTTCAGTTTTTCTGTGGCCCCAACTCTTACAAATGAAGCCAGTGACCTTTCTTGCCCCCACCACAGTGTATGGAAATAAAGAGTCAAGTTGCCCTCTAGGCCCAGGGGCTTGTCCCCAGACTCCTTTTTCCTGGCAGATGATCACTTAGCCAGTGATTTGGGAGTGATGGTGTTAGATCTTTGGCCACAGCTTGGCCCTTGGGCCAGACAGAGGCCAGGAGGCTGGAAAATAAGGAAGAATCTAAAGGGCCTTCATGAAAAAGAGAGCAAATCCTGACCCTGTAATGAGCTCTACTCCGAGGCTAGGTCAAGGCCCCGCTTCATTGGAAGCAACCTGATAAGAAAACCAAAATAAAGTGTTATCACCTCAGCTGGCTGAACCAAGGCCAGTAAGAAAATTGTCCTAGGGAGCCCTGAAAGCAGTAAATGAAAAGCTAACTTGGATGTCACATGGAGCTTAAGAAGGTTGGAGACATTCCAGGGCTAAGTGGGGGCCTTCTAAGGTCATGCAGTCTAGAGTTTTCCAACACCCAAGCCAACATTTACAGCTTGAACTCATGCCCTCCCTGCCCTCCTCTCTTTTGCTTTACCCAAGAGATCTGCAATATGATTGGGTTGCAAATTTTGTCTGGTCCATCCTCATACCTCCCAGCAGGCTTGGCTGGATTTTGTTTCACACATGGTCTAATCTGAAAACAAACACTGGAAATCAGCTGCTAGGGTGGGAGGCCATGTTGATATGACCAATGATCAAGGAAAGTTCTCTCTCTGGATCCCTGCAAGGAATGACTTCAAAGGTACTTTCCTCACACTCACTACGTATCCTCCTACTCACACACATACTCCCCACACCTACAGACGGCCACAGTCCCAGTGGATGACTTTGCTACGCTCTGGGCCATTTGGTCATAGAGGAGGCCGCATTTACCTCCACTAAGGCAAGGTCAAGTCTGTGAAGAGAATGTGTGCTTATGTAAAGAATCAAAGAAGATAATAGTTGCAGCCTATGTCACAGGCGTGGACTAATCTTCGATTAAATAATGATATTCAGATGACATTTCTTGGCAACTGGCAGACCAGCTGGAAAAATAAGTCAAAATTTCCACAGAGAATAGACCGTTCTGCCATCCAAAGCTGGCCAAGTACAAACAGCAAAGGTTCTAAATACATGTGAATAAAAGGTCCCCGCACTCTGGCTTGCAAAGGGGCTCCCCTTTCTCCTCACAGAACTGCACATATGAGTGTGCACATATGTGTAAAGTACACATGTGAATTTAATATCTGTTGCATCCAATTGTCGGTCCTGTTCCTCCTGGGTATTCTGACCCTTGGAACTTCCTAGTCCAGCTTTTCATTTTTCAGATGAGGAAATGGAAATCCGAAGAGCTGAAGAGCTTGAAGGACTTGCCCGAGGCTACACAGCAAGCCAGGAGTCTTGACTCTCATTCCAGTGCTCTTTTGAGTACAGTCTGACCTCCACGGAGCTGACTGGTGGAATCTGTAAGCTCTCATCATGGGATGCATGCGTGTGTGCAGGAATCAGCGTCGTTGGGCTGATGTCTTAAAGGTACGTGTGCATAACATGACCTGATGGGAAAACTCCAGCTTGGACCTAATCTAATGTCCGAATCCCAAAAGAGAATAGTGGAGGCCCTAACGCAGGGACTATTTACACAGAGGCTGGTGGAGTCAAGGGAAGCCGACAAGGGATGGGGCAGAAACCCGTGTGCAACAGTAGAGAGCTCTTCTGGTTCTTAGACCAGAAGGAGGCCAGTAGAGGGAGAAGTTTCCCAAACCCAAAGAGAGGTTGGGTTGCTCTCTTGGTCGGGGGGCTCAGTCAACCAAGGTAGCCTGCCAGGCGGAAGCTGGGAATCGATACTGTGACTTCCCCCTTCCCCATTCTCTCAACTCCTACTTGTGCCTCCCGTTGCATGAAGCCAACAGGAGCTAAAGGCAGGGGGGCCAGGATGTAGGCCATAACTTGGGCCTCCCTGTGGAAGAGAGTGGTGATAGGGTCTAGAGGAGCAGATAGAATATCCTGCATGTCTGGGTTCAAATCTCAAGTAGCTTTGCTACTTACCATGCTGTGACTTGGGATAAGTGACACAAGTTTCTGCCCTTGGTATCCTCATCTGTGAGATGGTTATAATGCCACCCACCTTGAGAGGTGAAGTGACCGGTAGGGCTGCTCTACTTGCAGCTCCAAGCTCAATGCCCATCACTCCTGGTGCAGTTTCCTCTCCTCTCAGGAACACCAGAGGCTCCTGGACAATTAGGCAGTAGAAACCCGAAGCCTTACACTTTTGCAGACCTTCTGATCCAGCAATTCTGCTTCTAGGAATTAGTTTCAAGGAACGAATCTGGCCCATGCACAAATTTATAATGCTTTTTGCCGCCCCACTACTTAAAATGTGGAAATTGGGAGCAGATTTACTGTCTATATCCATCAGGACTCCTAGATGCACACAACAGAAACTGATTCTGGATGAGTTAAGCAGAAAAGGAATTTATCGAAGGAATACGGTATGACTCACAATTGCCAGAAGAGGCCAGGTTGCCTTGGTGGTTGAAAACAATCAGGCTTCTCCTCTTGCACACTCAAGTTCGCGGCTGATAATTTGTGAGCAGCAATGTATAAACCATGCCCCAGACACCCAGTGTTCATACCAAATTGTGTGGGCAAACCAGCTTGTCCCTACCACCCAAAGTCATGTTTCGTAGGCAAATTCCAGATGCACCAGCAGAATGAGGGAGATGTGCTTGGTAGCAGCACTTGTGGAAAAGACTTGAAGAGGTTGGTCACCGGCAAGCTCCACACCAAGCCCAGACTGAGGTTCTTAAAGGAGCCAGTCAGCCCACTCCAGTTCACAAAAGAGGTCACAGACTACAGTGATCGTGGGGGAAAGTGGACACGATGCTGGTACTTTGACCCCAACCTGCCTGTGCCTAGAATGTTGATGCCCAGGTTCCCTTTACTGGGCCTGTTTGCCCGCCCAGATGCTCCTGTGGGCTATTGACAGCTCACGGCTGCCCACTTTCTCCACTGAGTTGACTGAGGGAGTGCCTTGCCGGGGCAAGGTTTCTTCATCCTCTGACCCCAAGGATCAGGCAAAAAGCCAGACTTTTCTCCTCTCTTTCTCCTTCTTTAATTTTCCTTCCTTTCTCCCTTATCAGTTTTCCTTGAGGAGCACCACCCCCTTGATAAACCAGCTGTACTCAATCCTTATCGCAAGCTCTGCTCCTAGGAAAAGGGGCCGAAGTCATTGTCTGACTTGGATTTATGCCTGGCCTTGAATTCCGTCAAGGGATTTGTGCTTGGGGTCTGGTTTCTGCCCTCATTTGGCTTCCAGGCCCTGCTGTCACCAAGCCCAATGTGATAGTGAAGGAGAAAAGGCATACAGTGCTGTGGGAAGGATAGACATTCACGCAGGGGTGCGATTTTGCTTTGGTCCTCTCACAGAGGAGCTAGATTTCAAATGATCAGACTGGGGTGCCTCTCTCTCTTGTGACCCCCCCCCCCCCAGCACCTTGTGTCTACTTCTACTGTCACATTACACCAATCACACTTTTTTTTTTTTTTTAATAATACTCTGCTTTCTTGTCTTTCTCCCCGATGAGCCTGAGCTCTAGAGTGGGGAAAGTCTTCGTCTTACTCAAACTCAGAAATGGAAGTGATTGCCATTATTATTGACAGGCACACAGTTAGTAATGTTTGTCAAGTGAAAGCAAGAATCTTCAGAGGACAGGTCTCCCCCAACTCAGGGGGTCAGTACTGCTCTTTGGGGAGAAGGGATTTACCCCCAAAGCCAGGCTTGGTTTTCAGAGTGGCCCATAGATGAGCTTGGGCTGAGAAGCGAATGAGCACAGATTCTCATTACCTACAAGTCATTAAGTTGTGATTAGAAAAAAGGGAGAGAGGAAGGCATGAACATTTGTAAAGGGATACAACATCTGTATTCGTCTGTGCACAGATACCACACTGGCCCATGGGGCCACCTTTAATGAACAGCATATGTTATGGTTTCTGCAGACCATATTGTATACCTGCTTTGTGCAAAGCGTTACACAACACAAAGGCGATTTCCGTTGAGGTCCCTGCCCCCAAGGACCTCACAGTTTCAAAGTAAACAGGCGGTTATAGCATGGATAATATTTATTGAGTGTTCACTAGGTAACAGGCGTGGTTCGAGGCACTTCACATGTATTAATTCATTTAATCCTCACTGCAACTGTCCGAGATAGGTAATCCTACAAGGGTAAAAACTGAGGCTCAGAGAGGTTTATTAACTTGCCCAAGAAAACAGCTCCAGAGTGGAAGAGCCAGGATTTGAACCCACACCCTTTTAGTTCCAGAGCCCCTCAGCACTCCAACCCAGTGAATGGTCTGGGCCATTTGGTCAAGAGGAGGCAGAATTTACCTCCAGAATGAGGAGCGCTGCAAAGAGATGTGACTGACTTACCACAAAAAGCCCACTCTTCTTACAGAAAACCTTTGCTAATGTCCTACTGGCTCACCCAAATCACTGCGTCCAAAATGAAAAGCGTGCATCCTTTCCCTTGATCGTCTGCCCCTTATCCTTCCTTCTGGTCCACTGTGTCTCCATCAGTGATCTCAATCCAGGATCTCAGAGTTGCCCTCAATCCTTCCTTCGCCCATGTCACCTGTCACGTCTACCTGCTTGCTAGGTCTGCTGGATTCCACATCAGGTAGAACTCCATAACTTAGCCCCTTGTCCCCACGCTCCTGGCCCCCGACTGCTGGGATCACTGCAGTGGTCTCCAGTAGCTTCCCGACTGTCGCTCCTTCCCCATGTCGATGCCCGTCTCACTAATGCCTCCTCGCACAGCCCACCCCGGCCACTCTGCAAGCCTCCAGGAAGCGACTCGGACTCTGGTCCAATCCATCCCGGAAGCCAGGGCTCTGCCTTTTTAAGAGTAATTCTGGCCGGGACTAGGAAGTGACTCACCCCCCCTGCTTCCCCCCGGGGCAGGGCAAGAGAGGCCCAGCTGTATGCACCCGAAATCACACTGCTTCCCAAACGGTTCGTTCCCACGTGACTCACCTGGGAATCCTGGTGAAGCGCAGAGTCTGATTGAGTAGGTCTGGGGTGGGGCCTGAGATTCAGCATTTCTGAGGAGTTCCCAGGGGAGGCGGCTGCTGCTGGACCCCAGACCTTAGTTTGAACAGCAGGTACTAGAGGGCAGTGTCAGGGATGACAGCAGGGCTGTCTCCAGCCACAATCTTAGGCCAGGACAAGCAGAGCTAGAGACAAAATCAGCCCTGGAAGGCTTTATCGAGCATGTGCACGAGGCCAGATGCCAGGCCACGTGCTACTGAAAGCCCAGGGGAGCCGGCATGGCGGGGCTCCCGACGTACATTCTAGTTCTTGCGATATTGCTCACAATAGGTACAATGATCAGAGATGCTCAGAGAGAGGTTCAGAGGCAGAAAGGGCAGGCCTGAGATCCCATCATCATTGTCTGAGTTCTTGGGTACCCGGAGCTGCGGGCCTGTCAACAAACATTAGGCCCAGGCTGGGCCACCTCGGACCCCCCCCACCTCCCCCCAAGCACCCACCTGGAGCTGGCGAGGTGACAGAGCACAGGACCCTCAGTGTGAGGAGGCCCTGAACAGAGACAGCAGAGTGAGACTGGTGGAGAGCTCCGGACTGGCTGTTTACCCTGGTTCGACAGTAAAAATGAGCAGCGTGACCCTGAGCAGCATTTTCCCTCCCTGGGCTCCTTTATTTACTGGGAAGGCCAGGGGCAGGACTGGGTACCTAATCTTTGGGGCATAGCACACAATGAAAATGGGGGCTTCTGGTTAAAAAAAAAATGCCTACGAATTTCAAGATGGCAACAGCAAATCCTTAACCCCGGAGCGGGACCCTTCCCAGTGTGGGGCTCTGTGTGTCCTCACAGGTCGCACACCTGTGAAGCCAGCCCTCGGGTAGGGTGGGACAAAATGATGTCTAATGCCCCTTCAAGCTCTATTGTCCAGGAAAGTTGCTTTTCTGCTATCATCATCATTTTGCATATTTATAATTTATCTGTCACCCAGAAAATACGTGCGGCAACCTCTCTCCACCTGGCTCTGCCTCTGTCTGGTGTCATAGGATCATCTCCCTCCTCGTCCCATCTGCTCTACCACCCAAAGACCTTGCAAGGTTTGCTGTGTCACGAATGCGAGAAATTGCCCCAGGCCCATGGCCATCTTGGAGGAGCCGAGGGGGAGCACGGGTGGGAGGAAGGAGAATATGCCCTTCTTCTGTCCTGGATCCCGTCCTGTGCAGACAGCTCCTTCGTTCCCCAGGTCTTTCCTGCCTCCCCGAGAATCGGAACAGAGGCATTGAGAAGAGTGAGTCAGCAGCACAAGTCTTGTCCTTGCCTCCTACCCCCCCAACCCCCCGCCAAGGGACTGAATACCTCAGTTCCCAAACTCTCTGAGTCAGGGAGGTCGCCCCGAGGACATCTGCCTGTTTATCTGAGCCAGGCAGAGCAAGCAATAGCTGCTCAAATGAGCCCAGGAGGGAGGCATCACTTCCCGGGGCCAGGAGGCCAGACCAGGTGGACTCCTTGCCCTCCTCCCGGACGCCTGCAACACTGCCCAGGTGTCAGAGTCCAGGGAGGGCACTGGCTGCCTGGTACCATTCCAGCATTTCAGAGACTCAGCCCAGTGCCCAGCAGAGCCCTGCCAGCATCTCTTGGGATGCTGAGCGTCAGGGTTATCAAAGTGTAGGAGGCAGTCCACGGCACAAACTGGTCCCTGAGAAACAGACAGAGGCACTGGCCTGAGTGTCAGGGCCCTGGGGTCTCTCTCAGGTTTTGCCACTGACCTTGGGGGGAAAAAAACCACCTTTTGTCTCTTAATACTCTCTGGGCCTCAGTTTCCTTATTTAAAACACGAAAGATCTTCTTTGCCCCCTTCTGCCCCCTCCCCCAAGGCAGAATGAATTGGTCCTTCTCTGGGATCCCCAAGTACCCAGTACTGTAACTTGATCAGGCACTTTCCACATCGTGAGATGGTTGGTCAGTTCTGTATCTGACTCTCCCTCTAGGTGATCATCTCCTTAAGGGCAGGCAACATATTTCAGTCCTTCCTTGGTGCCCCCTTAGCCCTCCCCCTCCCCCCTTCTGTGTCTTAGATGCTCAGACTGCACCAGGGATGCTGGTGTACGTCTTCCATGTTCAGGAAGGTGAAAACATTACACATGCCCCCTGCCTGCAATGGGAGAGTTGCAAACAGAGGGAAACCGGAGATCTCTGCCTGCCACGCCAGCCCCAAGAACTGTCTTTGAAAACCTCCCCGACTCGCATCCCCCCCCTCTCTCTCTGTCCCACGCCTGCCCTGGCCACCGCTGAATTTTGTCTTCTGTCACCCGACTGCAATGGCCCAGTGTCCTGTCGACATCCGACGGTCATGTGAAGCCCAGAAGGCACAGCACCGCTGCCTGGGGAGAGTTCGGCCTCTTGCCAGGAATGGTGAAGCAATTCCTGGTAATGGGCATGGGGCACAGGTGTGAACTTCAGACCAGACCCTGGGGAGGTGTCTAGGGAATAAACGGAGGTGAGAAAATTCTGGAAGCAGCATCTGCTTCCCCTGGAAGCCCAAGAGGGCTGGGAAAAGGCCTGTGAGCCCTTGGGGAGGCACAGGGCTCCACTGACAGGCCGGCTCTTGAGGCTCCTCTCCTGTTCTTTCTGTCACTCTCTCCTAGTGGGTAAGGAACACTTCGGGGACTTGCAGTCACGGGAACCAAGGCAAGGTTGGTATTACGGACCAAACTGAGCCCTCCTTTCCCCCAAATTCATACTTCAAAGCCTTAATCCTCAATGTAATGATATTTAGAAATGGGCCCGCAAGGAGGTGATTAAGATTCAATGACATCACAAGGGTAGGTAGGGCCTAATGCAATGGGCTGGTGTCCTTATAAGAAGAGATGCCAGAGACCACTCTCTCCACCCACCACGGAGAAGAGATCATGTGAGGACACACCAAGAAGGTGGCCGTCAGCCAGCCAGGAAGAGGGCTCTCACCAGCAACCAGCTCTGCTGGCACCCTGATCTTGGACTTCCAGCCTCCAGGACTGTGAGAAAATGAACTTCTGCGGTGTGGGGCACCCAGCCTGTGGTATCTTGTTATGGCAGCCTGAGCTGACTAATACCATCGGCCTGTTGGCGGGCACCACCTCTCATGCACCAGGGTGGGGCCAGATGTCACAATACAGGGGCTAAGCAAGAGGTTTTATGGGAAAGGGGAAATTTTAAGGCCAGCAAAAGCAGGGGTCCTCGTTCTCCCACTGTGCCTATGGGGTGGTGTCCTGGGCTGGTGAGGTGCTCACTGCCATGTGGCAAGTCGGCCCTTCCTGAGGATCCTTCCTTCTTATAGAACACGCAAGAGAGGAACCTTATCACTGGGGGCAGCAATCAGACCACTTGAGTACAAGGCAGATTGGCCTCGGGGGCCAGCATTTACCAGAGCTGTCTGGGGACATCAGCTCCTAGGACCTGGAGCCCTTGAGACCTTGTGACTGAGGACAGCTGAGCTCAGCCACAGGCCCTCCCCACTGGCAGATTCGGGGCCCTTGGTGCCTGCAAGATCATTGCCTCAGCTATCTGAAGTGAGCGCCGGGATCATTCCAGACAACCCAGGTACTTTTGTTTAAGCATAGACCAGAGCAATCAGAACAGCATTCCCCTGGGGTTGACAAGCTGATGGGAAGGGGAGCGAACCCAGGAGAAGGTCAAATGCAGGGACAGTGCTGGTCACTTGATCAGCTGCCCTTCCCTATCAGGAGACTCTCCTGCCTAGAACGGATTGAGTCCTGATTAAGGGAGCAGGCATTCCTTCCACATGGCAGACAGATGATGGGACAGGGCAGGACCCTAGGGGACCCACGGGATCATGGGCCACTGGGTGTCGCCAGGCCAATGAGACCACATGACCCTAAATGCTCCTGACCTGCAGTGGCCTCCTCTCTTGGGAGGAAGAGAGTGCTGAGGGGCACGAAGTTTCAGGGTTCACATGCTCGAGGGAGAGGGTCAGAGGCAAGACTCACCAGCCACCTGTGCCCCAGCCTTCCAGGGGGGCTGAGATGTGCCCAGGCTATTTTCCTCCCCATCATTGGATGCCTTTTCTAAAAATGGACATGTCTGGTGAGTGAGGGCCCACAATAACAAACCATGCTTGGCTTTGCTTCTTCCCCCAGACTTTTGTAGCTGAACCAAGCGCCACCTGTAGTGTGCGTGTGCCCAGGATGGTACGGATGCGTGTGTGTGTGTGTGTGTGTGTGTGTGTGTGTGTGTGTGTGTATCTGTGATGTGCTGGCTCTGGAGAGAAGAACGGAGATGGGGCAGACTGCTCTCCCCTGCCCCACCATCCTCCTCCCGTGCTGATCCCCTGGCCTGCTCCTGCGGCTGACGTCACTCACAGGGTCTTGTCTCCCGTGGTGCTTTCTCTACAGTCCATGCAGGAGCAGCCAGGCTTTGATGGCCCCCTCTGGCTGCGTCGTAAGGTCGGACTCGATGGGAGGCTAGCAGAGCAAAAGATCAAACAGGCCTCCGCACAGTTTACCTCTGTCTGCCCTGCCCGTACCCTGGGCAGCCTCTCAGCTTTGGTGGATTTCATTGTCATTTTCTGTGATTACCAAACAACTTCAAAATGTGTCCAGGCCAGGGGCGCCTGGGTGGCTCAGTCAGTTAAGCTTCTGCCTTCGGCTCAGGTCATGATCCCAGGGTCCTGGGATTGAGGACCATGTCTGGCTCCCTGCTGAGTGGGGAGTCTGCTTCTCCCTCTCCCTCTGCCCCTCCCCCCACTCACGCTCGCTTTCTCTCCCTCTCTCAAAAAAAAAAAAATCTTAAAAAGAAAAAAGTCCAGTCCAGTCTAATCCCAGAGTTTCACTCTCTCATCCAATTTAAGGTCTCCCTGTCCCAGCTGAGCCCCATCTCAGGGGAAGAGGCTGTGTTTAGCTTCCATGTGCAGCTTCTGGGGCCTTGGGGTTGGAGCAGAGGAAGAAGGGTGACAGAGGACAGAAGTCTTTCTCTCCTGATCTATTGCCATCTGGCACGGGGGATCCTGGTACGCACACAAATACTGGCTCATTTCCTTCTAATGAGCATTTGTGGGTCCTCCTAGGGTTCGCCTGCTGTGCTTTTACTTGGCATGGGAGACACCATCTCTAGCCGACAGCTTATGGCCAGCCCCGCTCGACCTCCATTCTTTGGCGCACCCTATGGGCCAACTTCCAACCTCTTTCTGCTGGAGTTGCCTTAGCTCTGCCAGGGAGCTGGCTTGGCTGGAGACCCTGTCAAGACAGAACCCAACCTGCTGCCTGCCGTAGGTCCACTTGGCCCACAGACAATGGCTTGTCCTTTCTTCGCCTTGTACCCACTGTCACCTTCTCAGTCTCCCGCATCAGGCTGTGGTCATCCGGCCGCTTGCCTTCAGACTTCTCCAGACGAGCTTCAGGGATCCACCCAGTGTCTCCCTCTCCGGTGCTTCAGGTCAGGCTCTCTCAAGGAGTCCCTTCCTGAAGGGCCCCAGTTATTGGTGTCACCATGACTCAGATTTCTGTAGCTCACTGAGCCTCTGGCCAGAAGGGTGAGTTCACTGTCTTCTCATGGGAAACACACCTGTTCTGTAAGCATGGTCCTCCCGAAGGCCCCCTTTCTCCTCGCCTTGAAAGGGAGCAGATGAGCAGACTTGTTGACAACATTGGACGTTCTCTGCTCCAGTCTCTGCTGATCGGTCCTCCTCTGTGCTTTAGAGGAGGGGGTGGACTGAGAGAATGGTCCTCAAACTATCTTGTTTGACTACTTCCTAAAAGGATTTTGGAAAACTGTGTAGCCTTTCAAACATCTTTAAGCATTTTAAATGCTTTTACTACTAAACATTTAAAATTGACATCTAAAATTTTACATAAGTTTAAACAGTTCCAAAGGATGAGATTTCTGGTGTACTGAACATGACATATGCACTTTATAGATTTTTCACCGAGATCTTGAAGTTGCCGGTTTTGGTCATCCAATGGAGGCAACACAGCTGCCGTTTAACTTAACTTGGCAAAACCAAAGACTTAAGTCGGAACTTTTTTTAAAAATGGAGAATTCTGATTTCACTTGAAAAAGTGAAAATATTATATTAACATAATATAAAAGTTAATATGTACTGGAAACCCCTGCATTCTTTTTTTTAATTTTAGATTTTATTTATTTATTTGAAAGAGAGAGAACACAGGCAGGTGGGAGGAGCAGAAGGAGAGGGAGAAGCAGGCTTCCCACTGAGCAGGGAGCCCGATGCGGGGCTCGATCCCAGCACCCTGGGATCATGACCTGACTTAACTGACTGAGCCACCCAGGTGCCCCATAAACCCCTGCATTCTCATCCCAAGATAGACAGGTAGGTAGGCAGGAGGTGGTTTGTGGTGGTTTGTTACTTATATGAAATATCCCTGGCTTGGATTTTTACTGGGCTCTTCCCTGTAGTCCTGCATTTGGTGCCGTGAGGATTTTATATCCCAGGGAGATGCCCCACAGCCAGGGTTTGGGATGGGCAAGGCCTTTATTTGTTCTAGTGGGAAAACTGGAAACCACCAGTGTGTGCTCAGACACTTTAGTTTTGGAAAGAATGCCAAAAGAGAGGGGCTGGAAAGATGTCTTCAAGGCTGTCTGTGCCTGTGTGTTCTTGGGAATGTCTCCCTGAGTCCCCAGGGCACCCAAATGGAAGACTGCTAGGCCAATGGGTGCTGTGTCTTTTGTGGTCGCCCCTCACAGGTTCTGCATAGAAGGCCTGATGCCCCCTTGCTAGCATTAACACCCTCGGTGTTGGACTTGAGGTCTCATCTGAGATAGGAATGGTGGGCAAGTCCCACATGAACACCTTGCTCGGCTCATGAGGGCCTTGGTCCACGGGGGGTGCCCAGGGAGGGTCTGTGATCCATGTCTGATGTCAGTGCTGAGTCAGCCCCCACAGTCCCTGCTGCCCCTGTCCCTGCCGCCTGCCCCTCCCTGCGTGGGAAGGGGTGTGACGGGGAATTCTGGGCTGAGTAGCCACGTCTGTGTGGTTAGGGCTTGGGTGTGGGCAGCGGTGGGAGACACAGCTGGCTGACAGGGGCCAGGGGATGCCTCTGGGAGATGAAGCCTGGGCCAGGGCAGAGCGTGTCAGCCAAGGGGAATCCCCGCGGCCCCATTTTTGAAGTCATTTGCAAGGCTGAGCTATTCCTTTGTCTGGGTCCGAGGACCCCCCACTTGCGGCACAGCCTGGGAAACTATGGGCAGTCAGGGCCACGGAGGCCTCTTGGGGGAGTAGCAGCGGTTCAGCATGCAGCCTCCACGGACTCAGCCTGTCTGGCCCATCAGCAACCGTACACTGGAGTGTGCCTCTGCCAGGGTGGTAAGACCAGAGGACACAAAAGATGTACTTGAGCCAACTATCTCCCACACCAGCCTGACAGGGGGCCTGGTGACCCACCATTAGCGAGAGATGGAGAGAGACATGGAAGGAGAGGGCAGATATCACTCCCACCTTCATTTCTTCAAGTACTTGCTACCTGGCCCTGGGTAAGCCCCCTGGCCTCTCCAAGCCTCAGTTTGCTCCCTGTAAAATGGGACTGAGGTCATCAGATGGGATCAAGGATGTGGGCATAGCGGGCGCCCAGCGTGTGGCCAGGCGTGCATTATGGCCTCCCTGAGCTCTGACCTACAGCCGGTGGTACCGGCAGCGTCCTCTTTCCCCAGAGGGGCCGATCCATACACTGCCCTGAACCTGCAGATTTGCTTTCTTGGGATTCTGGGTGGAGAGAACAGGGGAGCTGAGCGGTAGGCACAGCAGAGAACTGGAGGGATGGCCCAGGCCCCGGCTGCCCCCTGCCTGGTGCCCCCCACACGGCCCAGCGCGGTTGCTGTCACATTCCAGCGGAGGGCTTGTTACATGCAGACTCCTGGGCCACAGCCTGGAGGGCTGGCTCAGGAGGACAGGCTGTGTGGGCCTGGGCAGGGGGTGGTTCAGGTCCCTTTGAAGCAGATCCCTGCCTTGGGCCCCGCCCCCTGTGGCATTCCCCTCCACCTGATCCTGGGCAGCGTATACACGGCCCAAGCTGTCTTCCGGAAACTCCGCTGCCCTGGTAAGAGCATGCCCCAGAGGACCTCCCCGCTGAAGGTGGACCAGGGTTCTGGGGAAGCAAGGCAGTGACAAGAGTGAGGGAAGAAGAGCTATGGGTTACATGCTGGGAGAGAAGTGGGATCAGGGCCACCCCGGTGTCACAGGAATATCCAGGACTCACCTGAGCTCGGGCTCAACATCTCCCTCCCGGAAGATGGTGCGCTGGCTAGTCTCTTCTGGGCGGGGGTGAGATCCCTGTCTGAAGCACCGGCCCAGGCCCAACTTTTGACCACACAGAGCTCTGGTGGGGAACCATTACCCAAAAGACTAGTTGCTGCCAATTCAGCCTCACTGACTCACCTGTGCTTCGGGGAGCCTGAGGACCAAGCGCTGGGCCAAGAGCAGCTGAGAATGAGCATCAGCAGAGCTGATGGCCACACTTCTCTTCTTCTCTTCCTCCAGGAAGCCTTCCTTAATTTCTCCTCCTTCTAAGGCCCCCTGTGCCTCAGTTTACCGATCAGGTTGTTGTGCCTTGTGTCATCGCTCTGTCTCCCTGAGGGCACCTCTACATGTCCACAGGGAGACCCCAGTCTCCCTGTGCTGGGCTCAGAGGGGGCAGCTTGTCTGGTCCTGGGAGGCCAGATAATAATGTGACCGTTAAGGGCTTGGCTTTTGGATCCAAGAGACCTAGCTTCCAATCCACTTCTGCTGATGTGTAACCCTGGGGAGATCATTTACCTCACTGAGCCTCTGTTTCTCCATCTGCACAAGTGGAGGTAATGATAGTTCTTATCATACATGGCAGGGATCTGTAACATCTCAGGCCTCTCTGCACTTAGAACATACCTGGAGCTCAATACATGTGAGCTATTATTATTATTATTATTATTATTGATTATCATTAACGATTCACTCTAACCCCTCCTCGAAGGTTCCATGTCGGCCATCTCTCAGGTGCTGACCCGGGTGCTGGGGACAGCAGCGTGAGGAAGAGACAGACCTCTCTGCCAAAGGCAACTTATGTGACAAGTGTTTTCATGGAGATGTGGCCCGGAGACATGGAAAATGAGGGAAGGCCTCGTCTGGGGCCAAGCTGGGGTGTGGGGCTGGAGTGGCTTCTGTTATGTGGGGTTACAGAAGGCAGGGACTCTGGACAGGAGGCACAGCTTTCTGCCATGCTGAGGAAGAGTGAGAAGGGCATTCTGGGCAGAAGAGAGAACGCAACAGAAGCATCTCCTCTCTCGGGAGGTCATTGCCAGTCACGGTAGGGAAGGAAGGATAATGGGGTAGGGGCTGAAATGTAGTTCAGGAGAACCCTTCCCTATGTCCCTAATTGGAGCATGAAAATCCAATCCCTTAAACATTGAGCAGAGACATGGCTGGCTCAGGAAGGCTGCACCGGCACCCCATGAAGTGTCGGGCAAGCGTCAGGCAGAACTACAGAGGATGAGAATCTCTCAATTGACAGGTGCATCCCCGAAGGCCCCCCACAAGTAAGGAACCAGATTGTCAACACAATAGCTCTAACTGCGGACCTCTCGACAATTAGACAGATAGGCAGAAGACCATCTATGGGTCTTAGAAGAATGGCAGAGACAGGACGTGTGGAGGATCAGGTCATACCTGGGGAATGGGGTTTTGCCCCTACTTAGCCCCTCTGGTCCTACAGGCTCTGCAAGGAGCCGGCTGCAGCCACAGACATGCCAGGCAGTGGGAGGAGCTGGTGCCCTCACCATCCCCAAAGCGGGTCTGATTATTAAAACTCATACATCACGCTTTGAAGCAAATACCCGGCATGGGGGAATTGGAATCCTTCAGTGTGGACTAGATCCATCACCTTCTAAATCAGGTACATCAGCCCGTGAATCAAACACATCACCTCTAGATTCGATGGGCTCCCAGTCGGATTAGATGCATCACCTATTGAATCAAATGCAACTCTGATTGAATCAGAAACTGCACCTCACCTAGTAAATCATCTAAATATTACCCACATTACAAGTTTGGAATGGCTGCCTCACCAATACGTTTTAACAGACGACATGTTAAAGCTGCTATAACATTTAAACAATTACCCACAGAAACGAACTCAATACATCACTCGGGCTGGCCGATCAACGTTTTGAACGGGAGAAATCGCCATCCAGATGCATGGGCTTTCCATTTTTCCTCCCTCCTCACTGCCGCCTTCCCCACTTCTCCTGCAGACACATGCTGAGGCGAGGGCGGGCGGGAGCAGTGGGGGGCTCCTGATCGCAGCCCAAGGGAGGCTGGTGTGAAACCCAAGGCCGCAGACCAGATGTGGGCCCATCAGGCGGCAGACCTAGTCTGTTTAACCTGCACAGTGCTTAAAAAAGAGCCAGTGCTTCAAAAATCAAAAAATTCACATGAAAATCCTGGATTTTTGGCTTCTCATAACAAAGTGAGATTTGGCAATAATAGGCCCGCACTCCTGGCTAAACCTAGTAATAGTAACTATTACCAGGTGCCGTTCCAAGCACACTTCTGTATTATGTCATCTGGTGCTCACAACAACCCCCAAATAGTATGCACTCATAACTCTTATTGATTCCAGTTGAGGAAGTCCAGGGCACAGAGAGAGCAAGCAACTGGTCCAGATCACACAGCTGAGCCACGGGGGAGGTAGCAGCCTCATGAAAACAAGTGGTGTGGGGCAGTTTCTGGGGTGGGTGGTGGGTGGGCTAGCTCACCTTCCCAGATGTCCTTCTGATCTCATTAAACACACATGCCCTTGTGTCCCGACTCCCTCTCCATCAGCCAGCATCCTGGCCCCATACTAGGGCCTTTCCGAGAGGCCCCCGGCTGAAGACCTGCTTATTATCTACAAGACTGGATATGCAACCACAGAGCTGTCCTGGCCGACCTGGAAGAAATATTCATTATACTATTTTAGAGTTGCACCCCATTGACTATATTATGCCGAATATAGTGCCCTATCAACTGATAAGCAATTTTTAGAATAAATCCTGTAACTGCGTTGCAAACTACACAATTATGCTGCATTGTATTTGTGCGCCACGCGTCAAGAGTGTTTTCTCAAAAGTAAACACTAAAATAGAACAGATTTTGAAACTCTGCTTTGGTCTTTCTTTTTTTTTAATATGCCGGAAGCTCCGGGAGGGAAGTGGCCCAGGCCCTCTCTTTCCTGAGTGGCCCTGCCCTGGGGGCAGTGTAATCTGGCATCTGCCTCTAACCAGGCCCCCTCCTTCTGGCCACCACCTCCCACCCCCATCCTCCCTCAGCCTTTGGACTATAAACAAACCAACTAGAATAAAGGTGACAGCTCTGCACGATATGATCTTTGCATGTCACCTGGCTCATAGAGAAGCTTGGTAAAGATGACAGGTGTGTTTTCAGAGGAAAGCCTGGGAAAGGCCAGCTCAGGGTCTATGTAAGCTTAGCAGTATCCCAAGGCTCTGTGGGCATTGACCTCCAAACACCTGGGGCTTCGGACCCCGGAGCTGCCAACTGGGAAGCCACAGGTCAGGTTGGGCCAGGGTGTAGCGCCTAGATCGCGAGCCTAGCCCTGACCCACCAGGAAGCAAAGGAAAGCGCTCAGGAAGGTTCTGGAGGGCGGCTCAGTGCATCCTCCCTGGGTGCCGCACAGCTCACGGCTTTAGGCACCGTGGAGGTCTGGCTGACCCCGTGGGCTGCCTTGAGAGGTGGCCTGGCTCTCACCAAGTGGCTGCTCAAACTTGACGTTGAGTTTGGGTGGGAGGCTGGCCCTCAGCCCGGCGCTGTTCTAACCCCAGGGTCCCCAAGGAGGACTGTGGGGAGGGTTGTTCCAGAAAGTCTGCAAATGCACTTGGGGGAGCACCCCAGGCTGTCCGCCCTTGGGTGACAGGGCAGAAGGGAGAGAGGAAAGGGGAGAATAAGGAATGAGGACAGACAGCTTTTCAGTGTCCCAGCACTGGGCTGAATTCGGCGGGGGCGGGGGGGGAGGTCTCGGGGGGAGAAGAACGCGCCACACCGCTGGCCAACATCGGTGGAGAAGGCTCAGATCAGCAGCCTCATAATTTAACTTATTGGAATCAGGCACGTCCTAAGTGTTTTCTTTCCATGTATTATCTTCTTACAAACAGGGATATTGGTATTGTGTTTATTTCTCCTCTTATGTATGAGAAAACTGAAGTACGGATTAGTTTACCTGACCCAGCCTCATTTTACGGGGCTAACGCCCTGAGGATCAAAGAGGTGCACTTGCCTCACAAAGGTTTCAGATCCGGCAGAGTGGTAGGGGGGTTTAAATCCGAGCATGTCTGATTCTCTCGTCTATGCCCTTCCAGACCCAGGGAATGTGGGGCTGGTCCCAGGCGTGCCACAGACACGGCCAGGAGAGAGCAGGAAGGCTGTGACTCACGCCCAGGAGGTGGAGCGTGGGGGTCCCCCTTCCAGGAAGAGGCTGCGCTTCTCCCCACATCCCTCACTCCACCCTGAACATGCCCATTTGTACCTGGAACAAGGTATTTGCACCTGTGAGTGCCCGGAAATGGCTCCGTTGGGTTCTGTACAAATGGGGGTCTGGAACTCTGGTGTCTTCCCTAGTCCCCCTGTGACCAGCCCCCGAGAGGTGGAAGCTAACGGTGCTGGAGGTTGCCCTGGGCTTGGAGCGATGTCCTCCTAGTGCCACGGAACCCCTTCCCTTCCTCCCTAGTGCCCTGCTGGCTCTCTGCGCTCTCTGTAATTACAGCCTCACCAACCCAGATGCTCGGCTGACAGCCTGAACTTTTCTGCCCAGCGTAGCCTTTGGCGCCTGAGGTCCCCGGGGATTCTCAAAGGTCACAAGGAAAGAGAAGCTTCTTCGGGCCCCTTATTGGACTGAGAGATGCCCGACTTAACACTGCCTGCTTATATTCAAGGAGCCTCACTCTTTGAGGCCACGAGCGAGGTTGGAGGGGTGCGGAGAGACACCCTGGGTCTACCCCAAATGCCCCCACTTGGCACTGACATAGAGTAAGTGGTTTTCTTAGTTTTCACTAGCCGCAAGATCTTTTGTTCAAATGAGTCCTTATGTCGAAGTCCCACTGATAAAACAAATAAGAGTAGAATTTCCCTGACCGAAGGATGTATGTTGGGGGACCTGGACCCTTACCTGCTGGGCTTCCCTCACCCCAGTAGTAGGACCAAGGCCCCTCATCCGGGCTTCCCACAGGTCCTGTTCAAATCCTTTGATTTACCGTAAAAGAAACTAAAGTCCGGAGAGGCTGTGTGACTTGTCTGCTATTTCAACAGAAAATTGAGAGCTGGCTAGATTCTATCAGGTTTGTACACCCAAGTTTATTTTGTTGAGTAGGAGAGCCTAGCTGGAATCCGTTATACTCTTCCTTCTCGTGTGCAAATTATCGGCCATTAGAAACATCCCTAGAATCAGATCATGCTGGCTGATTTAAGCTTAATAAAGTTTCGGTATCTGTGGGGTGCTGGGACCACATGCACAGAGGGCCGTGGGGGCTGAGGACAGCCACTCAGCCAGCTGGAGGGGCTGGGACGGTCTCCCAGCTTGAGTGCAGCCATGAGGATGGCTAAGGCTCAGCCGGCGAGGGCAGGCGGAAGAGGCTCTTCTGGAATCGGGCTCAGGGGACAAGTATGGGGTGTGCTGGGAGTGGAACATCAAAAGCAAAAGGGGTGCGAGGTGGGGAGAGGCAGGAAAGGGTGCTGGGCCCTGGACGCTGTACTAGGGAGCTTGGACTTCCTCCCAGGCACTAAGGATGAAGGGTTTTTAAGAAAGAGAATAAGAAATTAAGGGTGAGGTATTCTGGGTGCTCTGTGATGACAGGTTTGAGGAGCGGGGAGTGCAACCGGAAGCCCAGTGAGGAGGTTATATAATGGTTTGGGTGAGCCTGGGGCGGAGCTGTCCAAATGGAGATTCCAGAAATACTTGTGAGATATTTTAGGGGGTGGGTGATTGGATTTAGGGAAAGGGTGCCGAGGGAGAGGGAGGAGCTGAGAATAGGGCAGGTGACTAAGAAGGGCCCGGGGAAGCAAGGACATGGGCCAGTGCTCTTGGGAGAGAGAAGGTCTAGAACGTGGGAAAGTCGGAGAGGGGTATGGTTGGGGCCGGGGGGCTCTGTGTGGCCAGGCGGATCACGAGGCAACAGAGGGCTCCCCCTGCCCACCTCCGCCCGCCCGCTCCTTGCTCACTGTGGGAGCCGTTCTAACTCAGCAGCCTTCCCGGCCCCATGGGAGCCCTTGGGCAGGTCCTGGGGCTGCGGACCTGCTGGAGCGAGGCCTGTGCTCTGTGTTCACATCTCAGCATCTCCCGAAAGATGCTCTTCGTGGTCCCCAGAAGGTGCCAGCACGGGCGTCTCCTGGAGCAAGCAGAAAGAAAACCCAGACCCCTGCCACCAGCTGTGGTGTGGGAGGCAGCACTGGCCGCCCAGCGAAGAAACTGCTAACTCAGGTCACGTTGCCCCCCCCCCCCCCCCCATCGACCTCTCTAAGCAAGGGGTTAAACATTTCCTTAAAAACCCTACAGTGCCTTGGAAATCAGCTGAATGGCCTTTCTGTACAGCTCCTAAAGTCCCGGGTGCACTCCCTGGCTTCCTGACGAGATATAAACGGCGGATTTTATGGGCAGCGGCATGGGCCAGTGGGCTAAGGACAGGCCAGGGAGCCAGCGAGGACGCGGCCTCGGTGCCTTGTGACCGCTTGACTCAAGGTGTGACCTTGGGCCGGTTGCTTAACCTGTTTACACCTTAGTTTCCTCGGCTGAAAAATGGGAGTCCTGACACCACTGGACCTCACAGGGGGGCCGTGAGCAGAGCTAATTGATGGCTGAAGTGCACCCTGGGTGTCTCGGATGCTAGCAAATGGCTAAGTAATTACGAGGGCCTCAGAGCGCTGGCAGCCCACACGCAGGGCACTCTTCCCAGGCCAAGAGGGCCCAGAGAGCGAGGCCCAGAATACCTGGCTCAGCTAAACGCCAGCCATTCACCTCGCCAAGCACTTCCCCGGCGAGCCCTTCTGCAAGGTCATGCTTCACCTCCTAGAGATCTTTCTCCTCGGGGCTCTCAGACCTGTTCTCCGTCAGACCTGCCTCTCTCTCACCTTCATTTCTGCAAGATGTGGCTTTTTCTGTAACTGACAGTCTGGCGAACGATGAGTTTGTTGAGCAGCCACTCTGGGCAGGACACTCTGCTGGGTGCATTCTGTGTCCCCTCTCATGGGCTCCCCCCCTTACAGGCACAACTTAGGGGGACTCTACTGTTCCCATTTCACAGATGTGGAAACTGAGGCGCAGAGGATTTAGGCACTCCTTAATTCTTTCAATGGATCCTTTCAACAAAGCCTCTCCAACACTGTGCCCATTTCAGGGATGAGCCTGCATAGTCCTGAAGAGTCAGGAAAAGCACTCACACCCAGAATTCTCCGGCTTCGATGCTCAGAACTTTCCATCACTCTGGGCTGCCTTTCCTGGTAGCCCTTCATTTCATGTGGGACCATGGAGTACAGGATGGGGCAGAAACATCACTGGCCTCAAGTGCAGGGAACCTGGATAATCTTTTCTGTTTATACTGAAAGTGACTAGATGCAGCTTGGGGCAGGTTACTTGACCTTCCTGAATCTATTCTTTTCCACTCATGTCCCTTTTGTGTCTACTATGGTACAACTGTGCATTGTGGTAATAGACACCTTCCTTCTGTGTGTTCTAATATACAACAAGTATTAGCATATCTGCCATACAAGGTGCCATGGATTGAATATTGTCCCCCCAAATTCATATGTTGGAGTCCTAACCCCCAAAGTGATGGTATTAGAAGCTGGGGCCTTCGGGAGGTGATCAGGTCATGAGGGTGGAACCCTCCCGAATGGGATTAGTGCCCTTATAAAAAGGACCCCAGGGAGCTCTCTCATCTCTCCTGTTATGGGAGGACACAGTGAGATGGCCGCTGTCTGTGGACCAGGAGGCAGGCCTTCACCAGACATGGAATTTGCCGGTGCTTTGATCTTGGACCTCCCAGTCTCCAGACCTGTGAGAAATAGTTTTCTGTTGTTTATGTCACTCAGTCTGTGGTATTCTGTTATAGCAGCCTGAACAGACGCAGATACCCATCTAGGCTGAATGATCCTGTGCCAGGGATTTTGCTATATATCTAATTCTCTGTAACGAAATGCACACTCAGAGTGTACCAGGCCCTGGGCTAGAAGCAAACATGTGTCCCCGTCCCAAGGGGACAAGACATCCGAATGAACGGGAGATGCCAGGATATTGGTCATGGTCCATGCCCTGGAGAAGTGGCCTTCCTTTCTCTCTTTGGTCTGCTTGGCCCCACTTGCCAGTGGGCAAGAGCTCCTGAGCTGGGCCCCAGGGGGCTGCTCCTTGAGAAACCAAGTGATTCCTACCAGCTTATCTAGGTGGGGGGCCATGGGTGGGGAAAGTTGAGCCTGGCCTGAGTTGTGTCCTGGCACGCATCTCGTAGGGAGGTTTGGCTCTGGGGGCTGCACCAGCAGGGTCATCCTTCGACAAATGCTTGGGATCCTAGAGCAAGCCAGTGGTCCTCCCCATCTTGGACCGAAAATGACACCAAATCTCCGAGGTGCCCCAGAGAGGCCTTGCTGGGTCCAGGAAATCATGAACAACACCATCCTCCATTTAAGCCAGCGAATGACAGTGACACTATTGAATCTTGTGCTCCCCAATCTGTTAATGAGCAGTGGAACATTTCAGCGGTCCAGGCAGCACACTGCCAAAACTCAGGACTAGCCAAACACCCCTGTCCCTGCTTGGGTTTCCCCGGAGAAGTGGCACAGAGACTATGCACCTCTTCTGCCTCTCTGTGAAGGCTACGTCTCGGCCAGAGAGCACCTTCCGTCCTCCCCAGTATCCCCTGTCTCAGTCTGAATAGAAGGTAGACAAAAATAGCATAATCCTCGGTGACAGGGAGGAACCGCACGGGGCCTGCCACCCCCACCTCTGTGCCTCCCCAAATCGCAAGGCCCTGCTGCTTTACAGACCACGTCTCTCACCCCTGCGTCGGAGTTCCCGGGAGAAGAGCTGCAGGAATGCGAGCCTCCTTTAAATCCTGCCTTCCCGACGTTTCCAACTAAATGGGATCAACCATCACTTCCTATTAGCACCACTTGGCCTTTCCAGCGGTGACAGGCCGCCACGGGCTGCTCCGTGGATAACTTAGAGTCATAAAGACTGCTCGGTGGGCTACCCTTGCATCCCTGAGGGCTCCGGGGAGCAGCTGGGGGAAGCAAGGCACACAGACAGCTCAGGATCTTTGGCTGAATGCCCTCCTTCCCGCTCTGGCCCACTTCAGCCACTGGCATCATGAGCTCTTCAGGGACGAGGACGCAGAGGCCACGGCAGGTAAGATGAGTGGCCGCCACCTTAGGAGTCGGTGCCACGAACTATTCTCAGGTTTCATTTAATGCTGCTGTCATGTTCTAAAACACACGTAAACCGGGGGCTCAGAGAAATTAAGTGACTTGCTCAAGGTCATGGACAGGACAGAACAGAACTGGACTCCTCGGGTCATGCTCTTTCTACTTTTCCTAGCTGCCTTGGAGAAGCTGCCTCCCTTCCACCTGCCAGGGACAACCCTATAGATCAGAGACAGCTTCGCCTGGTTGGGGAGACAGGTTCCTTCCAGAAGGGCTATATCAACCAGGGTCCACTCTCTGGCGGCAGGTGGGGGGGATGTGTCACACAGACACTGTCTTCAGGGCCGACCCAGGCATTCAGTGGTTAAACGTGTACTTGTAGGATTTATCCCTCAGCCTCCAGATGTGTGGGGACAACCAGGGTTCAAATTCCAGCCTTGGGAAGCTCATGTGACCCTCTTCCCACCCCCCCACCCCCACCCCGGCACAGTGCATGCAGTGTGGAAGGCAGGGCTGAAATTTTATAAAAGGAAGCAAAACTATACAATAATCCCAATGCAGAGCTGCCGTGAACCTGGCATAAAAGCAAGCATGTGAGAAATGGATCTATGCATCATTCCCCTGGCCGGGCCCCGAAAGCCCTCCCTCATTAATGTTTCACAGGGTGGCCGGTGGCTGGGCCCTTTCAGCAAAAGTGCATTCCCAGCTTGGCCCACATCCTGTCCTTCCCAGAATGACCCTTCACTCCTTCATTCTTTTGGTACAAGTTTCTGCCAAAGGAACACAGATGGAGAGAGAAAAATCAGGGCTGGGTTTAGATAGGGGGAAAAATTCACAGAATGTCAATCTGTTCATCCTGGAAAAAAAAAAGTTAAAATAACATCAGATCATTTTAGGGGTTTTGTGGGATCACACACACACAAACACACAGAATGGCCACTTCGCTGTGCTCTGTACTGTGGGCTCTGAGCACTAGAGAGTCTTGCAGAGGGCGTCGGGCTAACCTTTAGGCTCTTCTTCCCTTCCCATCCTGGGACGGCCTCCCTTGGATCTCTTCCCTCCTGTGTTCTTCTTGTCTCCCACAAACGCTGCTTCCCTCTTCCTTCTCTGTCTCTCCATGTCCTCCTGGTCTCCCTTCCCAGCCCATCAAAAAGTAGCTCTGCAGGAAGATTCTAGGGTCTTCAGATCAGAGGGAAAATGACTGATAGAACTTAATGTGTTCCCTTCCTGGGGTTTTGGTGTTTGCAGGGACAAATGGCTATGAATGTGTGGGGTCTCTCGCCTCAGGGAGTTGCTGAGGGGCCTGGGTGGGGCAGAAGTCATCCTTGGGACCCTCAAAAGCACCCCCCCCACGCACAGGGCTGCCCGCTGTACTTAGCAAAGGCCTGCTCTGAGTATGAAGTCTTATCGGATGCTCCTCGCTCTCTGGAACGACCCCTGAGACTGTGTCAGTGCTTGCTGGGTGGAGGTCTTCAACACTGGCTCCTTCTTCGTATTCCAAATAACACTTCCCCCCCCCCCACCCCCGGCCGCCGCGTCCTCCCCGCAAAAGGAGGCCCATGGAGAACAGGCGTGGATTGGCTGTGGTTAACCGTGTGTGGGGGGAGCAGGTGTATGGACCCGGTGGAGGGCTGCCTGGCATGGCAGGTCCTGCCCTTGGAGGCGCTCAGGAGCCGGGATGGGGGCTCTGCCCAATACATAACGCTCTGGCAGCAGTGAAAGGGCAGAGCGGGGAGGCGAGAGTGAGATGCTGAGAGGAACTGACGGGGAACATGCCTGCGCCCTTTCCTCTCCTAGGGACTGGTGCCTGGAATTTGAAAGCCCCTGCATGTGGCATGGCCAGCCCTTTGGCATCTGGGTCATGGCCACCAGCAGACCGACCGGAGAAACTGCTCAGGCTGAGCGGGGCCGTAACACGCCCAGAGCAGCTGTCTCACACACGATCTCATTAGGTCCTCGAGGGTGATGTGGGCAGAATCACTCACCTCCGATCCCATCAAACTTTCCTTCTAGGAACTGAGGGTGAGTGTCATGGCCAAGATCACAAGGTGTGTAATTGATAGGACCAGGACTAGAATGCCGGTCCTGTAACTCTCAAAGTTCTCTTCCCACGGATTTTTCCAGAGGTAAAGCAAATCATCCCAAAGGTCAAGACAAAGCTCGACAACAAATCGCGTGCAGGCCCAAGATAGATAGGCATTCTCTCCACCGCGTCTGCTTCACCAATCTTCTAGACAATAACTGCTCTTCAGCCCCTTCCTAAAGCACATCAAGTGATGCCCAGCACACAGTGAATGCCCCTGGCTAGTAGTCATTCTCTAGCACCTCTCTACGCCCTTCCCCCGTACACCCTTCTCCACAACCCACTTCCACTCCTGCCAGGTGGACGCTTGCTTGCTAAGTGCCAGTGAGTCTTTGTTCCCAAACCTGTGTCATGCTTGCTCTGCTTGTCTTTGTAAAAGCCTTATTGCAATTAAGGCATTTAATGAGACGTTTTGCCAACAGATGATATAATGACAGCGGAAAGAAAAGAGTCATCATTCCTTTGCAAACTGAGCAAAATACTTTCAGAAGATGACATGATGATGGGTTGGTAGGAAGTAGTGCTCTTGTTAGGTGTGGGTTGGTTAACACTGGAGGTTGCAGGGAAAACGAACACATCTCAGATGAGTCTCCACTCAGAGCACTTGGCACATGTCAGCTCTCGTACCACTTTAGAGACACGGAAACTGGAAACGGTAGATGATGCAGCACTGGGTGTGGTTTACTCGGGAAAGATGGCTGGACACGCCCATCCATGCACCCACACTCAAAGGAAAGGCGTTGGACCCACATCAAAGATTAGGGAATGGATGTACATTTATATGTTTTAACTTAAAATAAAATGTTGAAGGTGTGTAGCATAATTTCCTCGGATTTCTCTTTTCCACCAGCTTTTTCCATTAACTGACCCACACCAGTCCATATTGTGTCAGATAAAAGGGATCTTGATCTAATAGCTAACAGTTATTGAGCAATTATTTGGAGCCAGACACTATACTAAGTGCCTTTTATGTAGCATCTCTTTGAATCCTCACAATCTACCCACGAGTGCGAGGCTGACATTGTCCTGTGGTGGCACGTGGGCCAGTTTTTACAGGTCCTGGTGGCTCTGCCTCCCACTCACCTTCCTTTCTTTTGCCAGCCACAGCCCATTCCTGAATCTCATCACTATAAACCAGCACAGCCTCCTCACCGCCTCATGTTAGAAGGCGTCTGAGGTCTCTGCTTCCTTGGGAAGACTGACCTGGCTCCCCGCCCCCCCTCCCCACGATGGCTCTGTGGGAAAGGGAGTATGGTGGCTTCAAATGGCCCAACTCAGGTTTCAGGTTCTATGCATGGATATGAAGAAGTGAACAGGTAAACACACCTGGATTCCTGGGGAGGAAGCCGTGAACACAGGAAGCTGGTGGGAAGTGCTCACGTTTCGTCAAGAAGATGAAATCCAGCGTGAGGCCCTGTGACATGGGGTGGTAGGTGAGGGTGAAACATTTTGGAGCAAAGCACTGGAAAAGGCCGTGCTAGATACTCAGGTGGACAGCGGTGGGAGCAGGAAGGAGGGGAAGGCTGAAATGTGTTCCCAGCTGCCTCCCTGAGTGGGAGGCAGAGCTTCCCGATTTAAACTGGAGTCTATAAATGGGCAACCACAGTACCAGTAGCAGCAAAAACCATCACAGAAAGGAAGAAGGAGGAGGAGTCCTCCTTCCTTTAGTGGCATCGCGGGACCGGTGACTTTTGCAGCTCCCTTATTTACGGTGGGAAAGGTACTTGCTAGACTGTCGGTGTCAAGGCAGAAATCTGTTGTCCGTGTAGGTCGGTAAGATAAGGATTAGCAAGAAGGAAAGTGTAAGGAGCCACACGCTGGGAGAAATACGCACCATACATGCACCTGACAGAGGACTTACATCCAGGATATATACAGAACTCCTACAGCGCAATAATAAGAAAACAAATAACTCAGTTAAAAATAGGCAAAGATTTGAATAGACACCTCACTAAAGAAGGTATATGAACAGCCCGTAAGTTCAACTTCATCATCCATCAGGGAAAGGCAAATTCAAACCACAGTAAGATGCCACTACACAGACACAAAGGCAGCTAAGATTTAAGAGATTGACTACACCAACTGTTGGCAAATAGTGGTTGTGCCAAGGGTGGGGCGGTGTAAGCAGTCTGTCCGGGGCAGGGAACAATAACAGAACAACTCAAAGCCAATCTGCTTTTGATTATCCCCATGCATCAGCAATTCTAAACAATGTCAGTGATAAGATATTGTTCCCCAGCTAGGGCAACCCCCCTCCCACGGGCCCCTCCCTTGACAGCCCGCTCTTGGCCAAGACGTGCAGCCATATCGAGAGCAGGGATGCCATGTGGTATAACTACCCTGGAGAGCTGCTTGGCAGTTTTCTTTTAACATTAAAAAATTGTACTTGTACATATTTACCCAGGAGAAATGAAAACACAGAAGTGAATATTCAGAGCAGCTCCCTTTATACCAACCCCAATATGGCGACAATCCAAGCATTCATCAATAGGTTGAATGGATCGACAACATGCAGTACATCCATATAATGCGGTCCTATTCAGCAATCCAGACTGGACTACCAATGCATGCAACAAAACACTGAATCTTATAAACATTATGCCGAGCAGAAGGAGCCAGACACAAAAGAACACACACTCTTTTCATTTATTTACTTGAAGACCAAGAATGGGCAAATCTAATCTACAGAAAGTAGAGCAGTGGTTGCCTGGGGCTAGGGGGTGGGGGTGGGCGGTGACTAACAAGGAGTATGAGAGAACTTTCTGTTATGGGGGTACTGTTCATGACCTTGACTGTCATAGTAGCTATGCAAGTGACTATATTTGCCCAAACTCATCAAAACTGTGTACCTAAAATGTGTGCATTTGGTTGTGTGTCTATTGTGCTCCAATAAGGTTGATATAAAACTGAAATTTGAAACAAAGGAAAAAGAAAGACCTAGAGTCAGAACCAGGACAGATATTGGTGATTTCGAGAAATGTCCCAGGCTCTTCATGGTCATTTCTGAGTCAGACTCCTTCAACACTCCAGAGACACTCCTGTAGACCACATTTGCAAGGACCAATCTCTATGTGTATTGACATTCACCATATGGAAAGCCATGCACAGTGTGATCTAGGGAAATTTTTATTTCTTCCCTCTGAAGTGTTTTTACGGTTCTCTCAAGTTCCAATGTTTTTGGTTCCTTCAGGTGTAGGCAAAAACTCTTTGAGTGACAATGATCATAATAATAATGCTAACAGCTCACATTTATTGAACGTACACTGGGGCCAGCCATTATGCTAAGCGATTTGCCTGCATTTTTGTATGTAATCTTCCCATAACCCTGACCCTCTGAGGCATTACTCCTATTTTTCAGATTAGGACTGAGGTACAGAGAGGGGGAGGCTCTTGTCAAGGGTACACAGCTAGTTAGACCAAGACTGGCGTTCAGGTCTCTCTGACTCTGAGACTGAGCTCCGGGAACACTCACCTGGCTGGCCCAATATTGCCGTCACTGTCTGGTAAACGAGACCACAGTGTCCTCCAGAAGGAGGCCCAAAGCATGCCCACTGCGCCGAGCACTCACTAGCCGTATCTGCCAGTATCTTCAGGTCAGTGTCCCTTCCCCAGGAGCCTTCTTAAACTCCGCCTTGCCTGAGGTCCCTGCAGTGCCTGGCAGACGGGCTCGGGTTATGTGATGAGTTCCTGATAGCTTCATTTATGGACTGAAAGCCGGCAGAGTTGAACTGCCTTGTCCTCGTGGGCCAGGGCTGAGGTGGGGGAGGGTGGGATGATTCCCCCTTGACCTTCCGCTCCTGCCTTGAGCTTTGCTTCTCCCCATCTCTTCCCTCCCTGAGGATTCTGTGAAGTTTATTCTTGTGAACTGTGACCTTGACCATATATATATATATGTATATATATATACATATATATATGTGTGTGTGTGTGTATTCTAATGGGAACCTGCATTCCTCCCACCGCGGGGCGGGGTGAGGAAGTTCTGTGGGGCTCAGGGGAGCCCTGGAGGAAACTGTCCAAGTACCCCGAGGGCTGCATCCTGACACTCAAGGGCAGAAGGAAGGTCGGGCCAGCTTGACAAGCAAACCCAGCCAGGAACAAAAGGGGAGGGGAGATGGGGGCCAGGAGGGACCCCGAGCCGGACCAGCCTCTTGTTGGGGGAGGCCCGTCTGGAGGCCTGGAAGGAGGGGGTGCGTCTGCAGAAGAAGAGAGGAGGAGATAATGGAATCCAATCGAGCTCCCGAAAACGTGTCATCTTGCTGCTGCCGAAACCCTTTGACTACGTTAAATCCTTAATCAGAGGAGCCTAAGACTGCAATGACTACATGGAGACATGTTAGTCCAGATAAATCCTCGCAGGTTTCCAAGATCTGAAGGGCCCCGGCACTTCCCTCCACGGCAGCTACCCTCTGCCCTCTCCTCCATGATGTCGCCATTGAAGTTCCGCTCTCCCCACGCATGGTGTCGGTTGACATTGACAGTTGCGGCGCTCTCACACTGACTCTGGAGGATTATTAGCTTTGAAGCTATTTGGCCTTGAGCAGTGAATTCTTTTTTGAGCTCACACTGGCTTATAATATCTGAGAAGGCTTGCTCCACTCTGGCCCCAGCTTGAATTAGGAGAGGAGGCTGCTTTCCAACTTGGAACTGATACCAGCAGGAACAGAATGGGGAATATTATCCATTTCTGATGGGCAACGGAGTTAGTGTTCTGGAATCCCCCCGAGGCCTTCACACCGAGTTTCCATTTTAACATCAGAGTTGGAGCCACGGCCGGGGCTGGCCTCCGCCTGCCATCGCCCGAGCAGCCTCACAGCTGGACGCAGGGAAGGACTCGAGGAATACATGCTCCTCTGGCCTCTAATCTGTTTGTTATTAGGCTGTTGGAAACCCCTCAGTGGGGCTGGAAGCTGATGTCAGAAGAGTATAATTCAAGGGTATGTTTAAAAAAAAAGGAAAAAAAAAGAGCTCCCTTCTGTGATAATTTGCATGTGGTGAATACAAGTGTCTGGGGGGATTAATTAGCTGAACAGAGCTGGGGAAGGGACTGCCAATGAATTGGCAAAAAGAGTGACCCGAAGAGCTTCTGACCTGCTCTTAATTTCCTATCAGGATTTCAAGCAAATGTCTCTCGCAGAATTGATTTAAGGGACAAGAGATGCCCCTGCTTCCATGCCCAGCCTCAACCTCTAGCTGACTCAGAAAGAGTGTGCCCTTCCCCACCCTCCACAGACCACACCACTGTTCCCAAAGAAACTTGGGAAACGGGGCCTAGTAGCCTCAGTTTTGCTAGACCGTCGGCTGGGGTAAATGATGGAACTGTGGAGGAATTCTGGAGAGCTTTCTTACGAAAGAAAGAAAATAACTCCCAAGTTTTCAGGTTGCTGATTTAGGGAGAAGTAAAGTTTTCTTGAAGATTATCACTTATTTATCTTTGTGTTCTTATTTGTCTCCCTGTTATCACTTATTTATCTGTCTGTGTGAAGGTCAACCTTCCCCAATACTATTTATGTCCATAATTCATGGGCTGCTTCTCTCCTGATGCAACTGGCTTTGGGGCTGTACCAGGCTTGGAGCTTAAAGAAACGCGAATGAGATCCTTTCCGAGGAGGGCCGGCCTCAGAGTTGGGGTTGGCTGGAATCAGTTCAGCACCACTGCCAAACATCAAAGCTGACGAAGTAAACGTGCCCAGAAGACGTTAACAGAGGGGAAAGCACAACATTCGTGAGAAGGGGGGACGCTGGGAGAACAGCTGGAGGGAATGGAGCGAGTTTTAGAACGCAAACCCACCGAACAAACCCACACTCATTCCTCTTTGTGGTGCCGCCGCTGAAAAACGTCCTTGCATTTTGTCTCTGATGCTCGGGAAAGTAAACGGTGCATTTCCTCCACGTTAACCAATGCTCCCTGCCCACCCCTCACCATTTCTGAGATCGGGACGTCCTACAGCTGATGGGTCCAATGAATGTATCAGCGGCCACCAAAAGGTGATATTAACACGATGGCATGTCTTACGGTCAGCGTATGACAAACAGGGAAATATGGTCAGAAGGAAAGTAATCTTTCAAAGATGCCAGTGAGACCGGTAACCCTTTGTTCCATGGGATAACTCTTGGAGACAAAGCCTGCACACGGCTAGAAGCATACACACAGATGATTTGGGTACATGCTGAGGTGAGAGTCTATGAACCAGCCGTGTCCACCAATATCCAGACAATGAATGAGTGGTGTCCATGCTGACATTCCCATTATTAACTTAAGCAATTGATGGGTGCTCACCTCATCAAGGCTTACTTATTTTGGCAAAATGATAAATTGCACTCATATTTTTTCTGCCCCAAGGCAAATTGGTGAGCTTTTAAAAAAAACACACACACACCCACAAAACTCTTTTGGGTCTGTTAATAATTTCCAAAGAAAAGAGCAGCCAATGGTTGAATAAATAAACCATTCTTGATGACAATTTAAGAACTGGAGTAACAATATGTGTGCATATGTGTGCTTGTGTGTGTGTGAACACACACATAGTGCAATCAACTCCTGATTAAACCTATTAATTTGGGAAGTACTATACTAGCTGAGTCTGTGTTTGAGTGTGTACATTTGTGTATACACATATAATATTTTGCAGAGAATGGTAAAAAAAAGTAGCTGATGTCTAGTGTTTGAAGAGTTGGCTAATGACAGATAGCTAACAAAAACAAAGCATAAGCAATTTCCAGGAGTAATTTAGTAATTCATAATAACCATCATTTCAAAGACAGAATGGACTCTTTTGGAGGTAGTGAGTTCCCGGTCACTAAAAGTGTGACTAGCAAATGTCCAAGGACCACTGGATAGGAATATTTTGATTATAGTCCTCTAACAAATGTGGGGAATTGGATATGGTGAATTTTTGCATTCTTTCCAATGCAAGAATGGGAAGATTCTGTGACATAGAATATGCAATATCATCTTAAATGAGAGCACATTGAAAGCAAAGTGTCATCTTGTTTTTACATAGTCCACAGGACATGCAATCAATGTGTACAGAAGTATGAATGGGTTGGATGAGATGATTCCTGATACCCTTTCCAGTGCAAAATGGGAGTTTGTGAATTAATTGTATTAGGGTTCTGCAGAGAAGCAGAACCAGTAGGATATATCTGTATCTACATCAGTGTGTGCTTGTATATATGTAAAGAGAGAGACACTTATTATGAGGAATTAATCCACACGATTATAAAGGCTGAGTCCCATGATCTACTGTTGGAAGACTGGAGACCCAGGGAAGCCAGTGGTGTAATTCAGTCTGAGTCGGAAGAGCTGAGAACGAGGGAAGCCAATGATATAAATGCCAGTTCAAGGGTGGGAGAAGACCCAGTCCCAGCTGAAGCAGGCAGACAAGAAGAAGAAGGGATGAATTCCTCCTTCCTACACCTATGTTCTCTTCAGGCACGCAAGGGTTTGGATGGTGCCCAGCCGTACTGGGGAGGGCAATCCACTTTATACTGAGTTCACCGATTCCAATGCTAATCTTGTCCAGAAAAAGCCTCACAGACACACCCAGAAAAAAAAAAAAAGCCCCATCTGGGCGCCCTGTGACACAGTCAGGTTGACACATATGACCCAGCAATTAACCATCACATTCATGTATGTCAGCCTATGACAGTAATGTGCATGGAATGCATGACTTCCTTCCTCAAGAATGTATTTTATTACACCAGTGGCTCTTTCTCCTTTTGCATCCCGTCCTCTTTGAATCAGTGGTTTGTTGGTGGCACTCCTGATGGGATTAAGTTCTAGCCATCGTTATTTCACTATTTACTTGTCTGTCCTTCAGCCCTGAGCTGCCCTTGAGTAGAATTGTTGACCAGCTCGGTCACATATTGTTATACCCTCCTCAGAAAGTTCTCCCACTTCCAGTAAACCCCACTCTACCCTGAGGGCTGGCTCCTCGTTAGGCCTCACCTCTTACCCTCTCAGGCAGGTGGACCCCGATGCACACTCTTTGCAGGCTGGCTCGGCTCCCTTCCATCTGATCAACACCACCGGAACAGAACGCACCCCTGTTGGAACAAAAATGAATTTCACACACTGATTGGAATTTGGTGGTACGCTGGTGAAAGGGAGGAGAACCATTATTCCAAACGAGTCTGTACTGTTTGTCGAACATCTGATGCTCAGCAGTAAAACAGAGCAGGTCATACTTCAATCTTCGGTGCTCAGGTTGGCCGGTTATCTCCCGTTGAACCTTTCTGATGCTTGATGTGTTCGCAAGAAGTCAGGCTCCTCCAGGTACTGGGCATAATTTTCAGAAACTTTGCTGAAAATCAATGAGGGCTGGCAGAGGCAGGCAAGAGCTGCTTCTCAGTATGGGCACCTTAATAATACAGCCCAGGACAATAAAGCGGGCATTCAATAACAGTTAAGCACCTTGGACATGACCCAACACGTGCAACCAGTTTTCGGACTCTGTCCCCCACCCCGCCCCCTGCCCATTCAGCTTTGCTTTTGAACTTTCGTTTTTCGCTGTCCATAAATGGGTCCTTGGGCTCTGCCTGGGCCATATATATATATATATATACACACGGCCACATCAGTGATGGCCTGCACAGATCCATAGCCTGAGGGAGCACAGGTGTCTGCAAGACGGAGCCCTGCACACTAAGCCTTGCTAGCTACATCACAAAGTTTCATCTTCCTTTCCTGTGCCGGCCTGAGTCTGTCTAGTTTGCTTCAACACATCGTGGGTTCAGCGGAGACTTTTTCAGGGAGCTGGGCTCTTGTGATTTTTCATTCCACATCTCTCACTGCTCCCACCCCCCGACTAGTTTGCGACACTCTCCTCCCCCCCAAAGAATGCTGACCTCCACTTTCACACGAAGCACGGAGAGGCTCAGCTAGTCGACTTTTCCTGCAGCTTTGATTTTAATTCAAGTGATGTGAGCATTGAGGACTTCTCAAGAGCATATCTTGCAAACTTCAAATTGCTATTGCCTTTTTTGGGACATTAAAGAAAGTTTCTCGTGCCCCTAGGCTTCCCGGAGGACACTTCCAAACACCAAATCTGCTTTGACTTGAAAGAGGATGACGTGTGTACACTCAATAGAATGGTAAGGAGCGGTGAGGAATACAGATGTAGCAGGGTCACAAATGCACTCATGCTCCACCCATATGTGCAGTATCAAGCCGGTCTGAGCTTCCTTAGGCACCCCCCCACTTGCCAATTAGCAATATCTGAGTCTCTTCCAATTTAAATGCTCTCATTTTAATTTAAATACCCTAGTTATTAGAAATTCAATTCCTTTCCAGGGCTGGCTTAAATTTCCCCCCTTAAACATCTTGTCCTCTATAGGTAAAAGCTCATTCCCCATCCAGGGTGGTTAAAGAGACTTCATGTTAAGTGGTGGGAGAGGAGAAAGGGGACCATGTGAGATCCTCTGGATCTTTGAGGCAAAATTGGCAGGACTGGCCAGGCCCTTGTCCTGGGATCAATGTCCACCTGGCCTTTTGGGGATGATGTAATGGCCCCACTTCCGGCCATTTCTCCTGGTCTCAGGGCCTATTATGGTCTCTTCATCCGGATGATGGTTTTCATCACCCCACCTTCATACCCCTATACCCTAGAATCCCCTAGGTGCCCTCTAGGGACACTAGGGACCTAGGGATCGTCGTAGGCTCACAAGCCTGAATATCTTCTTCCACTATGGAGTCTCTAGTCTCCTGACATTCTCAGCCTTCCCCTCCGTCTCTCTACTGTGCCCCCTGTTCCAGGGCTTAGGATCTGAGAGGAGAGCTCAGGCCCTACCTGGCTTCCTTGTCTGTCTGCCCCCTTTGCCTTCTTCATCCAATCCCTTAGGCTGAACGGAGCCTGTTTTCCACACCTCCACATCCCATCCTGATGGCACAGAGTAAATCTCTAGGATCTATTCCACCAGGTATGGCTCTCGATATACTAATGGGAGCTAAAGGAATTTAGAAAATCCCCTTCCTTTTCAACAATGCCTGGCTTTGAAGATGATTTTCTTGCTTAAGAGGTCAAGAAAGTCAGCTTTGAGATTCAAACTGATCAATGGTCTCTTTGTTCTAGGCAGTATCCCTGGGGCCAGAAGCCTTGTGCCTCAGCCTTGGAGGTGGAAGACTGCAGGGGAAGGTGATTTAAGAGGAAACCAGAAAGTTAGAAGTGTAATATTTGCAAAATATTATTCCTGTTACAGAAATGTGATTCGAGCTTTCAAGAAGCACAAACACTCCCGTTTTAGGAAATGTCCATTTATACAATTTTCCTGTTTGAAACATCCATAATTTTCGACTTCCTTCCTAAAGCACTTTCCCCAGAGTCATATGTACTTTGAAAGACTGTCTTTGAAGGATTTTATTCCACATTCTTTCTCTATTTTTCCAGTTAACAAACAACAGAGAATCTGCAATGCGTTATCTCTACCTATTTGCTCTTTCTCTACCCTAGATTCTCCCTTCACTTAGCACTCCCTTCCCTCTTGGGAGCTCCTAAGTCACAAGGTCATTTCGCAGAAGAGAATTATAATCCTTGTGACTGGAAGGAAGTGAGATGATTTGGTAGCAACATGCTGGGTGGTTGTTTGATCGTTACTAAGAAAGAACAGCCAACTTGGTTTTCATTAGGGAAATAAAATTGAGCCTTTCTTTGTTATCTCCACGGTAATGGCCATGACCCCAAAGAAGATGGACACAGCACAGAAAGGAGTAAGTTTTCCTTGTGCTTGTCAAAGCATGTCACCGCTTTCCCATGGAGTGTGCTACAATTCTCCTAATGCAATTAGGCAGCACCTTCTTTTTCTGTGGAAATGCACTTACAGATGTCAGTCTGGCTTGCGGTCACTAGACTGGGAAGAACTTTGTTATGGAACCTGAAACTTGGCCTGATTACATGTTTTGCAACAAAACCCCAAAGTTCACATGAACTTTTCAACTGGTGAGTTTGGCTGGGGGTTCATCCCAGGTTCACTTGGGTTTTTGGACAGAAGATTCTGACCCAGAGGTGCGTAGTATGGTGCTTCCTGTCTGATGTCTTCTTCGTCTTCCCAAACCTGCTGGGCGACGCTCTCTACCCCATTCTTTGGATGTGACAGGGAGCCACTTCTTCTCCACAGAACTCTGTGGATAGAATGCAATCTCCATGACACAGCCCTTCTTACCAACACAAATACAATGGTTCTGAGAACGGGACTTGTCTTGGGGAATGCAATACAAAGTAGCATCGAACAGCACCAGCTTCTAGAACTTCCGTTCCAAAGTCAGCTACATTTTTGGGGCCCAGTGCAAAATGAAAACGCAGGGTCCCTCATTCAAAAAAGCAGGAAAAATGCCATTAAGTGTACGAAGAAACAAAGCTTTTTCCTTTCCTTTGTGGCCTCTGTCTTGATTTATCATGGTGGTTTTTTTTTATTTGCTATTTAATGGCATTCTACACGAAGAGAAATTAAAATCTTAAATTATTAGCATACCTTGTACTGTTCGATTTTATGTTTCAGAATGTGTTTTAAAAGTTGACATCAGAGCATTTAACTCATGCAGAATCGTTATAATGACACAGTCCTTATTTTGCAGCTCACACATGTATCTCATTGTTCTTGGAAAAGAGGGGACATGGCACAAAACGAACTCAACTGTTTTATTTCGCTTCTTGCATGCATACATCCTATCAACATCTGTATCGTTGGCCAACTGGAAAGTGAGGGAAAACTGAGAGGGAAGAAACTGGGGGGGGGTCTTATCTCTCTCTTTCCTTCCATGTTATCATTCTCCGTGGAAGTGGTTGGCTAATAAAGAGAAGCAACAAGAATAAGAAAGGGTAGGTTAGGGTTCATTGATCGTTTGTGTTTCTTAGAATGCTATTGCCCTCTTTCTGTGTCAGAAGCAAGTTCTGGTTCAGATGAAAAGGATGCAGCCTCTCAGGGCTGTCAGCACCCCCTGTTTACTTACTCGTAGACATAACACTCTTACCTTGTATTCACTTTGAGACTCACCGAACTATCAGGCATCGCCGGGCCCCTGAAATTCTGTGCCATGGGGCATCCCAAATGTTGTATGTGAACGGGGAGGCAAGGATGCATTGTGCACATCTCCTCTGCTCAGGCACGTGCTCCGTTGTCTTGCCGGGCTTCATTTACAAACCCAAGTTCAAAGACAAAATTACCAGCAATCTGAAAATGGTGACAGTGGAGCATTAAGCCTCTCCTTCCTGCTTCATTTTGGGGCATCTCTGAAAGGTCACTCCAGCTTCAGAGCATCCAGAGAGCCTAAAAGAGGCCTCTTTGGCAGCTAGGCTGCGGCTCAGCCCCTCCCTCTGCCCAGTCCCCACCCCCCTCACCCCTCACAGGCATCGTCCTGAGCATGGGGGCCTGGGTCACCGCACAGGTTGTATTCCGTGGACCTGCCTTGAGGCTGTTCCTCACCTCCGCTCACATCGTGGTCTTACCACATTTTGAATGCGTGAACTCGAGGAGGTTAGTTAATCTTCTGGAGCCTCGGTTTTCTTGTTGGTAAAATAGGAATATAAACAGTGTTTACTTTCAGCATTGTTATAAAGCATCTGCTCAGTGTCTATCATATAGTACTGTCCAAAAGAAACATATTGTGAGTCAAAAGGCAAGTCTCAGGAACTTTCACATTTGCTACTAGCTAGCCCCCTTAAAGACAGTAAAAAGAAACAGGTGAAAAAATTAGATAATATATTTTCTTTCACTCAAACTACCCCAAATATCATCATGTCAAGATGTAATCAATATAAGAAGTTATTGACCATATATTTTACATTTGCATACGAAATCTTCAAGATCTGGTGTGTATTTTACACTTAGAGCACACATTTCAACTGCTCAGAAGCCACAAGTGGCTAGAGAGTATCTTATTGGGTAGCACAAGCTGAAAATTCAGGAAATGCTCAAGAAACATCAGCTAGCCCAATGCTGAGACGGAGCATCGCATGCCAGCGATTTGTTAGGAAATGCCCAGGAACGATGCCTGTGAGGGGTGAGGGGGGTGGGGAGTGGGCAGAGGGAGGGGCTGAGCCGCAGCCTAGCTGCCAAAGAGGCCTCTTTTAGGCTCTCTGGATGCTCTGAAGCTGGAGTGACCTTTCAGAGATGCCCCAAAATGAAGCAGGAAGGAGAGGCTCAGTCAAGGATGTGAGGCTTCCCTGCGGAGGGGTGTAATTTGGGGCGAGCCAGCTCCTTTTGGCCAGGCGTAGTTCCTGGGGAGGGCCCCTGTGAGCTGTCATCAGGCATCATTCCCGGCAGCTGGTAAACAAGAGTCTCAGCTCTGAAAGGGTGATCTGGGTGGCACTTCACAGAATCCACTACTCTCTATCCTCTTGTTTGGTTTGAATCCACCCGCTCCGTGATACACGTTCACCCTGTTTGGGAACAAATAGCTCATGAAGATTCTGGCTGCTCTCTTTTCCTGAGGAAGCTTTTAAGAGGAAGATTCGTGAAACAAACCACATTGCCCTGATTGCTGCAACTACCATCATCTTCCTCCTGTACTGCCCTTCATCCCTGGCTAGTATCTCTGCTGAGCCCCCCTTCGAGGTGTCAGCTCCCGGTCATCATGCCCTTCTCAGGCTGTGGTCACCAAGAGTATCCATTTACCATCACAGCTGGGTAGAGGATTGCCAAGAGATGCCCCAGGGCAAGCATTTTCCTCCCTGCCCCATTATGGGACAACGGCCCAACTCCCCCTGATCGGGGTCACTTACTCCTGATGGCTTGGGGACTTCTTTTCTCCTCTGTAGAGTTCTTGTCCCTGGAAACCTAATGTGACTAGGAGGCGTTCACAGCATCAGGTTTAACAGGATTTTTGCTGGGAAGCGATGTGTCAATAGCTCCCAGCAATAACCACCTGATTCTCTGCTCTTTGAGCCTCCTCAAAACTTCTCAAATGTCCGAGATAATGCATACGCCGACCTGTTCCCTTCCTCCCATTGCCCGTCCTGGCCGACCTCTGGGGAGAGTGTTAACAGGTGCACTGGCTATAGCCCCTTTAAAGACAATGGCTGGACTTTGCAAACCACCACATTCCCAGCGGCTTGCACCGGCCCTGGCAAGCAGTCAGTGCTGAGTAGTGGGTGCTGACTTGCTCCAGCGGCGTATCCACGGGAGGTGCTCGTGACACGGTGGCAGGTGAAACTGCTGTCATCTCTGTCCCCACAAAATCCATGGTGTAGGAGGGGACCCAGATCTCAATCTGGGCAATCGTTACGCATTGTGACCATGAAGACACATTGTAGGGAGCCCTGAGAACACCCAGCAGGAAGTCCTGACCCGGTCCGGGGGGCCAGCGCAGGTGTCGCCTGGGGAGCTGGTGGCGGGATGCCGAGATGGTGAAGGAACCGTGGCAGCTATCTAGACGGTAAATCCAGGGTCCTTTCCTGTTCTTATGTTCTGTGTGAACGATAAAGCTAGTGAGGAGAAATGAACACTTTACCTCAAGAATTAGGAATTACTAGACTAGGTTGGCAGAGAGAGAGAGGGGGAGTATTCTTAATTCTTCAGCCCCAGGTGTTTCCTATAGTGTGTCAGAGTGTGAGTTTGCACACATTTGGAAGGGATCCAGCACTGCCGGCTGTGTCCTGGGGTGATCAGGAGGCCAGTGCTCCTTCCCACCACCCCAGGGTGAGAGAGTCACTTACTTCTGCTTTCGGTCAGGTGGTAGCTAGAATCCCAGCTAGCCTGGTGGACAGTGGAAGCCAAAGCCATTCCATGTAGCAGCTTTCCAGGGACAGTCCCTGTAGCTGGCTCAGGCTGGTTTTTTTTTTTTTTTGGTTTTTTTTTTAAAGATTTTATTTATTTGACAGAGAGAGACACAGCGAGAGAGGGAACACAAGCAGGGGGAGTGGGAGAGGGAGAAGCAGGCTTCCCCGCAGAGCAGGGAGCCCGATGTGGGGCTCGATCCCAGGACCCTGGGATCATGACCTGAGCCGAAGGCAGACGCTTAACGACTGAGCCACCCAGGCGCCCCCAGAGTGTATGCTTTTAAATCATTACATTTTAGTTGTAGCTAATTGACTTTTTACATTTTAAGTGTATCTAATTGACTCTACCTCTCAAAACCATTGTGAATTCATTTTCGCCGACTCAGGGCCTGCCACCCTAGTTCAAACCACCTGTATGTTGCACCTGGATTTTAGCCATCATCTCTCTGCTTCCATTCTACAGCTCCTTCTTCACAAAGAAGTCGGCAAGGGCAATTAAAATAGAAATTAGATCATATCACTCTCTACCCAGAGTTCTCCATACTCTTCACCACGACCCACGGGGCTTCTCATGATCTGTACATTGTCCTCCTCTCTGATCTCACCTCATACCATGTTTCCCCTCATTCATTAGCCTCCAACTCCACTGGCCTTCTGGTATTCCTTGAATATGCCAATTCCTGCCACAGGGCCTTTGCATATGCTGGTATGCTTTTGTCCCAGACCTTTATGTAGCTCAGTCTCTGATTTTTTTACTCAGGTCTTTGTTCAAATGTAACCTCCATGGAAAGTCATTCCTTGACCACTCTGTCTGGAGTAGGCAAAATTCTAAGATGGCCCCATGATCTCTGCCCCCTGGTGTAATGTCCTTGTGCAGATAGAATCTGTGGTTTAATGGGATAGAACCACCATAATTAAGTTACTAATCACTTGACTCTGAGTTAATCAAACGAAGACTATCCTGAGTGAGGTTGACCTCATCAGATGAGCCCTTAGAAGAGGACTAAGCAGTAACAGATATTCTCCTTCTGCCTCCATGAGTTCTACAGCTGTAAAGAACTGAATTCTGCCAACAAACACAAAATCTTGGAAGAGGACCCCTCGCCTCGGATGTGACCCAGGCCTGGCTGACCCTTTGACTACAACCTTGTGAGATTTACACAGAGAACCCATGCCTTGATTCCCGACCATGGAAAATGTGAGATAATACATTTGTGTTGCTTTAAGCCACTAAGTTTGTGGCAATTTGTTATGCAGCAATAGAAAGTGAATACAATGTCTAAAATACATTCTTTACCGCCATTCTCGATCTCCTTTTCCTGCATTATTTATCTTTATAGCATTTTTTGCCACCCAAAATTGTGTCATGTAATTATTTATTTGTCTAGTCTGACTGTCCCACTGGAATATAATTTCTGCAAGGGAAGAGACTTTGGCTTGTTTACTGTCGAATTTCCAGCTTCTTAGAGCTGTATCTGGCACACAGTAGGTAGTCAATAAATACATGTTGAATGAATGCATAAATAAGTGTATGTGCATTCAGTTTTTACCTAATTCAAATGAGGATTCTTGGGTCTACCTCAGTTTAGGCAAACTTGGCATGGAGAATCTCAATTTATATATAAAACAGTTTAGTATTGCTTTTTTTTTAATTGTCTAAGAGAACATAAAATTTACAAAATGCCACTTAGATGCAACATTTCAGGAGTATATGTATTGCATAAAGCAAGGTAAACCTGGCTGTCTAATGCCCTCATCACTGTTACTTTAAACAAATGTTAGTGTATTTTAACATTTAGAAGCAGGACAGAAAGCAGACAACCTTGACAATAGGCGCTTGTTGAAAAGCATCTTGGAGAAGCACATTGAATGAATGGAATATATGATCAAAGTGCTACCAACGCAATTTAAAGGCAGTCAAGAATAAATTTACTTTAAAAAAAATACTCCAGTGATGGCCGTGCCCAGAACAATTTAATGGATTATTTGAAATTGTTATAATGGTGAATTGCTCTATGAATTAAACATTCATAACCAAATAAAAATGGACAAAATAAACTTGTGAATACCCAGCACTATCCCCTTTTTGTTCATTTGTGATGATGGATGATCATATGCTGGGATACATTTTCACTCATTTTTCGAGGGTGGAATGTTAACATTTGCAATTTCTCAAACAACAGAAAGAAGAAACGTTTTGTGCTCTGAAAACACGTTTCTGTTCATGGTGGAGCCGAAGCATTCTCTCCCCTGGAGCTCTCTTGGTGTCCTTGCTGTTGGTTGCGGTGGAGGACTCACAGGTGAGTGCCGTCAAACTGGCCACCCAGCCCTGTGCCCTTTGCCTTCTGCAACGTACCAGTAGCAATGCTGGGAAAGCACACATTGGGTTCAAAATCCCGAGCCATTTCTCCCACCAAAGGAGGAATTTGCAAAAGCTTGGATTCTGAGATCTCATGTCTGACTTCAAGTTCTACCTTGCCTTCCCTGCCACCATGAGGCATTTTTCACACCTCCAGTAGCGGGAGCGTGGGGTCTGACTATAGGAGGCAGCCCTACGGCAGGCAAGCCCCTGTGGGAGCCCCAACTGTGAACACTCATTCCTCTCTCCATACACAAAATAAATGACTTCTTTTCCCCAGAGAAAACACCTCATAAAAGAACAAAGTGTCCTGTAAAGTTACTATTGGGATAGAGAGTGTTGCTCTGAGCAAAACCTTGTCACCCATGTAGACACAGGATCCAGCCGCTCTCATTTGCCCACCCCTGGAGCTCCGGGAAAGCAGGGCTAGCCTCCTTGGGTGACTTGCACCCCCATACTGTCAAGGTTACCTCTTTAACAGTCCCCCCTGGCCAGCCCTCCTCACCCTCCTCACTGGCCTGCTTTAGTTCCGGGCCTCATTGGCTCTCCCCCTGACTTAATACAAAGTTGGCTAACTGGTTTCCTTCTATCTTATTACTCACACCCTCCACTCCCAACCCATTTACCCTCCTCTGGGGCCCTTCCCTGTGGGTCAGCCACACTGAACTTGGGAGTTCTCAGAGTGCTCCAGCCTGTTTCATGGTGTTTTCATTGAAAACAGAGGAAAACCATTTTTTAACCTGTTGTGTTGACAATAATCCAAATGACAATTTTAACTGCTGGCAAGAGTGTGGACAATCAGGCACTCTAGTAGAGTACTGAGGCAAGTGTAAATGGATACAATCTGTGAAAAAAAAATTTTTTTTAAGTGTTTACTCTAGGAAGCTGTCATCTAGAAATAACAGCATACAATGTTCGAAATGCATGTACAAGGTTCTTTGGTCAAAGCCACGTTGCTAATACCACAAATCAGAAATGACCTAGAAGTCGACCATGAAGAGCTGAATAGTTAAATAAAGATGGGTATAGCTCTCCATGAATGCTTACAGGGGAGACGTGGATTAAATCTGTGTGTTCAAGCATGAAAAACATTTAGTAAAAAATGCCAGATTACTTTCAATAAAAAGGTAGCAACATATATACACACTTTTCTTTTTTTTTTTTTTTGGCGTAGTAATACTTTTGGGAAATAACAAACTAATAATAGGAATAACCCATGGTTGGCTGTGTGTATATATACTCATGTTAGTGTGTGGGTTTGGCAGTCATTATTGATTGCCCACCTCACTTTCTAACAGAATCCCAACTTTATCTAGGTATCCACCCTTCAGGGGGAAAAAAAACCCAAAACACAACATTCCCAGCTCTGTGATGATGCTGACTAGTCTATGCCAATCCTGGTATTTCCGTTCCTCTTCTGGTGATTGGTTAAGAGTGGGCATGTGACGCGGTTTTGGCCAATGAGAGCTGATGGGGGAAGCCACTGAGGAAATTCTGGGAAAGGCTTCTCTGTCCTTATAAGATAGAGTGGAGTCTTTGGCCTGCATTGCCTCTTCTGAGTGGGACAGTGGAACCGCGGTGGCCATTTTGGAGCCATGAGGTATCCAAACGCAACGACCAAGTGCACACCCAGAGGATGGCAGGGAGGAAAGATGGAAAGAACCTGGGTTCTGGTTGATGTCACGAGTTGCTGAGCTAACCAATTTTGGATCCGTGCTGCCTTAGGACTTCATATTACAGAAGATAATCAATGTTCTACTGCCTACATCAACAGGAGCCATGTGTGTGCTCTTCCTTGCAGCCCAAGGCTGCCCAACTGCTATGAGGGCTTAGGATTACAGGAACAGAAGCACTTGCACATTCTCATTTATTTGTAATTTAAAAACTGGTGAGATTGTGTGTAGATTTTACCTATTCTTTTGTCATTTCCTGTATTTTGCAAAGGAAAAGCAGAATACAAAACTGAGGCAGGCTACAGAGAAGCCTCCCTGTCATTATCTAGCACAAGAAGGCAGTGGTGTTGGCACTGACCCCGGGTCAGACAAACCTGGCCTCTCCTTTCTGCCTGTGCGACTTTGCCTAAAAATCTGAGTGTTAGCCTTCTTAACCATAAGAATAATTATAACTGCCACCTCCCAGGATTGCTATGGAGATTAAATGTGGACCTCAAGGATAAAAAACTGGCACCTCAGTTAATGTTATTCCTTTGATTCCCTGAACCTGAACTTTAATTTTTCTCAGGACTTCTGTGGGCCAGAAAATCCAGGGATGAACGCTGATAGTCAAGAGATTGGCTTTGGTGAAGAATGGGAGTTCAGGCCTCAATTGGACCAAGATGGCCCAGGGAATGAGTCACAAAATTATCTCTGATTTGGGACAACAGTAATCCTGAGGGCACCTGATAATGTCCTGGGGGACCGAAACCCGCCCTCACATTCCCAGTTGTTGCCTATAGTTTCCTTGTGCTTTCCCGGCTCTTAAGATGAGGACCCGGGCCACACCTGGATATTGCCACTCTGTCTTGGGGTTGCTGCGTGGGAGTGTAGGAGTTGGTTTTCTGCTTTTTGCAACCTTCACTTAGGGCAGCTTCAGCCAAGCATATGGCCTTCACCCCCTTTGCGATTGGTGCCTCGCACAAGTTCAGAGGCAGCAGATCCCCCACAGCTCCTGGGGCCCCCTGCTCAGTGGGCTATAAAACACTATTGCTCTCAGCAAGTCCTGGTCATCAGTAATAATGAGACGGCTTTGAAACTGCCACTCTGAAACCCTAAACCAGGCCCAGACCCGTGTGTTGGGCCAAGTGCTTGAGAGGGGTTGGCCAAGGTTCGTAAACTCTAGACTGGGTTTGGAGGGGGCTTTCTCAGCCTGGGTTTCTTTAGGGCCTGAGCCTGCTTCAGCAGATGCTGGTCTGGGTGGTATGTGAACAGGCTGATTTACTAGGCTTGGGCAGAAAATGGGCAAAGCCTGGGGCTTTGACTAGTTCTCACTTTGAGGTTTTTGGGAAAGTGATTGAAGCCTGAATTGCATCTCCTGGAGGGAACTCTGGCCCGTTCTCCCTGACCTCATTCCCATAAGGCTCATATATTTCTTTCACCCACCACCCCAACCTTCGAAGATGCAGTGAGTGAGTGAACAGAGCTACCTCAAACAGACTGACTCTTCAATAATCTGGACATGAAAGCCTCAGAAGGGAATGGTTTTTGTTTTAATATGATTTTAAAGTTAGGCATGTGATGGTAAAGATCAATACTCCAAAAGACAGTATTGGGTTCTCCCTTCTTACTTTGAACAAAATATGACAAATCCCATCTGGGCTGCCTTGGCCAGCTGGAGCCCGGGAAGACCTTGCCAACTGTTAGCCTCTGGGTCCAAGGAGTAAGATAAAGGCCCTATTTAGTATGGTCCCATACGCAAAATCCCTAGAAAGGAACCCATGGTGGCCCCTGTTAAACTACATCCCATATGTGTGCGCGTGCGTGTGTGTGTGTGTGTGTGTGTGTGTGTGTGACCTAACTTCGCAGATAAAGTGCTAGTCAGGGTCCCAGCAGGAAATAGCACATTTAAGAGGGATATTGAAAAGAGGTTAGTGAGGGACTGTTTTTAGCCTTGTGGGCAGGGCTAAGGGGAATCTAGAAGGGGTGCTGAGGGGGCAGCAGGCTAATAACAACAGAGAAACAGAAGGACTGCAGGGGTGAGGGAAGGAGCCCTGATTGAACCTGGGGAGAGAGCTGCTGTTGACAGAGGGCTGCCTGATGAGCTGTGGCCTTTGGTAGAGGAAACAGCCATGGTCTTCCGGGGGGCTTGGTCAAAAGGGAGCTGGGGCATTAATACTCCACTTCACTTCCTTCCACATCCTGATCTGCTGGTGCCTCCTCATGGCTGGACCCAGTCAGCAGCCAGAGGGCAGGAGGACGTATGTGTGCATTCTATAAAGTACTCCTTCCTTGGTCACAAGGCAGGGATGAAGGACTCCCCAGTCTGTTCTGCATGATGATCATATAGAGAGGTTTGGTAACAAGTACAGAATCCCAGGCTGCCCCTGGAAGATTCCATTTCAGGAGGTCCGAGATGAGAAGCTGGTACGGTGCTCTGGTGGTTCTGCTGCTCAGCCAGGATGGATCACTCCTTCACGAGTCAGCGATGTTCTTGCGAGTAAATGTGATCACCTGGGTCTCAGTTCCAGATGTCCACTGAACCCTGACATCCTGTTCAAACCCGGCAATGAAGTTGACTTATCCGTTTATCCCACAAACATTTGCTGAGCACCTACTGTGTGCCAGGTACTTTGCTAGGTGCTGGGGGTCCAGTGGGGATTAAAACCATTGCCCCTTCTCTGAATAGGTTTCTTGGTTTCTCTTGCATCTGGGGGAAATTCTATATCCTCGTGTAGCAAGATGGGAACATTTTTGGGAGATCGCCTAGTATTACTAGAAGAGGCTCTGAGCCTGTTGCTTAACCTCTCCTGTGCTTCAATTTCCTTGTTTGGGATTCAAGCATAATGACGGTGCTTTCTTCCATGAGCATTATGAGGACCAAGTGAAATAATATGTGTAAACCTTAGTCCAGAGCCTTGTACATCATAAACATCTAATACCATTGTTATCATTATTAATCTTACCATTGGTATTTCTTACTAGATCTTTGTCAGCCATCTCCCCATCCCTGACTCCAAAACAACAAACAAATGGGAAAATGCCAACTCTAGACTCATACTTTTGAACATTCCTTCTGAAGAAATCCGGGAACCATCTCTGATGTAATGGAATTTTATCCTCCATGGCTGTCCTATTCATGTGTTTACTTGATACATTTTTACATAATTTTTAAAATAGGAAGGCAGTTTGTAGGGATGCAGGGAATTTGTAAATGGTTCGAGGGTAGTGATTTTGAGGTGGAAAACAGGACTAATGGGGAAAAGATGAAAGGAATTGCAATTATTAACTTGCAGGAGAAATGGCTGAGGGGATTGGGGAGCCATCCTCTGGGACAAAAAGATTATTAAAGACAGAATGGCAACCAGCGCTTCTTCAGGAAAGACAGAACAAATGGAAGGCAGAGAGCATGGCAAGAGGGATTTCAGTTCTGCCTAAGGATCTTTCCCGGCAGAGATGGTTATGAGCTCCAGAATAGGCTGTGAAACCCTTCAGCCGGTTCAAAAATAGGAAGAATTTGCACGATGATCTCTGAAAGTCCTCCCCTGATGGGGTCACATTTGAATAGGTAAAGGGCGGTGTCATGGGGTGGAAAGGTAGACGTGGGTCCCACCTCCAGCTTGGGCCCGAAATACCCACATGACGTCCTGTGGCCTCTGAGACGTCCAGTCTCCTCATCTGCGAGGGAAGGTTTTGGAACCTGCCTGATCCTCCAGATACTCTGTGCAAGTCCTGGGGCTCACCTGAAGTTTCCAATCACTGTGGACACCGCATGTGGCGAACACCTTGCTGGCTGGCACACCTTCTGAAATGCTGAATTCTGCTTTGAAGATGAAGTGTCTCTGTCGACTGGTCAGTCGAAAATTCATCAGACCCGCATATGGAACTTGTGTGTAGCTCCAGACATTTTTTTGGCTCAAAAATGACTTCGCTTTATAGTATTTTGCAGTTTTCTGCCTCCGGATAAGGAAAGAAGTACAAGAAAATGCCTTCATGTGAGGCAGACCCACTGCGTCTCATCATGGGTGTGTCTTGGGCTTGGGTTTACTTAGGCTGTAGGATGGTTTCTCCTCCTTCCACCTTTCTGTCCCCCCGGGGGTCTGTACACATAAGTCTGGGACAGCAGAAGGAGACAGACACTCTTTCAGCAATGTACCAGTAAAGAAGAAGTGCTGTGAATCTGGGCATGGTGGGAGTCCGCTTATCTTGCAGGTTCTGCGCCGAGAGACCGGCCTGTCCTCTACCTTCTGGCTGGCCCAGGGCTTTACTTGCCCAAATCATCCAGGAGGACACTTGAGAAAGCTGAAGGAGTAACAAGCAGGAAAGGAAGACGAAGAGTCCTAGGGAAGGAGGGAAAAAACGAGTAAATGCCTGGGAGGCTGGGAGAGAAGCAGACAGGAGGTGGGGTATCCAAATGGAAGAGGACTCCCTACCAACATCAGGGATGTGGCTTTGTGGGCTCTCGAGAGCTGGGAAGTGAGAACCCCCCAAAAAGAAGAAGCTGGGAAAGCTGAAACCAGTAGGTTTACATGAAGAAATGCCCCTGCATACAATGGAGTCTATAGCACTTGGAACGTCCAATTGGAACCTATAATAAAATATATTTTTTTAAAGCATTCTTCTAGATCAGGACTCAGCACACGTTTCCTATAAAGAGTCAGATAGTAAATATTTCAGGTTTTGAGGGTCTGTCCAACTACTAAACTCCGCCATTGTAAGTGAAGGCAGCCATAGACAACACATAAACAAATGGGCGTGGCTGTGTTCCAAGGAAACGTAATTTACAAAACCAGGCAGCTGGCTGGATTTGGCATGCCTGCCATAGACGGCCACTCCCATCCCAGACCAGGGTTTCTCAAACCTTAATGTGCGTGTAGATAGCTTGCGGATCCTGACTTAGTAGGTCTCAGCTGGGGCCTGAGGTTCTGCATCTTGAACACACTCCCAGGTGCTGCTGGTCCACAGGCCACACTTGGAGAAGCAAGTTCAAACTGCGGTGGCCACAGGTTGTACAGGAATGAGGTGACTGGTGTGGGCACATGAGGTCTAAGAGCTGGGGACCGTGGGGCGTGCAGTGAGCTTGCCTGTCTGGAGGAAGCACCATTCCCAGGTCCTGCTGATTAGCGCTCTCTGGGAATACCATCTGCGTGCCCAGACATTCTGATTCATCAAGAGGAACAAGAAGTACAGCTTTTATGGGAAAGTCTTCTGATTTCTAAAGGTTTTTAACCTCCTGATTTTTAGTTTTTAAAGGTTGGCTCAAAAGTTTTTATAATCCTGCATGAGCCAAATAAAACATGCATGGGGAATGGCTCCTGCCCGCAGGCTGCCATTTTGCAACCCTGGTTCAAGAGCCTTGACTGCATGGGGCCTCCTTTCCATGAGGGGAGTATGGGGCCGAGCTTATATACACAGCATCTCTCCAGGTCAGGACCTGGAAAAGAAGGTATGCCCTTGATTTTATGGAAGAGGCTAACGAGCCTTGAAAAAGACAGAAAACAAGGCTGAGACTCATGCTTACAGTGGTGTACATATTTAAATTCAGGGGGCACCTGGGCGGCTCAGTTGGTTAAGTGTCTGACTCTTGATTTTGGCTCAGGTCATGATCTCAGGGTCCAGGGATCAAGCCCCTCATAGAGCTCCGTGCTCAGTGTGGAGTCTGCTTGGGATTCTCTCTCTCCCTCTCCCTCTGCCCTGCCCCCTGCTTGCACTCTCTATCTCTCTCTAAAATAAATAAATAAAATCTTAAAAAAAAATAAATGCAGGCAGATGAATTATAAAAAATGCAGCCCCTGTGGACAGACTAATTGCACAAAGCTGTTTTTTTGCAGGGCAGAAACTCCACATATAGGGGCTGACCTACCAAGGAACTTTCCCAAAGTTCCTGCGCTGGTAATGAAAGAGCTGGTATTTGAACTCAGTCTTGTGGACCCCAAATTCCATGTTCCTTACACCACCACCCATTGATTCTAGTTTTATTTTTTGTTTAAAGATTTTACTTTTATTTATCATCAGAGAGCGGGAGGGAGAGGGAATCTGAAGCAGACTCTGTGCTGAGCGCAGAGCCCAGTGTGGGGCTCAATCCCACAGCTGCGAGTTCCTGACATGAGCTGAAACCAAGGGTCGGACCCTTAATCGACTGAGCCTCCCAGGCACCCCTGAGTCTGGTTTTGATGGGTATTTCCAAGTGACAAAGTTTAACCTATCATCTCCCTGAAATCCAGCTATAAGCCGCATTTGTAAGACACAGGCATAGCCAATGTGATATTTTCATCTGAAATATTTACAGGTGGAAAGAATTAAAGCAAGTGATGGAGTATTGAAGGTTAATGCCATCTTTTAATATGGAAAAACTACTCTCTCTGCAAGAAATATACTTGTGGGATAATCTTGAGATATGTGTGTGCGTGCTCAAAATGTCAGCCAGAGTTTCATTAATTTCAGCCTCCCCCTAGAACACTACATTATGGTTCTGAGGCTGCGTGCTAGTGTGCTGACACAGGCGGGACCACGGCGTCTGGCCCTCGGGGGGGAATTTATGGTACAACGTGTGAGGAATCCATCATACAATTTGGCTGGTGCCCCCAGCTTCTTAATCAGAGATGGGAGACGCAAGACAAATGTTGCCTCCACAGCTTTGGGTGCTGTGTCTCAGCTCAAGCTTTGATCCATCAGGACAAACACTTCCACCAGGCAGGTCAAATTAATAAGATGGCTTAACACCCAGCAACTCAGGATACAGAGGAGTGCTCAGCCCTCAGCTTCTTCTGGGACGTTATTTAATAATTCTCTAGGGTAGAGGATCAAGTTGTAGAGTTTTTAGGCAAGCAAAGGGCCTTGTGAAGGTGTCTACGACCTAGCCTCATTTATTCTGGCCTAGTTGGGAAGATCACACTCACAACGGAACCACAGCCAGTATCTAAAGATCATGGGCCCAGCCATTCCATCATGGATGCCTGTCTTATGAGCGCATTCGAAGGGCTCATTGTCCTCTCAGCATAGTGCACAGATTAAGAGGCCATCTCTAGAGGCAGCTGGCCTTGTCTTCCGCTCCCAGCGACCCCACGTTCGAGCCGAGTAACTTGGGGGAATTATACAAGCATTACTTCCCTCACCCGCAACACGGGATCAACATTACTTCCTGCTTTGCAGCAATGCCGGGAAGATGACAGATACTGGGTTGACAGCACCCAGCACAGCACTTGGCATGCCGTAAACCCCTGCTGGGTTGTTGTCTGTGTTTGCAGGTTTTCCACACTCTGTGTGGCGTCTTGGATCCAGCCCCAGCTTTGGGGCGGCCTGACCGAGGTTTGAGTCTCTGCTCTGCCCCTCACCAGCTCTGTGATTTTGGGTAAAGCCTTTAATCTCGCAAAGATCTTCCTCTTCAGTAACACGGACATAATAATAGTGCCTGCCTTGGGGAGCTGTAGTTAAGACTGAACAGTGGTTGTATATAAAAAGCTTATGCTTAGTATATGACAATGCCTGGCATATACTGAGCACTCAATAAATGTTTATTGTAAATATTAAGTAGGATACGCACTTTGGAATCTGAGAAGCCTTTGGCTACATGTTAAAGGGGATAGTTCTACTCCTCCTCTAGAACATACCAAAGGACTCTGGGGAGTCTAATTGACCTTAGGAACTTTTATCTTTTAAACTCTGAGATCGTGCCAAATGTACTTCTTTGCACTTATTGGGAAAATAACTTTCTAGGGTGCAAAAGATATCAAAAACTCATTAACTGCCACCCAATTCTTTCTGAAATGAATCTGTGGACCCAGTGTGGGGGAAGTGCATAAACCCAAACCAGAGTTACTGTTTATTGGGCAGCTCTAATTCGGGGAGCACAGGGCTGGATGCAAGGCGGTGAATGCTAAGTCTGATAACCCTGCAAGGCCACTTTTATCGTCCATGTGGAAAGCAGGAGGAGCCTGAAGCACAGAGGGGATGAGTAAGCAGGGTCTCAGAGCTTGGGAATGATAGAGCTGGAACTTGAGCTGTCTCACGGCAAAGCTCCATGTTCATCACTGCCATCAGGGCTGCCAAGGGGCGGCCCTTGCACAGACGTTCTGTTTTTGCACTTTGCTGTTCTGACACATCGAGCAAGGCAGGTGTTCCTGTTTGTTTTGTAGAGGAGGAAACAGGCTCAGAGAGGCCATGGAACTAGCATGTGCCCACACAGCTGCAGGCAGAGCTGAGACTCACACCTCTTTACCCCACCTGTGCTGCTCGGACTCAGAACCTGGACGGCTTCCCCAGTAGGCAGAACCCGCTCACAGACGTGCTTGAGTGGGGGAGGAGAGAAAAGTTTATCCGAGAGTCCCTTAAAGAAGTTGCATTTTCCCATTATTGCTGTCTTGCTGGCAGCTCCTGTCATCTTGAGAAGATGCCCAGAGACTGATGTGCAGCCTGGCATTGTTGCCCCAAATAAACCATGGAGGGCCGATTTTCCTGCAATGCCGAAACAGCTAGCCTGGGTCTGCGAGTACATATTTCTCACTATAAAGCAAACAAGCCGACTGGCAGAGCACTGTAGGGAAAATGACATCACTGCAGAATTTTAGGGCTAATCATTTAGCTGGATTAGCCCCAAAGTGCTGTGTCTAAAATCAGCATCCCTGCCTCTTTATGTACTCCAGATGAAACACATTAGCAGAAATATGGCAAGGGACACTCACAATACTCAGTTCTACACTCTCAGCAGTTTTTGCAAATCTGCAATTAGTCTAAAGGGCCTGGGTAAATTAGGCCTCTTGATAAATGAAGCACCTAGACAGGCCTCAGATTTATTGGATCCCGCTGTCCCGCTGTCCAGAGCCCTTGTCAGCTCCTTGCGGGGCAGGGACTGTGCAGGCGGAAAGGGAAAAGGAGCATATTCAGGCCTGGGATTGCCCCCAAATCTTTGAAAAGACCGTGCTCCAGGCTGCCGCCTCTTTGGCCCTAAAAGTCTCTGCCAGGAACATAGTAGGTGAAGTCGGAAGCCTTTGCCAGGAAGTTTGTAGGGGGTGGGGAGTGGGGGTGGGCACAAGAGGCCCGCTCCACGTTCAATACGGGAGAGATGGGGTAGGCAGGGTTCCGTCCCATTCTGGGCCACCCAGCCGCCTCCTGATTCCTTGAACTGCCCATGGTTACCGATGGACACCACGGGCCTGCCCTCCCAGGGCTTGCTCGCTTACTCTCAGTTGCAGTTTGTAACCCATTACTTCCCCAAATGAGGTTTTCCACATGCTTCGTGCAATAGACTGCAGGGGTGTTTGGACGATACGGAGAGGTTAAACAGATTCCAGACAAGTACCCCAGAGGGGGGTATGGGTCATGCCATCAAGCAAACTCCGGAGGCCAGAGGGCTGTCCGTGGCCTTGGCTCAGATAAAGGGGACATCCAGGGAGGGGACGGCCCAGGCCTATTACCCTGATTTATGCCTGTGAATCACGGGACGCAGTTCACAGCCCTATTGGGGTGACACCTGCCAATTCTGCTGCAGTTGCTGTGGAGGCTGTGTGCTGACGTCAGCTCAGCCAGGCTGGCGGAGGGGGCCCGCCGATGTGCACGCGTTTCTGGGGTGGCGAGAGTGATTTTGTGTTAAGTCTCTTCTTTAATTTTTTATAACATGTTCTTTCCTGATTACTAGAGGTAATGCATGTTTTGGGGTGCACAGTCTGAATTTTTAAATTTAAAAAGTGGCAAAGTAATAGAGGCTTATGTAGACGCTCTAAAATTGAGGTCCGTGCATGCATGCGTATGCGTGTCTGTCTCTCCCTACCTCTTTCTGTCTCTAGCTTACAGTCTCAGGATCTCTGTCTCTCTCTCTCCTCTCCGGAGCCTGGCGGGGCATGCTGTGGCCCTCCGGCCCCCTCGCCTCATTCCCCAGGGTGAGTACTTTGTCACTCAATTCCTAGCAGCCAGGCATCACATCGACAGGCTGGTGAAGAGTCAGGAGCACCCCAGGGTGTGAGTTTTCCAAGACCCTGTCCTCCTAGAGGCAGCAGGAAGTGCCTTGCCAAAGCGCCGCCTGCAACCTGCGGTGATTCAGTGTCTCTGGCCTGCAGATCAGTTGGGCGAGTCTCCCGTCAGCCCACATTGATTTTCCTGTAGATTACATTACCTCCAATCACAAAAGAAATTGTGCTCCTCTCCTGGAGTGTCAGGGCAAAATGAATAGCAAACATTTTCCTGCAGGCAGCTCAGCTCTCCTATCCAAGGCGCCTGAGCAAGCAGGGCGCTGTCCTTGTCCCTGCCCACAGCCCCCCCAACTCCCCCCCCACCCCCACCGCCTCAAACTTTTCCTGTCCGACTCTGTGAAAAAGTTTCCAGGCTGAGGTGGGGCATCCAATCCAACTTGGAAGATGCAGGATACCCAATTATGCTGCGGTGAGATCCTTCTGTGTCTTAAGACCTTCTAAATTATGGAATTAAGAGGGTTTAGTGGGGGGTGGGGGTGAAGAGCTGGTGACACCAGATGTGTTCAGAATGTAGAATGCCTTTCTCATATATTAAAAAAGATCCTTTGAATATCATCAAAGAGATTGGGCAATTTTTATTCCTTTTAAAAGTTGCTGTAAGTAATGATTGGGGGTCTCTGGTCTCTGGCTCCTGTGTGTGCGTGTGCTTATGTGTGTGTGTGTATCACAAGGGCCTCTCTAACTGTGTTTGGTTGGTGCCAGGTTCACCTTCTGAAACCCTGGTGCGTAAAGAACGTCTCGTTCATGTGGGCAGCTTTGGCACAGAGTCCTGGCACCGCGGACGAAGAGAGGTGTCAGCACTTTTCAGACAATGAACCAGCGGCAGAAGGCAGGCGCCAAATCTCCAAAGTGGGCTTTGTGGGAGAGGTGAGGTCTGTGTCTGGCTTACAACCCGCCTGCAAAGGCTGGACGAGGCAAAGGGACAAGACATTTGAAAAGAAAATAGTATATTCCCTCTAGGGGCACCATGGTGGCCACATAAGCATAAATCTCCGCCCAACTGAGCATGGGTTTCTGTGTATCTATGTGAAATAATAACAGCAAAAATTTTAGTTGATCACTTCACCAATATTTATTGAGCCACTATCATGTGCCAGGCATTGGGTAAGTGTTCTGTCATCTGTCTAGCCTTCCACTTGTCAGATAAATTTAATCCTCTTGTGAGGATGTTTTATTGATCAGAAACAGAGCCTTAGAGAGTGTATAGGGCTCTCCAAGGTATTATGGATTGAATCATGTCCCCCACCCAACCCCCAGTAGGTTGAAGTCCTAACCCCCAGTACCTTATGTGGAAATAGGGTCTTTACAGATGATCAAGTTAACATGAGGTCATTAGGGTGGGTCCTCATCCAATGTGACCAGTGTCCTTATAAAAAGGGGAAATTTAGGCCAGAGGGAAGACCATGCAAAAACACAGAGAAAAGATGGTCATTTGTTTACATTTAATTATAAGCCAAGGAATGCCAGTGATTCCTGGTAAACCACCAGCAGCTAGGAGGGAGGCCTGGACAGATTCTTCCCTCGCAGTCCTCAGGAAGACTCAACACTGCCAACACCTTGATCTTGGACTCCTTGCTTCCAGAACTGTGAGACAATACATTTATGTTGTTTAGGGCACCCAGTTTGTGAAACTTTGTTATGACGACCCCGGAAAAGTGCATATACTCAAATTCGTGCAGTCCGTCAATGGTACAGGTGGGTGTGGGTTTAGGCCAGACCTGTTACACGGCTCAGGCTGCACAGTACCTTTCTCTGTGGAGAAGTACACAGCACCCAGGCTTGCCCAAGTGGGCCTCGAATCTCTTGTAGTTACTGTACTGGGGTGGTTGGAGGCAGAGGCCGATGCGAGAATTTATTATACATCTGTATATTTTAACTTAGGAAATTTAAAAGCCCGCTAATTTGATAATTTATAGGACCTTAAAATGTTTATATCCTTTGACTTATTTCTAGACATTCATTCAAATAAAATAGTAATGAATATAGATATGTATTTATGTAGAACTATTTATCACAGCACTGTTTATGTAACAGGAAATGGTCCCCAAATGGTACAAAAAGCCACATTTCTTTAGTTTTCAAAGTGGAATTAAATCTGGTTGAAGCCAATGCTAGCTAAGGGTGGTGACAAGAGTTCTCCATTCCTCAGCCTTGAGCTGGGTTTAAGGACCTTGGCAGAGCATCCCCAGCCGTGGTGGGTGGTACCAGCCCCAGAGACAATCACACGGCAGGCCCTCCCTGAGGTCACCCAGGGCACCAGGCTCAGAGGGGGCCATAGTTCCACCCTGGGTCAAAGTCCAACCCTCATTTCTCATCTTAGTCTTGGGAGGAGCCACCCCTTTTCAACAGCTACAGCTCACAGTCTTCATTCCTCTCCTTGGACAGTGTAGCCTACAGCTCCTAAGAGCCTTCACTTTTGAAACACAAAGAATCATTCTCTGCTCCAAAGTTTTCAGTTTCCAAATGGGAGCAGAGTGAAGCCTTCAGGAATACCTTGCCTCTCTCTCTCTGCCGGAGAGGTATAGCTTCAGCAGATACTGGAAAAGAGATGTTCACCTCTCATGCGACCATAGAAGTCAAAACAAACAGAGACAACCAAAATAAGAAGAAAGCACTTACTTTTTAAATAAGCACTCTCTAACACCTATGGTGACAACACCTAAATGCCTAAGAATACAGGCTGGTTACATCAGTTATGACCCATACCCACATCAGAGGTAGACATTAAAATTTTAGTTAACAATAGTAAGAGAAAAGTTTCCATGGGAATGAAAAAGTAGAACATTCTATTGGATTTCTATTGCTTGCATAGCAAATTACCACAAACTTAGCCACTTAAAACACCACCTACTTATTATTTCATGGTTCTATAGGTTCTGTAGTTCCAAAATCCCAGCAGGCGCAGCTGGGTTTTCTGCTCAGGGTTTCGTAAGGACTAAAATGAATGTGTCAGCCAGATGGTGCTCTCCTCTGGAACGGGGGTCTTCTTTTATGCTCATTCAAGCTGTCAGTAGAATTCAGTTCCTTGTGATGGTAGGACCAAAGTTCCTGTTTCCTTACTGAATTTCGGTGGGGGCAGCTCTTAACTTCAGTAGGCTTCTAGCCTTCCTTGCCGTGTGGTCCTCTCTATCTTTAAAGCCACCTAGGGAGGATCTCCTTTGCTTCAGACCCTCTCATCCTTTGTGTCTAACTCCTGGTAAAGCCCCATCCTTTGTCAGGCTCACCTGATTAGGTCAGGTGACCAGGATAATCAATCTCCTTTTCTGACAGTCAGCTGTGCCATGTAACATAACCTAATTATGGGGGTGCCATCCCATCATATTCACACTCATGGAGAGGAGATTAAACAAGGGCATAGGGCATTGGGGGTCATCTTGAATTCTGTTGAACACAGATATAAGCAGTGCAGACAGTAAGATCTCAGCCATGGAACATTTATATGCTCAGAAAAACACTGGTGTGACATAGATCTCCATGTTAATAAGATCGTTCTGTAGGGTAGGTTATGGATGCTCCTGTTTTCTTCTTTGTACTTCTCTCTATTTTTCCAAGCATTACTGTGGCGTTATTCATGTAAGGCTGAGCAGTTCATTCATTCGTTGACTCTTTCATTCGTTCACTAGCCAAAGCATAGAGGGGCAGGCAGATTGCATTTTCCTGTAAGAGTGTGTGATGATGGGGACCTTCTGTGTCTCCATCCTTCCTGGAATCGCTTGATACTTTTCAGCAAAAAGATTCCAAAAGGCAAGTGGCATTTCTGTTTGTAATTACTCCTGGGAAAAAATATTCAAGGCAAGTTACTCAAACCAGTTGAGAAATACTTTGCCACTTCTATTTTCCCACCACAATAGCTTGATCATTTTTAGGTTTTGAAATTTCCCGTTGTCTTTGTTAGCAGAAAACACCAGCTTCTCATAAATAACCGAAATGAAGCAACAGAACTCTTGGCTCAAATTCACTTTTTCAGTCTGACATGTCAGAAGGATCCTGATGCCAAAACTCTCTCTCGAAACAGAAGTGTGGCCCTGGGAGACCCAGCAACACAAATGAACCAGAAACCCCTATGGCGGGAACCCCCTCCACTAACATTAGAAAGAGGAATTGCTCAAGGAGGAGAATCTCAGCATGTGGCAACATCACCAGGGGCACATTGACTGGCCATCTTGGGGCATTCTGTGTTGGTAACAATCCTAGGGCTCAAATAAAACAATTAAGAGAATGTGAAATCAGTGGGGTTGTGTAGAAAAGTAGGCAAAGTGTCACTGGACTAAATGGGATGCTGTCCTGGCTTACCTCTGGGGCTCCCTCACCATGCCTCTTCCCTGCTCGGGTGCCTCGAAGTACCCACCCCCCAACCCCGGGACCCCGTTCTCGCTCTCAGTTAATGAAGATCACTAGGGTGTTGATTCTGGCGTGGATACTTTCAAGAGTATTTGGATTTAATAAGGGAGTATAAAAGGTGGTAAAGCTTTGAAGTTGGCAGGGAAGAGTTTGCTGGTAGTGGAAGGACCCATGAGGGCTTATTTTTGCTCAAGAGCCCTACCCAGTGTCTCCAAAGTCACTCCTTTCCAAACGGTCTGCATAATTACTCTATGGTTTTGTATGGTGTTGACCTGGCCCAGGGACAGGTCCCAAGGACTCTTGTCTGCTGGCCTTCAGGGGGTGTGGCTAGCTGGAGAAAGCTCCTGAAGGCATTTCTGGAGAAGAGGAAAGAGGCCTTTCTTTCGGAGATTGGGTATGTTCAGGCAAAGCTGAAATCACATCAGCTTTAATTTTTAAAAAAATGTGTGCAGTTTTAAAATACATACAAACTTCTAAATTATGAAGCATAAGAGATAAATGGATAATCATGAAACTGCTGCCCAACTAAAGATGAAGAACATGATCACCCTCCACCCAGCCCTGGTACAATTCCTCATGTTTGTCCCTTTCCTTCCCCCCCACCCCCAACACTTGGCAAGTAACCACTATCTGAATGTTGCTTTCATTTTTTTAAAACTTTCCTTATTCCTACTTTTGTCATTATAGTTTTACCACATATCCACTAACCACATATTATTTAGTTTTGCTTATGTTTTCAACTCTATATAAGGGCTATCATAAGGTATGCATTCTTTTGTGACTTGCTGCTTTTATTCAACATTATGGGTTTGGGATTCAACCATTTTTGTGCCTGTGGCCTTGATTCATTCATTCTCATTTCACTTTGTATCCCATTATATGAATACAGGAGAATTCAATCATCTATTCTCTTATTGGTGGAACAGCTTCCGTTTTTAAGTTGGTTTTAAATATGCTTTCACTGTCAGATTTAGGGTGGCATTTATTCCAATAGCGGTAAAGACCAGGTGTGGTTGGATAGGAGTGGGTAATTGGGCAGAAGAAAGTAAAAAGGAAACATTTTGAGGGTAAACCAGGGAGTGGCCCCAGCTGTCTCAATAGTTTCTTTGTGCAGATTATTCCACCATCCTCAGAAACACTTTTTCCATGACATAAAAGAGTTGGATGAACTTCAGGTTTCCTTCCAAGGCAACCTTTGAATGCAATGAATTATTCACTCCCTTGACACATAGTGAGCTCCTGCTGTTTGCCCCCATTGCTAAAGATTCTATGGGAAACAAAACAGATATGGTCTTTGTCATCGCAGCACCCTTAGACCGGAGGTGTCAGAAGAAGTAGGAGTAGACCAAAATCAAGTTGTTGTTGTTCTATTAATCACCCAGACATGACCATCTTTAATGTTATGGGAGCAACATTGGGAAATGGAAATACTTTAATGGGTAAATGGAATAATAACAACAAAAACAATAATAGTTCCTACTTACTGCACTTTTGCTATGTTAAAGTTGTTTTTAAATGACAAACTCCGGTTGGGACTATGCTGGAAGCACACATGGAATGAGGATACAAAATTCTGGACAGGCTCCCTGAGATAGAATGCTCAGGAAAGGGCTCCTGGAAGATGGATATTGAGGCTTAAGAAGAACCAGCCGCACATAATCAGGAGGAAGAGAATTCCAGACTAAGGGAACCGCATGTGCCAAAACCATGGGTAGAGCACGAACTTCATGTGTTCCAGAATCTGCAAGAACCGTAGGAGAGGGAAGCATGGCTCCAGGCGAGCCCCAGGCACATTGGGGAGGGATTCTGTGGGCTGTTGTCAGGGTTTTGGATTTTATCCCATGTGCAAAGGGAAGGTGCTAAAGGGTTTTAAGCAGGGGAGTGACATGGCCAGATCTGTGTTTTTAGGAAGTGGGGGCGGGGAAGCAGCTGGAGTGGAAACAGGCTCTGGTGGGAAGGGGCAGGGGCTCAGACCACAGCAGTGGTTGGGGAGGTGAGGGAGAGGAACAACCTGGGTTCCATGGTGGTTTGGAGCCAAGAAAGGGGCATTGTTACAATTTGTTTTTAATGAGAAACATAATCAACATTAGGGATCAAAGGGGAAATAATCAGACCCAGCCCGCTTCATGGGAGAAGAGAAAGTTCAGAAATGACCGAGCCTCGCAGATATGGAAAGTTGTGATCCTTCAGTAACGGGACAGTACGCATGGTCTCTGCATCTCCCACCCTTACTTGTTTCCATTTCCTAATTGTTTTACCTGCAGAGCATCTTTCAAAATCCGGTTTGGAGATGTCCTCTTCTGCTGGAATGCTGCCGACAACAACCACCTTCCCTGGTCTGCGGGAGGACAGGGGACATCCTGGCCCCCCAGCACCCTCGTCCCTTCCCCTCCACACCCCCCCCCCCCCGCCCCATCCAGGCCGGTGCCAGTGACCCTTCCCGGCCAGGAGCGCCCGAAGACTGTTTTATCAGATCCCCACCTTGGCACAGGCTTTCTATCTCCCTAACAATATACTGCCCATTTAAAGTACCGTAAAACATGACCGAAGGGGGACTATTGCTGGCTGTTTAGTATGCTTTAAAATTCTTTAATTTGCTGTACCACAATAACTTGCACTTTAATAAAAGCAATCTCTCGTCTTAATAGCCACACAATAAAGAGTTATTTATAGGAGGCAGTGTGCAGGCCCGAGCCTTCCAGGTGTGCCCCAGATTTGAAGCCCCGGGCACGAGCTGCAGGGCCCGGGCCGCCGGCCACAGCCCAGACGAGCCTGCTAAACGCCGCCACTTTGCCGTGTCCCCGCCCCGGGCCTGCAGCCGGCCGGCCCCCCGGGCTCTGGGCCCTGCACAGCACGCTCGGTGCGCTGATTTATTTCGGTATTACGTTTAATTGTTTCCTTCTTGTTGAAGCCTTAACATGCGATGCTTGTAAATCTGACCCGAATCCTCCATATGGCGCTCTGGTTTTCCATTTTCAAATGCATTCGCCCTGGAATAATGACTGTGGTATAACTCAATTTGAGTTCTGCTGCTGGGGACTTTATTACATAATGCTTTCTAATTGACCCTCATAGTTTAATAAGACAGAACATTTCACCAGAACATTGACAAAAGTTATTAATTTTCACTTCAGCAGAGACCCATGTCCCAATTAAATCCCCTGGGAATGCCTGACTGACTGACTGACCTCATTATGGCTAATGCTTATTAGTCCTGTGGAGGGGATAGCATCACACACTGTTAAAATGCCTAAATGAGCACATACAACCGTCCAACGTGATTACAATTTACATACATGACTAATTTTACTCCCCTAATCCTTGTCTGGTGCAATGAATGTGGCGTGCTTCTGTCATACCACGGGATCAGCCACCGAGGATTTGGAAGGTGTCGTAAAAATGCCTTGTGAGTGTGCTGAGCTACACCCGGTTGAATTATATCTGTCTTTCTAGGAACTTATTTCAAGTGTGTGAGCGTCTTTAAATGGGGAGGTTGACTCACACCCATTCCTTCTTTAATATGGAACAACCAGTACTCGTTTTTTTATTTGTTTGTTTAATTTTTTTTTTTTTAGCCAACTTTTAAAAAAAGAGAAAAGAAAGAAAGAAAGAGAAGGAAAAGAAAAAAGACTACCAGCAGCAGCAGCAGCAGCAGCAAGGAATTATTCCAGCCTTCCTGCTTGGGGAGCTTATAGTCCCTTACGTGAATTCTTCTTCCCAGTGTCTAGTTGTATTCGCACATTTTCTTTGAGCTTCCGTTTCACAGAGGACAGTGGGTGGGAGCTTGTTGAGTCACTGCACCTGCTTTGTTTGGTCAGCTTTAACGTGGGGGCTTCCCAGATGCTGCCCTGCGTCACCAGTGATGGGACTACTACTCCAACTAGTCCCGCATTATGGGAGAATCTGCTGGAAGGTCATTTGGATGAAAAATGTGTATTTGCCCCTGCTGGTAAAATTGAAGGCTCAGAGTGGCAAGAAAATGAAAGTAACGAAGGCTTACGGCATCTGAAGCTTCAAATTGTTTTTTGCCCTTTCTTTTTCTGGTCTACACAACAGTTTTCTCTTTCAGGCAGTCTGACCACGGCTCAGGGTCTGCTTTTCCTGTGCATTGTACTCATTCCTCCTGGGCTGTGTGATTTGACACATGACAACAATCTAACAGTGGAGATCAAACTTCTCAGACTCTTTGCGATGTGACAAGTAATGTATATTGACACAGCAAAGTGCACTCTGGAAATATGAGTGTTTGGGCGGGCATCCGACCTCCTTGCTCAGCTAGAGATAGCTTAAATCATAGGCTTCAGTTGCCCACAACGATAAAGCCCAAATTTAAATAATGATAACCAGCTGGAAGCTGCAATTCAGTGAAATCTTTTCTACCCCCCCCCTTTTTTTCTTTTGTACTGTCATACTGAAAGCAGGAATTTGGTGGGGAAAACAATAGCAATAATAACAAAAGAAAAAGACAAAGGCAAAAGAAATTAAACTAAACTTCCCGGGGGGAATATTTGAAAGTACTACACATTCTGCTCAACCCCCCATTCTGCAAGTGTTTACTAAGTAACTCTTCGTATGAGCCACTGGAGACAAGAGCCCTGCCCTCCTGAAGCTCACAATCCAATAGGCAATCCTGTCAACACTGAAATGCAGGTATACAGGGTGATTAATTCTACTGAAGGCAAAGGTTGATGGGAGCCCAAAGAAGGGACGTCTAACCCACAGTTGATGGTGGTGGGGGTTAGGGGCTAGGTAGTCCAAAGAGGGCTTCCTACAGGAGACATTTAAACTGAGCCTCGGAAGGTAAGTAGGAGATAGCCAGGCAAATCAGGGAGGACAGGCTGGGCTCGAAGTAAGAAAGCATCATTTCTTTCTGTCCGTCATTCATCAGACAAGTGGGCATTCCGCCCTACTGTGTGCTCAGTGCTGTTCAGGCTCTGTGTCTGTGGCTGATGCCAAAGAGTGACTCCTGCTGGTGACCCAAAGTATAGCAGTCTTTTCAACAGGAAGAGGATTCACCAGGGAATCAAGGAACAGAAGGTGCTTGGGACCCGTTTGTGGAGTAAATGGTTGAGGCAATGCACATTGCACAATAGTGCACTCATTCCCCCAGAAGAAGCTTTTCAAAAACACTGCCGGGGGAGAAGAATCATCGAAGAGCCATATGAACTGGGGAAAGAGCTCGGTTTGGATGGGAGGGAGTGTTCATTCAGAGATGTTGCTGAGGGCATGGCTGCTAAGCTTTGTGTGTGGTTTTGGTGCTTAGACCTGGTCATGCATCCTTCTTCTCTGGTGGAGCCTCCTGTGGCCGAGCTGGAGCCAGCTCACCCTGGCTTGCCAAAGCCAACTTCAAGTTCAGTTGCAACACATCAGTAGCTTGAATTTGGTCCTGATGGGAGTGTTTACACCACAGGAATTGGTAAAGCCTCCAGACCAGAGCTTCCGTTCCCTGGCCACCCCCACCTCAGAGAGCCAGTTGTCAGACATTAATCAGCCTACGGCTGTCTGCACATGAGGATCCCTAGCAAATGTATGCAAATGTATGCAAAAACATAGCATTGCTCTTATCTGAAGCCTGACAAATGCCCAATACCACCATGCAATGCTCTGGGAAAATTCGGTGTATGTGCCAGGCGACACTGCCTTCCATACAGGGCAGTCTTGGGACCCTTACACCCAGGTTGTCTGCAGAGAACAATAGATAGACTTCTGAGTCCCTGAGAAGATTCTGAGTCAGGTTCCTGAAGCAACATCATGGATGAATTACAGAAATGGCGTGAGCCGGGAGGTGGCCAGGCAGCTGCTGGAGATGTCGTACTCAAGGATACTTTATTTGAAGGAACAAGTAGTGAAATAATAGTAAGGGAGAGGGTTCTGGGCCTCACTGAGAGAGTGGCAAGTGACAAAGAATGTGCTCCGAGATGTATGTTTTCTTTCAGTTTAGTAACCCCATCCCCCATCCTCCAGGAAACATGGCCCACCTAATGCTGGGCTCTGCCCTTTCAGTCTGAATGCCTTGTCCCATGGGGTGGAGGCTGTAGGGGGCAAGGAGGACTCATAGGTGTGAAGAATGTCCTTCTTCTAGGAGTTGAGGTGAGGGGCAGATACATGTCTACTCCCTCCCTGGCAGTGAAGATTTAAGAAATGTGTGGAGATGAGAAAGGCAATCGGGCATGAGAATAGCACCACAGGTTTAGGAAGCCATGGAAAGTTCTGTGGGATCTTAAGGTGTGTTCCGCAGGGAGAGGAGAGGGTGATGGCAAGAGAGGAGTATAGAAATGAAGATGGGACTCAGATTGTGGGCCAGGGGGTTTGTCCTTTATTCTGTAGCCAATGAGGACTCGACAGAGATATTTAAAATAGGGGAACAATATGGTCACATTTCCCCCCCCCCCCCCCAGGGATATAGAGAGTAGAGTAGTGGATGAAGATTCTGGTGACCAAGACCTGGCTGTTGCAAACACAGTTATTTGCTTCTGCAGTATCAATTCTCCTTTTCTTTCTTTCTAACAGAACCTCAACCTTAATAAGGGAGGCAATGTGTCCTGCTTAAAACAAAGAACCTCCCCAGTCACCATTCCCAGTCTTCATGCAGAGAGTGGTCACATGACACAGGAATGCAAGTCATTGGGTGGAGCTTCCAAGAGAGCTCTTCGAAAGGAGACGCTCAGAAGGCGTTTGCCTTGTGCCCTTTTGCCCTTTTCCTCTCTTCTTGCCAGGAATGTGGATGTGGAAGAGAAGCTACTATTCTGTGAGCATAAGTGACAAGCCTGTGATAGCCACAGGTCAGGAATGGCTGCCTGGAAAGATAGAAGAAGTTTTGTGGGTCTGCCATGTTGGTTCTGGACTTTCTATATCTGAATTTTGCCCTCTGTGAGAAAAAATAAACCCCAAACTCTGTTTGGTCAAGCCAGAGCCAGCTCCGTTTTCTTGTTATGTCAGCCAAACCCATTCTTAACTATCTTGGCTACTATTTCAAAGATCCAGATGCAAGAATCTGAGGACCTGAAGCTCAGCAACACCTTTGGCATGAAGATGTAGGAACACCTCTCAGGTAGACTTGGTAGCAACAACGTTTTAGGGAGAATGAAGCATGAAAGACCATTTGGCTTCAGAGACCAATGGAACTATAGAAGGCAGAATGGGCTGCAAGGATTCAGGTTTCCGGGGGCGGGTAGGATATTTGCAAGAAGACAGTGAACTGAGTTTGGGGCAGGCTGAGTTTGAGGGGCTGGACATGCAACTAGATGGGTCATCCTGTGGGCAGCCAGAGAGTTAGGATGGCATTCAGGAGAGAGGCCGAGAGAGTTCTGAAGTAGAGATATGGACGTTACCCACAAAGAGATGGGGGCTTCAAGGGAGTGGATTGAATCACTGAGGAAATGGATGTGTGATGAGAAGAGGAGCCAGGAGGGAAATTCTTGGGAATCCCAGCAGGTGATGGGGAATTGGGTGGGGTCTGAGAAGAGAGAAGAGGGTTGGGAGAGAAGTGGAAGAAGGATTCACAGAGGCAGGGTCCCAGGAGCAAAGAGCAGAGACGGTTTCGAGAAGGAAAGGGCAGACAAGAGTGCCGATGTGCAATGGAGTTGTCAAGTAGGATGAGGAATGAAAATTAGCCTATGGATTTGGCAATTAGGATGTCAGATTTTCTACTAAAACTGCTCCCACTGAGGTCACTAATGAAGCCAGAGAAATAGAATGATTTGCCCAAAGTGACATCATTAGTAATGAGCCAAGCATTAGAAATAGAGGTCCCTGAATCCTGGTGAAGTGCTCTTTCTCTTCTATTTCTCTGTCCCAGATTCCAGAGACAGGTTTTCATTTTAGAAAAACAGCGTTGGGGGATAATTTATGGTCGGATGCAAACAACTTGTAGCTGTCGGATTGGTAAGTAGGTTTAAAGAGGTATCATTTTATCCCCAGATTAAACTATCTCCTTCACTAATATTTTGATGTGCTGAGATCTCTGAATGAAGAAGGAAGCAAGACATGGAGAGGAACAGAATCAACACAAGAGCCATCCACTCTTGCACTAATCCCTCGTGGCTCTCGGCCTGGCTGGAGACTTTTGTCTTTTGTTCCATGCTACCCTGCAGCAAGAGGCTGAAGGGACTGTCTACGATGTGACCTGATATAGAAGAGTCACTTCTCCCGCCTCAAGTGAGCAGGAGCCCTTTCAGAGACAGGTCCGTCCTAAGTGGGCTTCCCGTGTCCATCATGGAGATCAGAAAGAGCCCAGGTACATGACTGCGGCAGGTGCCATTTTAGCCAAAAAGTCTGACGCCATTTCCAGACCAAGACACACTAAAGTCCCAGAATCTGTAAAAGCTACATCCATCAACACGAGAGGTGTGGTTCAGAGAGAGGCAAGGGAGTCCATTTTGGAATTCGGGAGGCTGAGCTGAGCCTGAGTTTTTTGTTTTTTGTTTTTTGTTTTTGTTTTTGTTTTTGTTTTTGTTTTTGCTTTGTGTCTGAAAGCAGAGGTCAGCAAAGTGAAACGTTGAGGGGCAAAGGTATCACAGCCCCCATGTATTTAAACCACCTGATCCCCCAGGCGATCCCTGATATTGATACACATATCAGTACTGAGGTTAGAACATCGGGTGTACTTGCAGAAATCCCTCTTGGAAAACACTCTGTACCAGAGAACACAAAGTAAAGCAAATAAATCCCCCAAAGCTGTGAAACTCTTGCCTCGCCACCCCCTGCCCCAGGCTGACAGGGGGTGAATCAGCAGCTTGGATATATGGCTGGCAGTTGGCAGGGAAACCTGGTGGGTTTGCTGGGGGGCACTGCAATCCATAAAGGAAAGAAGGTCCAAGCAGAGCAAGAGGTTTTGTTGTTGTTGTTGCTTTTCCTGAGCAAATGAGCGCTGATGTTGTCTCCCGTGTAAGAAAGCGGCTGCAGATCCGGAGACAAATTTTCTCCGATGGACAAGGCAGCGAGGCCTTCCGGCTGATGAGAAGTAGTTGCTATTCACTGTCTCTCAGAAGGAGATGAAGCCAAAATAAACAGATGGTGGAATCGGGTGGGGGATGCTGTCAGGAGCAGACACACAGGTAGCATGGGCCCCAGGCAACCACACAAAGCCATTAAGAGGAGCCAAAACTCAGCAAAGAGTTCTAGAACCCTAGGAAACAGCATGTGCTCTGCCCCGGGGGGAGGGGGGGAGGTCGCCTTAGAATTGTCACTGATCCAAGGGTAGTGAAGTTTGCACAAAGCAGGGGGGACCCAGCAAGCTGAGAAATCCCAGACACCAGGGAGGACTGAGAAAAGATGGAACTGGGAGTGAACTGATAAGTTAGCAAAGTCAGCATAAACTCAGAACCCCTCGAGAGCCAGGAAGATTGAGTGGCAGGTAGCGTGGTGTGCCAACTGGCAGGCTGCTTCCAGAACCAACTCAGAGTCACTGAAGCAATTCTGCAAACATTGACTGAACACCTTCTGGGTAGCAGGCACTAAGACGGGGCTCTCCCTTTGAGGACCTCGTGGTCTGGAGAGTGGAGTGTTTTTAGATAGATCAGTGACGCCACAATGTAATGGTTATGAGCAGAGTCTTGAAGGATCAGGAAGGCGGAGCTGTCAGGGAAGGCTTCAGAAAGGAGGCAACACTGAAGCCAGGTAATGAAGACTCAGCAGGCATTTGCCGAGTAAAGGAGGAAAATTTGCACCAGTAGGCTATAGCTGGGCAACTGGAAGGTTATATTAATTAAGGCTCTGGTTGCAAAGCAAAGAAATCCAGTTGAACTAGCTGACGTAAAGAGGAGTGTTACTACAGAATTACAACAGATGATCTTACAGATCTTATAGCCTCATGGTGGTCCTGGTTTGCTTGGGTAGCAACTTCAGACCAATTCTCTATGACCTTTCGGGTCAAGTACCCATCATCCTGTGGGTACACCTGACTCAAACTCTCGGTTTTCTCATTCCAAATTCCCACAACAGAGACTGCCATCGGTCCAGATTCAGTCATTGATATTTGATTGGAGGATTGGTGCCTGGGAGTCATAGGGGGTGATGCAGGTGGTTAATATACCTTTTGAGATGTGAGTGGGTGTGGACGGGGAGTACGAGTGGCATATTTACTGCAGTGAACCTACTCATGTGAACACTCCAGGAATATAGAAAATCTGCCATAAACTTCCAGGAGGGATTATTAGCTCCTCCTCTGTGCTCCCAGGGCTCGCATGCAAACACCTTTATCTTACCACCAAAAATATGATTAAAGCTTATTTTCATGTGGATCCCTCCTTCACCAGAACTTTAATTCTACAAAAGAAAGGTACAAATCTGAACTGCACTGATCATTGTAATTCTAGAATATAGCATTGCACCTGGCATGTGTAAGTCTGAATAAACTTTGTACTGATTGGTTTTTTTTTTTTGAAGATTTTATTTATTTATTTGACAGAGAGAGAGAGAGTGTGTTCATACACACACAAGCAGGGGGAGCGGCAAGCAGAGGAAGAGGGAGAAGCAGGCCCCACTGAGCAGGGAGCCCAATGCAGGGCTCGATCCTGGACCCTGGGATCATGACCTGAGTTGAAGGCAGACGCTCAATTGACTGAGCCATCCAGGTGCCCCTGTACTGTTTGTTGTATCTGACATCAACCTTCTTTCCTCATTTTCCATCCATTACCATCGTCTGTTACCTGCAGCTTCCCCTGGTGGGGGGTACGTACTTGGGATGCTGGGCTTTTTTTTTTTTTCTTTTTAGATTTTTAAAAACTTATTTGGGGGGAGCATGGGGGGGAGAGAGTGGCAGAGGGAGAGAGAGAATCTCAAGAGGACTCCCTGCCGAGTGTGGAGCCTCACACGGGCCTCAATCTCACGACCCTGAGGTCACAACCTGAGCCGAAATCAAGAGTGGATCCTTAACCGACTGAGCCACCCAGGCACCCCTCGGGATGTTGTTTAAGTTGACAACTGAGAACAGAGATTTCATGGGACTTTGGCAGATGTCAGAACTGGGCTCTACTTGTGTCCAAAGAACAATGTGTGTAGTTGTGACCATTATGGGGTGGATGTAGTTGGGTATCTTCACCCCAAATCCTTTTTTTAAGATTTTATTTATTTATTTGAGAGAGGGAGAGAGAGAGCACAAGCAGGAGGAGGGGCAGTGGGAGAAGGAGAAGCAGGCTTCCCACTGAGCAGGGAGCCCATTGTGGGGCTAGATCCCAGGACCCTGAGATCATGACCTGAGCTGAAGGCAGACGGCTTAACTGACTGAGCCACCCACATGCCCACCCAAAGTCCTTTTGCAGGCAAAACTAAGGAACCACTTACAGGGGACCACATTCTAATGGAAGACAAGATGGACAGACATATGTTGCCTCAGCATCAAGGGGCAAACAGTATCTAAGTGTACCTGACCCAAGCTGCACTGACTCCTGTCTGAAGAGCAGTAAAGGAAAGCTGGAAGGGGGAAAAAAAACCCACTCTGCTTCCCTGAAAGCTCTAAAGACCCAGGCAATAGCAACCTGACACCTGTGGACAAAGCACACTGTGGGAGAGAGGATGTCTTCTACCCAGATGCAGCATGGCTTTGAGATACTGAGAGCTACAGCCTCTGTCGTGGCAATGCAGGTGTCTGGGGACAGCTTGGTGGCACCAGTCGATGTAACAATGCCCCACAGAGGTGGCTGCAGTGCCCAGCATTAGCAGCAGTGCCTGGGGGACAGAATGGCATCCAGAAGGTGGACATTGGCCCAGGAGCTCAGCAGGATTCATTCATAGCTGACTAGTCTTGTTAGTGAGCAGATAGGAGTCATTCAACCACCTGCCAGTGTGCACAGAACACCACCGTAAAGTGACCCCACTTGTATCCACAGGCGGTTTGACTTGGGGAAACTCGAGTGACATGTAAATCGAGGCACCTGGCTTTCTCTTGATGGCAGCCCGACGGGGGACTTCGCAGTCCAAGTAAGTCTCAGCAGGAATGAGGACTCTCTTAGAGGGATGCGCAGGGGTTCCAGAGGGCGCAAAATTTCTCAGCTCCTCCCAAGGAGATCCAAGGGTGCTAAGAACAGTTCCCAATGGAAGAGTGACGTCAGAGAGAAATGAATAGAAACTGCCCAAAGAAAAGACGAGCTCCCTAGCAACGTGAAGTGTAGAAAAGAGGCCAAACAAATAGCTCTAAAAAGGATGTGGTGGTGGTAAGGGAAGTAATCAAAACTAGGAAAGCGAGAAACTCTGAAAAAAAAAATCCAACAGCAACTCAGCGAGAGAAATTATAGCACAAAGTTAAGAAAGTGCAAAAACATGATAAGGAAAGCAAAGGTGAGGAATGAAAAGATTGCAAGAGAGGCTAAGATAAATAATAAGGCATTTTTCAAGCACAGAAGGAACGAAAGGTCAGTACAAGAGCCAATAGGGCTTCTAAAAGCTGGCAGAGGTAATTTATTGACAGAACATGAAGACATTGTGAAAAAATATTAAAAGGCATTTTTATTTCCCCTCTTTGCCTCTCTTTTCACAAAGGAAGAAGGGGACAGATGCCAGAACAGACATAAATTTCCCAGGAGTGGAAAAAAGACATATTGAGGGAAATCAGGATCGTGTCAGCACAGGTGATCAAGAAATTAGGATGTCAGAAAAATTGTGGAAAGTCTAGAGCCAGGCCAGAGTCTCCTGGAATGAGGGACCCAGAGGCCAGTGAGGTCCAAGGCCAGGGAAGGCAGGGATGGGAAAGGGTCTGTGGTGTGCAAGGACGGAGGGGCAGCAAGCCACCCACGAGCTGCCTTTGGAAGCAGTCTTGTGCTGTGCCATTAAGCTCATCTTGCAGGTGCTTTTCCGTCTCTGATGTGAGGAATAGACCCAGGGTTTTATCAGGACTTTTATACTCCAAACTGTTGACATTTAATGATCTCTGATGGGGAAATTGCCTTTAAGAGTACCCAGCATGGCCCAATTTTGAGTAAAAGTTCACTTTCCTTCCCATCTGAAGATTCCAAACCAGAGGAGAAGACCTGGGTTTGAGTTATGATTCTGCCACAGACAGGTCGTGAGGCTCCAGGCTAGTGGCTTAATCTCACAGAGATGTGGGTTCCCCACCTCTAAAGTGAAGATAAGAACTACCTTACAGGACCACAACGCTCAAATGAAGTTGTTCACACATCCACCAGTACAAGGAAAAATCCTGAGTGTTTTTAACGGCCAGGCACTGTTTTTGGCCTCCAGGAGGCAGGAGTATTAAGACAAATCCCTGTCCTTGTGGGGCTGACATTCTAGTGGTGGGGAGAGAGGTAGCCATCAAGGAAACAAAAAGACAAGGTCATTTCAGAGAGTGTTGAGAGCTTTGGGAAAAATACACAGTTGTATAAAGGCCCGCTCACAGGGGTAGACAGGGAAGATGACATTGAGTTGAGATCTGAACTAAGAGAAAGGAAGATCTGGATAGAATATTCCAGAAAGAGGGCAGAAAGCCTCAGCCCCAAAGTTCATGCATAAAATCATTGTATAAACTGCACAGAGTTGTCAAAATGCTGGCTCTGAGTGTGAGCATTATCAGAGCTCTGTCCAAGCTTGAGAATTTGATTTTCTCCTTTGACTCCTCAACCTGGGTAAACCATAAGAAATTATCAAATCAAGACAAGCCTAGTGACAAAGAAGTGCAAAGCATGCAAAATTTGTGGAAATATAAAATGGATTCCAGGAGAAGCAGGAAGGGCATGCCCTTGCTTTCTGGATTCTGAGGCTGTGGTCACTGCCTATGGCCTGCCTCAAAGTCCCAGACAAAGACTCGGCTTCAGATGTGTTGCTTACTTTGGGCTGCCCGGGTTCTGTCTAGTGGGTGGGGGCAAAATGAAGACACTTGGACTTCCTTCCCTGTTCAAAAGCATTGGCCCTATTTGAAATTTATTCCATTCCATTCCCAAACTACAGTAATTGTAGTCATGCAGCAATTAAAGAGAAAAACTTCATCTTTATGCTTTCAAAGAGAGCGTTTCATTTTCATAAAATAAGTCAAGCTCTTGGTCTGGAAAACAAGCGGAATGCTGACAGAGGAAAATAAGTAGAGCAAGGAACTTCTAATACTTCATGTTCACACAATAGTCCAATGAGAGGGAGGTCAAATTTTATTTCCCATGTGCTTATAGAGAAGCTACTAGTTTCAGGGCGTCACCAAAATAATACCTGGTCCTTGTTTCTCACAACGTCTCTGCTTTGAATCACACTATTTCAAAATACGGTCTTGGCTGGATCAGAAGAAAAGCCTTTCTGGTGATTTGCACCAAGAAATAAAGCAGAAGCGATCTGACTTCGTTTAGGAATAGGAGACATTCACAGAGGAACATTTTTTGAACACATGAAACTTTGCAGACAAAGGTCGGGACGCGCAGGTGGAGCCCTGTGGGGCCGGGAGCTGGGCGGGGCCCTCAGGCGGCCTTGCCCCGAGAGTCCCGACCCATCCGCTCACTCACCCTGTGGTCTCAGGTAAGATACATAGCTTCACAGTCCGCTCTTCTTTTAAAATGGGGCGAGCAAGACCTCGAGCAGTCGCGGTGAGGATGAGTGAGGATACGCATCGAAGCTTCGAGCTTGGCTATTGTAGGCACGCCACCATGGCTTCTTTGCCCTTTTAATTGGAGAAATTAAAAAAAAAAAATAGGCAGTTAGATGATTAAACATGTAGTTTGTTTGTATCCTCCTTTTTGAGAAGGGGATAATACCAGCCTGACATTTGGGAACTAATACCTCCCTCTCCTAGGAGAGCACAGCTCTTACTTCAGAGCATAGTCCTCTGATTTCCCAGGTCACACGCGCCTGAGGCAGAGCAGTCGCAGGGAGATCGCACGGACAGAACAGACACTGTCCCTGCTCGTACCGAAGGAAACACCCCCTCCGCTCCCCCATACCCCTCCAGACTCGGGTCTTCAAAGTCTGGTTATGACGACGTTCGCGGAGTGCCTGCTGGCTGTTGCCAAGGGTAAAGTGGCGAACCCGGACTGGGTTGAAGCTGCGTAGCACCTGATCACACAGATGCATGTTTGCGGTCTCTTGACTGCAACACCCTGCAACTGTGGCAGGTATTAAGAAGAGGTAGGGTGGTGCTGCAGGAACCTGAAATCGGGAATCTGAGATCGGATGGAATTACCTTGAGAAAGTGGTGCTCCGGCTGAGTGAAAGGCCTGGACAGAACGGCCGTGGTGCGGAGGGGAAGGAAGAGCAGGCTGGGTGGAAGAACCAAAAGAGGCCAATGACCCAGGCTGGAGTGAAAAGAGAGGCGGGCTTGCATCACGAAGGGCCTGGTGGCAAGGGTGAGGAATTTTGTACTCAGCAGCAGTAGAGATCTATGGAAGAGTGATGTGTAGGGTAGTGTTCGATTGGATTCGATTGTTTTGGAACAATCACTGACATTGGAAACCCGAAGGAAAGTAGGTAAATCTATCGGAGGGAATTGTAAGTATCCTAAAAAGAGTTGGTGGTGGCCTGGACACGGTGGTGGTGGTGGGAGTTGATGGGAGTTTTGTAGAGTTTAGGTGCGTCATTCAGGAGATAAAATCGGTAGGAGCTTGAAGATGGCCTGTATGGAGTGGGGTGTGTGGCAGAAGGAAGATTCAAAGGGAAGGGCGGTACTAGGGAGAGTCCTAGGATTCTACATTGTGAAGTGGCTGGCGGGGTGTGTGTGTGTGAAAGGGCTGGGATTCATTGAGTAGGGGAACACTGACAGGCATCCAGGCTTGGGGATGTGGGAAGGCCGCGAGTTCCGTTTTGCTTATGTTGACCTTGGGGTGCCATTGAGAAATGCAAGGGGATTAGGAGATATTTAGTTATATGGGTCTAGAGCTGAGTGAAGTCTGGCTGGAGACATATTACTGGAGAAGGTCCCTAGGAACAGACCCTGAGATGAGGAGTCATGTGTAAGTTACTTGGTAAGTGCTCCTGGGGAACCCGGAAAGGGAGGTAAGGTTAAGTAAGAGCAGGGAAGAAGCAGCAGCTAAGCAAGAGTGTGATCCAGGACAACACACTGGAGAGGGCAGGCAGGATCTCCAAGGGGAACTCCGAGACACTTAAGTTACACCTCAACTGTAACTAACACAAATCCTGGCTCTCTACCCCTTTGACCTGCAGGCAAAGCAACTCTCATAGCTTGAGCGCTGCCCTCTGAAGAGTGCAAGTGCGCTCACCACACCTGGGCACAGAAACCCTAAAATGGGATCCCCGGCCCGCTGGGCGCGGTGCTGGTCTGGCCAAGCTCACCTAGGGAGAGCGAGTGAAAACAGAGAGAGGTCAGGGCCCGTGTGCTGAGGAACTCCCAACATCACTGACTGGCAAGAAGAGAAGCTTTTGAAGGCGACCAGGAAGGACTGCTGTTTCACAGCTGCCCTGCAAAGGAAGGGGGCCGTACAAGTACGATTATCCCCACTTTAAAAATGAGAAAATCGAGGCTTGGGGAGTTTTAAGTACCAATCAGGTTAAGAGGAGAGTTAAGACTTGAACACAGGTCTCCAGACCCGAAGCTTAGAGCTCTTTCAAATGCAACAAGAGAAGATTTTCCAGGGACTAAGGGCCCCAGCAGTTGAGCGAGCTGGTCCTTTTTTGAGAGTGTTTATAGATGCTCATGTTCATGGTTGAACACGTGCCTTTTTGGACTCTGAACCAGGGAGGTGAGAAGAGGAAGGGAAGCTACTTTTTCAGCAACAGTAAGAATCTCCTGTTTGGGGGATTATGTCTTCAAAGGCCCTAGGATTATGACTGTGCATGTGTGGTGGAGGGGTTTGAACACTCAGCCCAAGATCCTGACTTTGAACAGCTAGCAGCCTGCTGGTGGGGGGTGTGAAGTCTGGAGCCACCCCCACCCGCACGGGGGGAGGGACAAGGTGGGTGTGAGGACTTAGTGGGGAGGAGTCTCAGCTGCCCAGAGCACAGGCCCAGCCGTGTGCAGTGTCCCAAGGCCCCGACTTTATTTTCTGACTCCAGGGAAGCTGCTGTTGACTTTGTCCATTAAGCAGGCTTGCCGGATGTCTGCTGACCCCAGGTTCTTTCTCCCGTGAGGAAGCCCCACCGCCTCAGAGATCAGCAGGGGTGTGCTGATTCCCAGGGCTTCCCCCTTCCAGAGGCAGGGGTGTCTGGGGTGGAGTGGGCTCTGGGCTGGGACTCAGGGGCATGCCTGCAAGACACAGAGCATTGACCCTCTGTTTGCCGAGTCTCTGGCATGAGGAGCAGTGAGGAAAATTGGAAGTAGTAATACCTGCCCCCTGAATTGCCTGGGATTAATTAGGAGACTGATAATACACAGTGTGTGCCTAGGATGAAAATGAGTTATAGTCTTGTTATTAATGTAGCTGGCAGGATGATTAGTTTAACAAAACAAGGCCACTTCTCAATAAGCCAGAGGTCTTCAGATGTCCCTCACAGGGCGACTTAAGGGAGTGGCCTATGGGTGTATTTGCAAGGGATTCCCAATCATTTACTGGAGGGTGAGAGCCAGTAAATCCAAGCTGTTTTGCCCAGTTTAGTAAATAAAACGCGAAGACCGAGCACAATGCTCGTGTTTATTTTTTTTTCCTTAAGGAAAATATTTTCCATAGAGCTGGACACTAACATGAAAAGTAAAAAGGGGGTGGGGAAAGGAGAAGCCTAAAACCGATATAAATTAGAAGCAAACTAGTGTTCATTTCCTGTGGAGGAATTTTATATTTTTTAACGGAGTTACTGTGGCTTTTTATTTCAGTATAAGGCGGAGAGTCAAAGCATGAGGATTTAAGGCTTCCAAGTGTGTGTTGTTATATGAACAGACCCTTAAATTTGCCAGCACGCCCCAGGCGCTGCTCCTGCATAACTAATGTTTCCCTGCCAGGGCCAGGGGCTGAGGGCCTTTTGACTCCACTGGAAGTTATGCAGGGATAAGGGGAGTGTCCGGAATGCAGGATTAGGCCCCATAATTGAGGCTGTCATTAGCTGAAGAGGCAGGCAGGTTTGTGAGCCTTTCCAAGTTTGCATTTATTATGGCATGAAGATATGGCTCCTTTGGTATAAAGAGGGTGGGGGGGATTTCGGCAAGTCGGCAATATTTTCTTCTTTCTCTCTCTCTCTGTCTCTTTTTTTAAGTTGGCTGGCTCTGTAACATTCATTATGCTCTTCTTAATAGATCCCAGAAATGCTGAAATCGTCCTTTAGAGGAAGCATTCACTTGAAACAACAAAAGATTGGAGAAACCTTAAAAATGTTGGATTTTCTTTACCTTTTGAAGAAGGCCAGCTGGAACCTTCCGAAATTATTCCTATTCAGTGTGCAGCCACAAGCAGTACTGATGGTGAGGATAAAATATTATTTTTGTAAATCACATGTGGATACAGCAATGCCACTTAATCAGACGCTCCTTAGCGGATGGTGGGAACAGAGACTGCGGCCAAGACCGAGGATCCTGCCACAGCACAAATAGACCAGGGATTAAGATTCAGAAGAGAACATGGGCACCTGGGTGGCTCAGATGGTTAAGCATCTGCCTTCGGCTCAAGTCATGATCCCAGAGATCGAGTCCCACATCGGGCTCCCTCCTCGGCAGGGAGCCTGCTTCTCCCTGCTTTCACTCCCCCTGCTCGTGCTTTCTCCCTCTGTCAAATAAATAAATAAAATCTTAAAAAAAAAAAAAAAGATTCAGAAGAGAACAAATGGCCTGTGATCATTCTGGCGCATACATGCAAGTAACATTCTAGGAGCACCCATTTTTTTTTAATTAAATTTTTTTCTACTGTAGCAAAATACAAGTAACGTAAAATGTATCATTTAATCGATTTTAAGCACACAATTCAGTGACATTCAGTACATTCACATTTTTGTACAGCTATCACCGCCCATCCACCTCATGAACTTTTTCATTTTTCCTGGCTGAAATTCCGGACCCACTGAACAGTAACTCCCCTTTTCCTGCCAACCCTCCAACCCCTGGTAACCACCATTCTGTTTTGTCTGCATGAATTTGACTATTCCAGGTACCTCACAAAAGTGGATTCGTACAGTTTCTGTCCTTTTGCTTCTGGCTTATTTCACTTACCATAATGTCTTTAAGGTTATAGCTTGTATCAGAATGCCATTTCGTCTTAGGGCTGAATAATGTTCCATTGTATGTATATACCACATTTTGTTTATCCGATCATTCATTAATGCATATTTGGATTGCCTCTACTTTTTGCCTATAATGCTGCTATGAACCTAATTTCAATTATTTGGGTATATACCCATATATACCATATGCCATATCATATGGCAATTCTAGTTCTAATTTTTTGAGGAACTGCCATGTGCTTTCGATCGTCACTGTACCATTTTACATTCCCACCAACTGTGTACCAGGGTTGCAGTTTCTCTACATCTTCACCAACACGCGATTTTCTGTTGTTGTTGTTTTTAATTGTAACTATCCTAACTCGTGTAAAGTGATGCCTCATTGTGGTTTTGGCTTGCTTTTCCCTAATGATGAGGGATGTTGAGCATCTTTTCATGTGCTTGTGTACAGATATCTGTTGGAGTTCCCTCTTCCAGTTATTTGGGGGTATTTACCTAGAAGTGAAAGTGCACACCACTCAAACATTGAAGCAGGTCACGTAGGGACTTGCTGGGCAACACCGTGTCCTCTGGGCCATTGGCATCCCAGGTTGAGTGGGTGACTACAAATCCTCAAGAGTGCAATAAAGCTGTGATTAACCAAAATTCCTAGAGGGAGAGGACGTTCTGGTTAATGGAGGGTTAATTAGGCTTCTCCATTTTGGTTCTGGTCACTGTTGCTGAAATTCTTCCCCAAATATTTTAGTCTGTTTTCACATGAGTTACACAGCCTCTGCTAGGGGTTTTTTTTTTCTTTATCTTGGAGGAATACTATTGGATGACCACCTGGGAACTGAGTTCTTAGTGTGCTATCCTGGAGATTTAGATAAGAAGGTATCAAATATGTCCAGTTACATTATAAACCAAAAGGTAACTGCTGTATAGGACAGTGAACCCTGGGTGAGTTAAATGTTCAGAGATGTGGTTTCGGAAAAGATGTTCTGTAGTTCTTCTTTTTGGCAGTCGCTGGAGAGCAGGGCCTGTTGTCTATTAAGGCCACTCCTAGTTCATGAAAATAAAACCATGTCAACTGCAAATAAAAGAATGTTTATCTTTCTATTCCCTATGGAGGGTGTTGGGAGGGTCCAGGCTGGGAATGTGTCTTATCCAAATGCGATAGCATATCATAGATGTTTCACTGGAAAAAAGAAAAAAAAAATGTGTTCAAATTCATCTGTGTTTCACTTCATTGGAAATTGTGAGTTAGGCTAGATGCTGTGTTTATTCCTTACGGTGCGCCTGGCACTGGCCCAATGCCAGGCACCCAGTAAGTGATCAATAGCTGTGTATTGAAGGGATCAGTGTGGCCTGATCCTTTAAAAGACTGCCCGACTACATCTTACTGTCATGAAGTGTTAAGGTGACAGTTCTCTGACAGCACTGGGAGAGAGCATTTTGCTGGCCCGGCTGGGTCCCAGCTGCTGCTAGTGCAGACAGGCCCCACTCTTCACCCCCACTCATGACCATTCTTCTAATTACATGGGGAACTTTTCTTTTTTCTTTCTTTCTTTCTTTTTTTTTTTTTTTTTTTGGAAACAAATAGAGAAAGGAGGCAGGAGGGAAAGGAAGAGTTGGTTAGAATGGCAGAAACAACTATTTTGAGTCTGGTCTAGTGGACAGGGTTTGAACCCATGACTAGAGGGATGAGAGCCAGAGCATGAAAGAATTGTTCTCCTGGGAATGTCTGTGAGACTCAGGGCATAGACCCGCTGCTTGAAGCCCGGGTGGCAGTGTGGCTGGGGAGGTCTCTGTCCCCCCGTCTTCTGCATGGGTCTGCAGTGCTGCTCTGGGCACATGGGAGCCAGCAGCTGGGTGGGAAGTGGCTGTCCCAGGAGCAGCAGGGGCCCTTTGAGGCAGCTCTGGGGGAGCCAGGGCAGGAAAGAAAGGCAGCGTGGGTACCTTGTGCCCCAGGAAGTCGACTGACAGGTTGTAGGTTTAGGCAAACTCCTTGGACTCCCCGAAGAAAAAGGAGGGACAATTTAAAGATTCCTGCCTGAATATATGTGGGATTTACACTCATAGCTCCGTGTGTGTGTGTGTGTGTGTGTGTGTGTGTGTGTGTGTGTGTGTGTGTAATCGCCAGCTGGTGAGACATGGGGGAATATTTACTTGTGCTCCAAATTTCTACCTTTTTATTTACAAGCAACTAAGCCCACGACAGATACCCATGTAGGTAGTAAATGAATGAAGAAAGGCCAACAAAATCCATATGCAAAAATCATCTATTATTCCAACAGATTTATCCACAACTTGATATAAATGGTCCTTGTGTCAAATAAGAAACTTAGGTTTGAATAATAATAAGAAGAAGAATAGCTATGCCCCTCCATAGTGTTCTCTATGTATAAGGCATGATTCCAAGCACTTTACGTATTTCAGTTAATTTAGTCCTTCCAACAGTCCTAGGAGACAAGAATCTTGTTCTGTTCTCTACAGATGAGGAAACTGAGGTACAGGGAAGTCAAGTAATTTGGCCAAAACCACGTAGGCAGCTTGTAGCAGAGTTGGGATTCAAACCTAAGAAATTGGGCTTCAGAGTTTGACATTTCATTGATCGTTCTTCATGTAAAAAAGAAGACTTTTAATCTCGAATCTAGTTTGGAATACGTTTAGCTGCAAGTAACAGAAAAATCTAACTGTGGCTTAAACAAAACTGGATTTGATGAGAGGTCTGCGGTTGGCTTGGATGGCTCAGTGGTGTCAGGACTGATGTGTCTGTTTTTATCTTGACCTTTTTTCTCATGCTCCCAAGAAGATTGCCCAACTGGAGATGTCATGTCTGTATTCAAGACAGAAATGGGGGTTTGGGTCGGGGCGGTGTCAGTAAAGCAGAAGTGTTCCGGGAAGCTCTTAGCAGACTTACACTTCCACCTCATCGGCCAGAGGAACCAAATGGCTACCCGTCCTCACAAGGCAGCTGGGAAAAGTCAAAGTCAGCCTTTCCAGCTGCTACAGTGGAAGGATGTGAAAGAAAAAGAGTTGGAAATAGACGTTGAGTTATTAAAAAAAAAAAAATTGCCACACTTCTCGGCAAGAGAAGATGAGGAAATCTAGACAGGAGGAGGAGGCAACAGCTCTATGGAAGAGTCTGGCACGTCCCCAGCTCTTCTCCAGGTGGTGTGTCCACTGGAGTTCTTCATTTGCCTTTTCTACTCTCAGACTTGTGATTGTACTGGAACCACTCATCTCCCCACAGACACTGGTTTGGCTGCATGATGGCTGAACACATGTCGGGATGTTTTAGTAATGTGACCGTCGTGCATTGTGACATGATGTGGTCTTGAGATGTTGTGACCAGAACCAGTCTGGCTGGCTGAGCCATGTCTCAATCCCACAGATTTTGTCCAGGGTTCTGGCGCCAGTTTGGCGTGTCAGAAGGGTTCTGCAAAGAGCTTTCTGAATCCGTCCCTCCTCATTACAATTAAGATGCTCAAGGACAGGGCCTGGGTCTCACTATTCTAGTCTGTCCACTATTCTAGTCTGTCTTCCTTTTTCTGCTCCCTTCCCCCAGGGACTAGAAGAGTCCTGAGCTCGTCGATGGGTCTCAATAAATACTTGATGGGTAAACTCACATTCCTGGTGACTGGTCAAAGATGTGTCACTTGTTATGAAGTGTGCCAAGAAAGTCACTTACTCATTTGTCCAGTAAGCACTTTTGTGATTTAATCTGTGAACCAATTACTTCAATACAGCTTCCAGAAATAGAGTTCTCCATCCTTTGAAGCGAGTTAATTGTCAACCGATATTTTATCTGTGTTCATTCATCTGACAGACAATTAGTGAGGGCTTCCAAAGTGTCGGGCACGGTGCTTGGCACAGAGGGACACAGAGAAAGAAGACATGCTGCCGCCAGCCCCCCAGACTCAGAGAGGAGAGGGCTAGACAGGCATGTCAGCAACTTGACTGGGGCTCTGAGAAGGGCTGCATCAAAGCACTGTGGGTTCACTGGGGAGGGTGACTCACAACACAGAGGGGTTGCGGGGTTGTGCAATTAGATTGGCTACTGGAGTCTCCCTCCTTAGACATTCCAAGCTGACTGCCAGCTTGGTTCCACTGAGGGGGCCGGGGAGGGGGGCATGACCCTGTCTGGCTTCCTCCCTCATTGGGTTCACTCTAGTGAGTGCATACTTCTCCCTGGAGACCAGCTTCACACATGCTCTGCGTTGGCTCTTTTAGGAAACAGGACAAAGAAAAACATGAAGGAGAGTAAGGCTGAGGTTCGGGGAGCCAGAAGGCCAGGTGCCTTCTCCGAGGGGAAGGTGGTGGCTTGAACCTTTTCCATTCCTCAAAGACTAGGACGTGCACTTTGGTTTTAGGGGGATGGGATGAGGTGAAGTCTGGAGGATGTTTGGGGAGGGCTCTCTCCACAAGATGGCTCACTGGATGAGCCAATCTGAGGGCAGGGCAAATGCTACACGACTTTTCGCAAAAAGGTCAGTTAAGGAAACAAAACTACCAGAGTATTTTTAAAGGCCTCTTACTCCCCCTTTCAAAGGAAAACAGATCTGTGGAGTCTTCTGGGAAAACATACATATTCTTGCCACTTAGATGACCCACTTATATGAATATTGGCACACCAGTGGAAAAAAAGATACTCTTGTAGCCTCTAAAGGGTTAAAATCAGGGCATAGTTGAGGCTTAGCCGCAAAAAGGGAGCTTTGTGATCTTTTATTATGAAATAAGATTAGAGGCCACAGCACAGACTCAGGGAGGAGGGGTGCAACGTGGAGCGGGGTTGACCCCAAGACTGCAGGCCCGGGGCATCTGTCCCACACTGCAGTGAGTGCCGGAGTTAAGAGAAGGAGGCTAGGGTGAAGCCCCAAGCTCATAGGGACATTTCCAAACTGGCTACGGCTGAAACACTTTTTGCAAAGTAAAATTTGGACCTCTTGCTATCCTTCAATTTTTAGTGTGCGTTAACAGACCAGATTTGTTAAATCTGGAAGTGAGAAAGCAAGTATGTGATCCCTGGTAATTCTGTATCCAAGAATTTCACCGAATATTTCATATGCCACCTCATTAATGCCTGTTCCTGCCTATGAATCTCTGGCCATTCTAGATACCAGTCACTCCTATTTTACAGATGCAGAAGTCGAGGGAGAGAAAACAAAGCACCTTCATGGAGAATTAGTCATGCAACAGAACCAAGAGCTCTGAGTGTCCTGGCTTCCAGTCCTTGGCTCTGGCAGCAACACTGGGCTCCCTTTTGTTCTCGTGGGAACAACTGCTAACACTTCGGCTTTTGACTTTCACTTACAGGGCTGATGAAAAAATTACCGTTTGCTGAGAAGGCGGTGAAATGCTGGCTTCTCACCTTTTGGTCAAGGGGGCTTCCTTGAAAGTGCTTTAAAGTAGATTGATGGAATCCAGATCCAGCCATTTTGTCTCCATTGCAATATGGTGGCTCATCCACAAATAACCCTTCCCCCCACCCTCCCAAGAAAAGCAAAATTGATGGCTATACCGAATTCCCTCTTTCTTTGATTGAACTGATCCTTCTTTAAAGTGCTTATGGAATTTGTTGGCCAATTGAATTAAAAGAGTTAAAAGAGTAAACTTCTCCTCTGGAAGAATTGTGCCCATGCCTTTCTTGTGATTGGTCTTAAACGACATAAAATGCATAGAGCTGGCTTGGGGGCCAAGGAAGTCAAAAAGAATTCTTTCCTAAAGCGTACACTTGTCCCCCAAGGTGATGCCCCTGGTACCTCAAAGCACTCAAGACAGTGGGTGCCTATAGAGAGTGAAGAGGTGAATTTAGAGATTTTTTAGACAAAGATGGGAGGCTGCCTGGTTCATGTGGATCTAGTCATATCCAACATGCGCATGATAGGCAACAACTAGAAATAGGCCTGGGAAACAGGGAACCACTTTGGGTCCGTTAAACCTAGACATAAGCAGAGATTTTTAAAAAAGAGTCAGAACATCAACTATAAGAAACTACCATCTCATCCCATGGAGTTTTCCCTTGTTTATGGAATATTATTTAATAACAGTTAATGTTTCTGAACAATATTTTATACCAGACTTGTGGATCAACTTTCGTACACAGTGTTTCACTTAATCCTTACAACAAGCACATGAGATAGATACTCTTATGATACATTATCTTTTACAGAAGAAGAAATGAGGAGCTTGTAAGGAATCTAGGCAGGACTTGAACCCTCATCCGCCCAACTCCAGAACTCACACTCTGAACTGTCCTTGCACTGCGTCAATATTAATTAAATGCTCGCAATGACAATCCCCTTCTCATGGGATTACAACCATACACACCCTCCAAGATTGCTGCAAAGGAGACAGTCTTGGTTTTTGTCGCGGGCAGCGGCATGAAAAGGTAAGCATTTCATCAGCCAAAGCATAAGAGACACGGACCCCTGAATTAAGACATTTCTGCCAAGGCTGGAGGGGTAGAATGAATTCTGGAGATCCTTTGGAAAAAAGGAAAGGAGGGTCTCCATCCAAGAAACCATATGAGAGCTTGGGGCTTGGAGAGTAGGAGTTGGGAATGAGAGAGGAAACGCCCTCGGGCAAAGACAATAAAACTTGATTTTAGTTGCAGGCGGAGGTGGCAACTTGCCTTAAAAGAGAAGAGAAAGGAGGGGCCGGGAGAAAGATGGTAGTGAATAGAGGGAAGAGAGTGTGTTCAGGTGTTCTTTTTTTTTTTTTTTAAAGACGCTCCCTCAGAGTCTGCTACAGTTAAAAGTGAGGGGATACGGGAGGTCAGATAGAAACAAAGTGCAAAGGGAGAATTGAAGGGAGCTCAGAGAACAGAAGGGAAAAAGATCACAGGAGAGGTAAGAAGAAAGCCAGAGGTAACACAAAGCCCCAGGGATGCAGCGTGGTGGTGGAGGAGGCAAGTTTAATCAGCTTCGCCTAAGGCGGCCACAGCTAAATAAAGGATGCTGGACGCGGGAGACTGGCCATTCTGGAAAGGCAAGGGTCAGCGGTGGCTTCAGTGACAGCTCCCTGGCAGCAAAAGGACAAAGGGGAAGAGACCACGGAGCCCGGGCTCTAAGAGGGAAGAAACGGAGACCGACCAGGAAAATGATGAGGGGATGGGGGCGGGAGAACTGCGTCCCTAAGGAGTGTTCAGCGGCTGGAAGTGGCTGGCAGGATGGGACGGTGAAGGCATCAGTGACCCCGGGAGGCAGAGGAAAGTTTGGGGCAATCATAAAGTGGCTATTTAGATGCCTCTCTGAAAATTGAAGTTCACTGTGGCTATAAATTGTGAACAAATCTGCCCCGGGCATGTACAGCTTTGTTCCATCTGGCCAGCTCAGGGCTGACCACAGAGAGACCTGATTTGGTCATTAAAGTGCCTGAAACACCAGCCTAAATCTGCCACAACCTGTTTGTGAGTCGGCTTTCTGATGGAGGAGGCAGGCGGCTGGGAGGAGGCCTCGATGGACGTGTGTAGACGAAAGAAAAAAATAAATACTGTAAGAAAGGCCTCTCTTAAAAAAAAGAAGAGGAAGAGTCTGTTTTTCAAAGGCGAGGGCCCAGCCAACTTCCTTTTGGAGCAGAGTGAAATCAGGTGGAGTGTGTAGGTTCTCCGTCAGACCGGCCTGGGGCTGAAGCCCGGTCCTACCACTTTGGAGTTGAATTTGGGCACGTTGTGCCTTTTCCTGGGCCGCCTCTGCAGAAAAACGACCCTCATGGGTTATCATGGATGGATGTTATGCTGAGAGCAAAAGCATCCAGAGAGGGTCGGGCAAGTTACTGGGGTCTTGTCTTAGCCGCAGGAGTGATAGGGAGACAGGAGGGCAGAAGAGTCCAGTAGGACCCAGAGAGTGAGCTTCCTAGGGACAGATTTTATGATGTGGTTGAGTCAGGAAAACTCTAAGGCCAGAGCCTCCCTTCTGTGGATACAATCATGTCTCGTTTCAAAACAACACATGCCAAATTTTAGGAAATATGAGAGTAGGGGATTATGTGATAATAACACGAGGTCAACCTTGGAAAAAATAAGCTTATCACGGTATATTTATTAAATATTGCAGTTATTCTTACCTACCCACCTACCTACCTACCTATAGATGGCCATGCCTGGAGACACTTGGCAAACTGAGAAATCCCTATCGCTGCCTTTTAAATATGCAAGTTTGAGCTTCTGCAGTGCAAGGAAAGTCAATTTTATATCTGCCTTTAGTGCCACATTCAGACTGTGAAAGCGGCCGTTTAAAAAACCTTTAGGTAAATATTTGAAATATTCTAAAACTGACATTCTGAATGATATTCTGATACCACTTCAATAATGTTTTATAAAATTCAGGGGGAAAATAGAATTAAGTAAATTTGAACTTTCCCTTTGCCGAGGCAGTTAAAGGCCGTACTATTTGCATATTCTAATGTGGGATCACTGTAGCTCAAGGTACAAAGCTTCAAAAGAAACTGTCCCTAGCAGGCCAACAGTGCAGGAGGCCATTAACCTTCGGCCTTTCATCTGCATAAGACAAAAATCAAAGTCTCTGCTTTCAAAGTGGCTTCTGTGTAACCATTCTGCACAGCCCATGTTTTCCAGAACTGTCTTTGGAAGCACAATTAGAAGGTTTAAAAAGCAGAAACAAAAGCTCCATCTTATTTACACATTTAAAGTAAAGGTCATTCTCAGAAACTGGGCTTCCCAGATTTCTCCCCTTGAAATCCCTTAAGATATGTAATACCAACATAAAGGGAATCACAAATCCAGTTTTCAGAAAATGGCATTAAATATAGATTTAAACTTTGACCTTTAGTCCCAAGTGAGAGGACAAAAAATTCTCTTTACAGTGAAGGGCATGTTGCTACTAAGCTTCAATGAGTAGGAGAGAACCTGCCTGGTAGTAGCCAGGATTAAGAAGCACCAATCGATTTACCTCCAATGCAGGTGTGCTGCAAATCCACTGGGTCCAGATATAGCGCGTGATTGGGCCAGGCTCATCTATATTCTAGAGTTTGTAGAAGTAGCTTCTGGGAAACAGGGGTCTTCTTGGCTTGGGGAATTGACGTTTCCACGGCAATATTTGAAATGCATTCAGAGTGAGCAGGAATAAGAGATGGAATACACAGGGTCTCCCACTCCACATTAGGGTCATGAGCAATAGTGGGAAATCCGTGGGTAGCAGAGTGACGGATTGGGCAAACAGGGAAATCATGGAGACCCAGAGCATTCATATTTTTACATCCCTTATTACTCTGACTGCTCTGCAGGTGCTGACCAGGGCCCCAGGCTGATGACCCGCTCTGCAGCTCATATCCCCACTACATCATTGACAAGTTGATATTGGGGCCCGGATGGGGGAGGGGGTACATGACGGACAATGGGAAATGGAGCTTATTGGAGAGAGGGACTGTCGGTTCTGTGCACACCCAGAGGCAAAAGAAGAAAATTTCCCCGACTGTGGAATTTGCTGGAACAATTAATTAGGGAAGTAGAGATAAACAGGGATGAGTACTGGACTGGAGTCCACTTGTTTTGTTCTTAACTAGCTAGGTGAGCTCATGATTACTATGTAGCCCAATTACTCATTTTTTGTCTCCATCACTAGACAGTACTCTTTAGTGCAAACCCGATCTTGCCGATTTTCCATCAGTGCCTGGCTCCTACTGGGTGCTCAGCAAATGTTTGTTGATTGGATAAGTGAGGGAAAGAAGAAAATTCTTCATTGGGAGGGACCCAGTACTTATCCAGTCCACCTCTTTCACTTTAAAGATAAAGCAGTTGAAACCCAGAAGGTGAAATAACTTGAGGTCCCACTGCCTGTTGGTGGCAGAATTAACAAGGATGATGATGATGATGATGGTGATGACAGTTAACGTAATCAAGTACCTGCATTGTGCTAACTGCTCGTGTTGGTGATTTCATAGTTGGTTCTTAGCTCCATACTCACCCTGCTATTTTCTCCTCTGTGTCCAGGGTTCGGCAGCCGGAAAACTACATTTCCCAGACTTCCTTGTCAGCTTCAGGTAGGTTCTATCATTGACAAGCGCTCACAGAATCTTGGGAAATAGGAACGAGGGAGGAGTCATTATGTTAACATTTTAACTAATTAAGTGTCTGTGGCAGCAGGGGGCGGCAGCAGCACGCCATGGAAGGTGACCACAGGCCACTGGAACACGGGGGGTGAGTGGCAGCCCCTGTGGATTTGTGGGGCTCTTGCAGCCCCTGCAAGGGCATGGCCTCCCGGCTTCCTCAGCATGGCAGCGATGGTGGCCCCAGCGTCCTCAGGAGACAGAGCTTGTGAGCTGTGGGTAACCCCACACCCCCTTTGGCTCCTCCTGTCCCAGATGGAAGTTACTGTCCTCCTGCAGTTACTGATCTCTCTCTGGGTAACACCGCCTTCCTGGTTCGACTCCAACAGCCCTTCTAAAACATTAGTACCAATTTCTGGTATGACGTCCCCCCTGCTGAAACACCCACAGTGCTTTATGTGGAATCTCTTGTATTCTCACAGAAACGTATGAGATGTGAGCCAATGAAACTATACCCCTATTTTACAGATGAGGAGACGAGGCTAACAGACGCTGAGGGACTTGCCCAAGAGTACAAAGTGAGGTGGTGGTACAGCGAGGACATAAACCACGTCTGTCTGATGCCTAAATCTATGCATCTACTCTGTCCCTCAAGGTATCCCATTACCCCCATCGGACTATTTTATTGAGGTCATTTGGGTGCCTGGCAACAGGGTCTTCCTCCTCTGTGCTGTGTAAGAGTGGTTTTACTGGGCCCTCTTCTAGAGTGTTCTAGAACACTCTTTTTCCAGGAACCTTGTTTCCTTGCCCTCTTGATCTAAGCCTCATGATGAAGCCATCTCCTTTATTAAAAACTTTACAGCGGGGCACCCAGGTGGTTCAGTTGGTTAAGCGTCTGACTGTTGGTTTAGGCTCAGGTCTTGATCTCAGGGTGCTGGGACTGAGCCCCATGTCAGGCTCCGCGTCGGGCTCCACGCTCAGTGGGGAATCTGCTTGAGATTCTGTCTCCCTCTACCCCTCCCCTTGCTCACATTCTCTCTCTCTCTCTCTCTCTCTCTCTCAAATAAATAAATCTTAAAAAAAAACTTTATAGGGACTGATATATCTTTTAACAGCAGAAGTAGCTAAGGGTCTGGTGCTGCTGGCAGGAGAAGCCAGGAGGTTACCCAGAGTGAGGGTTTGGGAGAAGAGAAGAGGGTAGAGTGAATGGGTCCAGAATTACTACATAGCAGATGGGGTCCCTACTCTGTCAGGACAACGCTGAGGGCCCTGGCCCCTGGCTTGGGTGAAGAAGAACCAGAAGACTGAGGATTGAAGGAATTGGTTCTCGTAAATGCCTTAGAATGGTGCCTGGCTTATTGTGAGCACTCGACTAATGTTAGCTTAAAAGCAGGACGTGGGACCAGGTCCTGGAGGAGATACCAAGGCAAATCAGAGCCAGCTCAGCCCCTGGGGATAGTCAGCCAGGAGAGGCTGGGGCGCGTGCATATCCGAACTGGGCGGGAAGAGCCGGAAGCCAGCACGGGCATGCTGAGAGGGTCCTGGAGACCCAAAGGGGTCAACGAAGGCCCTGGGCTTCGAGCAGGCTCTTAAAGCAGGGTGAGATGTAAAGCAGTGGCAGTGGGGGAGGGAAACGCACTTTCCAGGCAAAGAAATTGTAAGCAGAGGTATCTTCGAATTAAAGTCTAAACTCCCGGGTGGTTTTTATGAAGCTCTCCCACCTTCCTTCTAAATGTCTGAGAGCAATTTCTGTGAACCCCCAGGGCCTTCAGGTGCTGCTCAGAGTTGAAGTGTCCTCTACAAGTGACAAGTTCAAGGACAAATTTGGCCTTTCCCACATCCTTTCCGACTCTTCTCTATCTTTCCTCAAGCACTGCTCGCCTCTCCCAGTCCCTAGACCCCAGGACTCAGTCCCTCCAGGAACTCAGCTGGAGGCTTCATTGCACCCTCCCTCACATCCAGACCCATTGTCCCCAGGCCTGTTCCTTTAGGACCCTGCTATTGGACCAGACAGCAGTTTTGATAAACTCACTTGAAGTAAGATGTCAATGGTTTGCTGTAACTTAAAAATGCTCCCTCTCAGAGCAACTGTATTTTAACACTGGCCTTCAGCACTTCATCCGAATGTGGAATTTCAAGTGACATGACATAGAACTTATATCAGTTAAAAATGGGTTTGGCTGTAACAGAAAGCCATGCTGCCATGGTTTAAACAAGTAAAGGTGTTCTAGGAGTACACACACACACACACACACACTCACACACACGCTTGCACATGCACACACAGATGCTGTTGATTTGTATGTTCAAGGAGAGCAAAATATGCCGCCCCAAAATATGCCACTTTGGCATACGGGTTATTTTGTGTTGACGGAGATCAAGACCCAGCAGACTCAGGAAGAACTTCTACCTCTCTCTTAACTACCTAAAAAAATTTAGATAGGGAGCCTGGCCCAGCAAGAGAGCTATCACCAGAGAACTTTTTATCTGAGAGACCTATCTCTATGGCAGGATAGACATCTAATTACTAATCATCTATTCTTCTTACCCTCCTGCAAGTCGCCTCCTCCCCTTTGAAGGCCCAGGCCCCAGCCCATTCCTCAGCTCGGGATGGCATATTAGCCTCAACTGCCCTTGAGTCTCATAGCTTTGTGGCTTCAGAATGGACAAAATTAAACTTGTCTTTCTCTGTTAATCTGTCTTCTGTCAATTCAATCATTAGACCAGCTAACAAACCTAGAAGGGAAGAAGGGAAAATTTTCTGCCCCTGCAAGGGCTTGTATGGCAGCTCTAGAATGTCACTGTCTGCCGAGCCTCCTCCTGTCTTCCGGCTTCCTCCCCAGGGTGGCAAGACCGCTGCTGCTCTTTGAAGCACTGCAAACGTGAAGGAGCCAAAGGAAGGAGGCAGAAGGGGAAGGGGCAAAGGGGCTCCCTCCCCAGGGGCTCTGCCTCTGTCTCATTGATCAGAACCAAGTCACATGGCCAGCGCCCAGCTGCAAGGGAGGCAGGGAAGTGATCTTAGCCTTCGTTCTCCCTCTCTCTTTTTAATAATCGGGCAGAGTGACGCTCAAAACCAAAATCTAGGTTCTGTTAGTCCATCAGAAAGGAAAATAGATGGGGAGTTGGCGTCAGCGGTGCGGGGCCGGAGAGCTTTCAAGGGCATTTTTGTCCCACCTTCTTTGTCTCTGGAGAAGGTGTAGCGTGAAATGCAGAGAAGCGCAGCTTGGAGCTGAGCAAAACCATACCAAGCACCCAGGTCTCTAACTCCCTGCCCGCCGTGTGCTTCATTCTTCCATTTCTCCTCCGCCAGAGTTAGGGCATGTGCTCTAAAGCAAGGCAGAAGGCGTCACCCTTTCCAGCACTGCCGCCCACTTTTCCCATTGCATAAGGTAGCCCCCGGCTTCCTGTGTGTACAGTTAGAAGGGCTTCACTGTTAAACTTTTTCAAAAACCATTTCAACCCTTTTTAAGTGTTCAGTTCAGTGCCATGAAGTGCCCTGACAACATGGTGCAACCATCCCCATGATCCCATTGTTTACTTTTCAGTGCTAATCTGATGCTGGTTTTCTCAGGTGTGGGGTTCAGAGGTGGGGATTTGAAATAAGGGTAATGAAATTTTAATTCATTCAAAAATACAAAATAGTTTTACTTTTCAGAGTGCTAACAGCTTAAAAGCACATGTATCTTCTGCCTGGAAACATGGTTTCTTATCTGGATTATTTATCCCCCTCCAATAAATGTTGCTCCATATAACTCTCTTGCACAGAGAGCCAGCATCAGGGCTATGAGCTGCTCCATCTTTTATCCAAAGGGCATCAGTATCAATCCCCTTGGTTTGTACTCCGATTCTACAAATAAATTATTTCCTTTGAATGTTCCCGGGGCCATTTTGTGATTTTGGACAGGTGAGCATTCCTCCGGATTTCTAATCCCTGTGAATTGGGCCAAAACCAGAAACAAGGAGGAGACAACTGGGGGAGGAAAGGCAGCCCCCAACCCCCAAACAAGTTTCCACTCTTGGAAAAATTCCCACAGAGTTTCACAGGCAGAATATCGAGTCAGAATATCGAGTCCCGTAACTTCAGTAGACCGTGGAACTCTGGAGGGAGACAACTGGTGCAATTTCCATCTCTTGAAACATTTAAAATGTATCTGATCAAAGGAGGAGAAAATTAACCACAGTGCAGGAAGCTGGCAGGGGGACCGACAAGATGACCTAATTTGCCTTTCCCATTACTAATTTCAATAGGAGTCTTCTCTGGGACTTCCACACTGAAATTCCAAGGCAAGAGCACCTCAGTGGGATTCTCATGGTTGCGAGAATGACAGTCAGGACTTGTGATTTCTGAAGCGTCTGCTGTTGTATCCTTGGGGGTTTAGCATGGAACGAAATTCTCCTCAGATAGATACATTGGACCCCATTCTTATCTACATAATAACTATGGAGAAATTTTCCCTTTGGGTTTCAAAGGACGTGAGTTTGGTCTATCAAAGTTGGGGCTATGCAATGAATTCATTACTCGCTGAAATAAAAATCAACACAAATATGTCTTTGCCTTAAGAAAAAAAAAAAAAACACACACCACTTAGTCACTTAGTTGCTTTACCAACCTCTGGATTCAATTAATTTTTAACATGGAAGTAAAGTTCCCTTTTATTTTTTTCTTCCTTTCAATCCAGACATTTATTTTTAACAAGGGATGAAATCATCTGAGAACAAAACGGGACATCTGTTACTTTATATCTGTTTATTTTAAGTACTTAAATCTGAGTTTGATTTCACACAATTTTGACATTGTTGCTTCATTAATAATCCTTACGTAATTGCGACCTCAGAGGGCGCCCTGTGATTGTAGCATTCACTTCTCATTAGTGCAGAGTCTGATAGGAAAGCCAGAGTCGCCCTGGGATGGGAGAGGCTTCCATGTTCAAAGCTGGTCTCCATGCTGACCTCGGCAACAGCAGAAAACCACCTCAGAAAGCCCAAGGAGAAGGCCTCAGAATGGGGCCCAACTTCAGTAAGGGATGGCCTGTAGTCCACTGGTAACATTTGCACGGTCCCATTTTCCCGGAGATGTTGGATGGGCAACCTAGAGGCAGCAGTTGATTCAGGAGAAATGCAAGATTGCATACACTTGCACATAATGAACACATACACGTGTGCACACCAGTGTGTTGGAGCAAAGAGACCATTTCACCTGTCCTTGAAGGGCCGCACAAGGTTGGTGGGACAATAGGAGGCGGGTCCAGAGGGATTGGCCGAGATAGGGGCCTGTGTGGCCACAGTACGCCTGGCCAAAGGGGTGGCCTGATACCTGTGGCTGAGGATCAAGGTGTGGGGCTCAACGAGGGGGATTTGAAATGAGGGCAGTGGAATTTTTAATTGGTTCATCCATTTATAGACCAAATATTCAATGACCGCTCTGCGAAGCATTAGATGTACGTTGGTAAATAGACTGCCCTTCCCCTTCTGAAGGCTACCAGATCCGTGTGCTATGAGAAAGAATGGCCGAGGGGCCTAACTGAGTGTAAGGGGGTCATAGAAGGATACTCAAAGAGGTGAAATGTAGGTTGAGACCTGAAGGATGAGAAGGAGCTGGATATGGGAAGAGGGAGGGAGAGAGCACTCAAGCTCATGGAAGGGAAGGAGATTGGCTTGTTGGAGGAATAGGAAGGAGGCCAGTGTGGCTGGAGTGCAGTGAGGAAGAGAGAGGGAGTGACATGGGAATCACGCCTGGTCTCATAGGCCGAGGGCAGGTGCCCGGATTTAACCGATGCATAAGGGAAATTATACATGCGTAGTTTAAAGCAGGCGAGTGACACAGTGTGGCTTATGTGAGCAGTGGAAGAGGAGAGATTAGTTTCGTAGGCTGTTGTCATGGTGCAGAAAGGAAGCAGTGGAGGAGGTGGGAGCAGTGGAGGACGAATTAGGGAAATCTTTAGGGAACGCTGATGGACTGGATGTGGGGGGTGAAGGAGGAGGAGGGGTCCGGACTGTCCTGAGGGTTCCTGGCTCAAGTATCTGGGGAATGGTGGTTCCCTTTACTGAGATGGGAAAGGTGGGCTGGGGCTGGGGCAGGGAACCAGTTTGTGGGGGTAGGGTTGGGACGGTGAATCAACCATCCTTGGGACATCTGGCTTTGAGATGTCAAGTTGGCAGTTGAGTATGTGAGTCTGAAGTTTTCCCTACGAGAGGTCTGGCTTGGAGGTATAAATATAGAGTTGTTGGCTACTAGATGGTCTTTAAACCAAGACAATGACTGATGTTAACAAGAGTTTGAATAAAAGTGGGTAAGTGTTGTGCTGGCTAGAGATTCTCTAGGGAGGAGGGAAACGTGCTTTTATTTACTTATATTTAATATTTTAATATTTAATATTTTGGGGAGTATTTTAAAGTAAATGATAGACACGATATTTTACCCCTAAGTTCTTTAGTCTTCGGATCAAATCAGGACATCTTCCTACTTAAGCACAATCCCAGCAAATGACGTTTATGGTCATCAACTCAGTGCCAGGCTCTTGCCTCATGCCCAGCACTGTCCATTTATATTTTGTTTTAATCCTCACAACTTTTTGAATAAGGGCGCCTGGGTGGTTCAGATGGTTAAGCGTCTGCCTTCGGCTCAGGTCATGATCCCGGGGTCCTGGGATTGAGTCCCGCATCGGGCTCCCTGCTCCTTGGGAGCCTGCTTCTCCCTCTGCCTCTCTCTCTCTCTCTCTCTCTGTCTTTCATGAATAAATAAATAAAATCTTTAAAAAAAAAAAAGATGTGATTGGTCCATCCTACCACCAAAGACACTGTAGCTCAGCAAGGGTTAGTAAGTCACCCCAAACCAGATATCTAGAAACTTGTGAAGCCAGAATCCAAAACAAAGTATGACCGACTCTAAAGCTTCCCCCGCCCCCCCCGCCCATCCCTTCTTAGCTGCACACAGATGCCTGGAAACCCATCTTTATGGAAGGCTTACGCTTATTCTACCCTTCACTTGGCCTCAATTTCTTAGAGAATTGTCTTCTCTTCGGAGCATTTGGCCCCATGACTCCCACTCTTTGCTGAGGTCAGAGGACTGTGTTCTCCTTTGGCCAGGCTGCAGGGGACCATTCCCTGAAGGCATTGGGTCCAGGAGGAATCTGGCTACAGCCTATCAACCCAATTATCATAGATTTGAAAAGCCAACTTTCATTCGGTCCTTGGTTTCCCACAGCATGCATGGGATGAGGACTCTGCCGACCCCCTGGAATTTGGCAAACCAGTGGTGGTCGAATGAGGGGCATAATGGTAGTGACCAGTTTGCTTTCTGTGGTCACATCAGTGCCTTATGCTTCCAGGGCTGCTCTCCAGAGGAAAGCTTGGGGTTGTGCTCCTGGGGGCCCTGCCCTAGCTTCCTGCAAGCTGTGACCAGGAAAGCTATGGGGTGGGGACAGTTGACTCCGATACATGCCAGTTCTACTTTCCCCAGGAAAGGGTGTGTTCTTGGCCCATTCCCGCCATCATCCTTATTGTAGATGATGCAGTATGTAGATGTAGATGTAGAGGGGCCTCTATCATTTAAAGGAGGTGTATGTATACCAGAGCACTCATGGTGGCCTCCCCATCGCTCTCCAACCCCTAACCCTGCTTTATTTTTGTTTATACCATTTATCATCATCTGCTGTACATGCATTTGCTTATTCCCTTTCTCTCTCTCTCTGTCTCTCTCTCTGCTAGAATTTCAGCTTCGTGAAAGCACAACCGTTACACCAGCCGGGCTCACAGTTCATCCCCAGCACCTACAAGAGTGCCTGGCACATAGTAGGCACTGAATACACATTTGTTGAATTAATGATTGAATCAATCAGTTATAGCTTCCCAGACATCTAAATATTAACCCAGTGTGTTCAAAATAGTCCATAACAGACTTACGTCCACTCTCCTCAACAGAGCTCTGAAAACACTTTCTTGTCCCACAAATCTCAACAAACAAAAAGAAGAGAATGATGAAAGAAAACACAGGTAGGAAGAAAGAAGGGGAAGGAGGAAGGAAGGGAGGGAGGGAGGAAGGGGAGAGTGAATACAGAAAACAGGGGAACACACTAGAGGGAGCCGTGTTCAGAGCAAAACGGAGACCCCGGGCTGGTTTCTAAGACCTCCAGGTGGGGCAAGGGAAAGTTGCATTCCTCCAAAGCCAGAAACCTCAAGGAACCATAGCTTTCCATCATCAAGTTATTCCAGGCTGGCTTAGAGGTCTGGGGAGGACATTCAGGCGCTCTGAAATACAGCGATAATCAAGAGAAAGAGGGAGTCTTAAATTGAGGATGGAGAGCAATATACTCAGGTTAATGGAAGCACTAGCAATATTAAATGAAATTGCTCTACCACTTCTTCATAAGACGACACTGGGGAGCCTGCTCTTTGCATAAGCAGGGAGGGTCCTGGGATTTAGTGGGAGGGCGGAGGAGTTGGGGAATCAGTCATGCAGCAACCATTACAGTTCATGGGAGCCCTGCTCACAACCCCTCGGCGCACCTGCTGCATATTTACTCAGGCCCACGCAGGAGCCAGGCAAATTTGGGCAGGATTTCAAGGGAGCCTGGAGCCAGGGGAGCCTGCTTTAGTCCAATTAAATGAAGCAGTATCAGGTGGAAAGTAATTCTGAGTATTCACCATTATAGGGAGTTTTGTGTTTAAGCCCCTCTGTGGACCTTCTTTTAATGAAGAACTAAACTGCTGGGTCTGGAGGTGGGCAGGAGGAATTGCTCCAACTCATAGAGCTGAATCTGGCCCCGAAGAAGGCAGACAAGGGCCTGCAGAGTCTCCTGAGGGTGGTGTCTTCCAGCTCCCCTGGCACTCCCACCTGGGCCCTGGGCCACCTCTGTGGATATGTCACTTCTGCTTAGTAAAGGTGAGGGGGAGACCTCCCCAGGCCCCGGGGTTGCAAAGAACCTCTGTCTGAATGATCGCAGGTGGATCCAGTGCACTGAAATCTTTGGGGGTCTTCTTGCTGCTTCCTGCCTTTCTTTCTTTCTTCCCCTGTGTTGGTCTACGGAGACAGCAGAAGCCGAAAGAGTGAAGATGAGCTAATAGGGTTGCAGAGAATCAAGAGTCTTATGTAACAGTGTTAGGGAAAAACAAGCCCACTAGGGTAGGTAATAAATGAAAGAGGAGGAGGGTATGATTCATGAGTTCAAATAGCACAGAGAGGATGTTGCCTTTAAACTGTTGATGCTACCGATTAGAGAAATCCCTCTATCAGTAGACATTTACTGAGGACTCGAAGTGAACCAAACACTGTGCTCCATCGAGGGGTCCAGGCCAAGGACAGAGGCAATAGAGAGAAGCACAAAACAGGGTTGGGGCCCTCAAGCCCTCTTGATGGCAGCACCCTGAAGATATTTGTCAAGTCAAAGAGACAAAGCATAAATATGTGAAATGAAACAACTGGGCATAATCGACACCGCAAACAACACAGACCCTTAGACCCTAATTCTTCCTTGCCCGCCACAGTCCGCTGGGTATATTCTTACTGTTCTCATGACTGTCCAGCAGCGGCCACCAAGCATAGTGAGAGCAGAACGCCCTGGGGACAGGTGTGGTGTTGGTCCACCTCTTATTTTCAACATGCACCAGTGATTCTAAAACATGCCAGTGATAAAATTGGTCTTCTCCACCTCCTCCCATCCCAAAATCTTTGCTGGTCTAAGGCAAAGAATTGCTGCAGTTACTGTTGAGTTTTGGTTGTATGTTTATATCATATGTATAATATATAGATGCACACACACATTAGCACATTTTCATTGAATAAATATTGTATTCTATGTGGACGCTAATTCAGACATCCTCGGCCATAGAGTCTCCCATACAGGCAGACATACATTCATGTTCCTTTGGGGAGGAAATTCTTGCGGCTAGGGATCCTTTGAGTTCACACTGGGTACAGTTGAGGTCTTCAGCTCCTGTGATAGAACACATACCTGCACTTCAACACCAGATGAAAAACACTGGTCCTGGTACGAGACTACAAGGATGGAACAATGAAAGGTGGGTTACACCGGGTGTTACTTTATATGACCTCTTAGAGTTTTTGTTTTAAAAATCCAAGACAGAGCGTGGTGCCTGGGTGGCTCAGTGAGTTAAGCATCTGCTTTCGCCTCAGGTCATCATCCCAGGGTCCTGGGTTCGAGCCCCACGTCGGGCTCCCTGTTCAACGAGAAGCCTGCTTCTCCCTTTCCCTCTGCTTCTTCCCCTGCTTGTGTGCTCTCTCTCTTAAATAAATAAGTAAGATCTTAAAAAAAAATCCAAGACAGTGAAACAGGGTGCAGACTGTGAGGTGTCATATTTTTGTTTAATATGTTGTAAATTTTAGTGCACGCCTGAAATATTTTGCAGACTTTGAATATCTTTAACACTGAGATTTCTTCCTTTGAAATTGCTAATTTTTAGTTTTAAAACTGAATAACAAATAGAGATAACCGTTATTGAATAGTACAGCTGATTCCCAAAAATAAATGTTGTAGCACAGAGGAGGGGTTGCTAAAGAACGCCCCTGCTCCTCATGCCAAATACACCAGGATGGCACTGCTTTCCAGAGATTCTAGAACTTGTCCTGAAAGGATTAGGGCCTCTACTCATGACCTGGATGTTGCCTGGGTTAGTAGCTTTACCTTGTTTTCATGCCAAGGCAATCCAGGTCCTTCCTTAATCCCACTCTGTCACTACATTTCTTCTTCCTGTTCCCAGACATGTTCTACTCTAACCGCCTTTCTAGTTCCCCTCTCCCATATACTCACAAAAGAATTTGGGAAAACAGAGTTGACTACTTTTTTTTCCCCGCTTTTAAGCCTGCTACTTGTTTTACCCTATTTCTGTTTACAGATTTCTTTCTGGCTCTGCCTTAGTTCTGTGATATCTACAAAGGAAGCCAACCCAGGAAAGGGTGCCCTTGGAAAGCGTACAGATCGGTAGATTTGAAGGAATTCCCTCCCCACGCCCCAATTAGAAAACTGATCAGAACAATTGCTTAAGAAGTCCACTTATTAAAGGACTGAAAAATATGAATCATGATCAGGGGATTTATCAGAATTATCAAAAGAAGACATGTGGGACCGATTTCCAAAATAGGAAAGCATTATTTCCCTGGAAATAGTCCAGGAAAAACATACAACTAGGAATTTCAACATTTTGCAGGAAAATGGAACAAATCCTAGGAGAGAAAGGCTCCATGAGCAATACAACAGGACTTCGAGAAGTTAATGTGGCATGTTTGTGAAAAACTGAACTTGCTAAAAAAACGGTATCCTCTAACATTTCAGCTTCAGGATTAGCAAATGAGGTAGCTTCAGAGCCCTTCACTTTTATATTCATTTTTGTGATGGATTTGATTTGAAAACTAGAAAAGGATTTGCAGTAATGGGAATTGAGAAGTGACTAAAAGACCCACAAGTGGGTGGCTCTGCCTAAGACCTGGATAGGCAGGTCTTTGCTTGGGAAGTTTCCAGCAAAGTGCTGAGAGGATCTCTCTCTGGCTAGGCTTGTCTCATTGATGTTCTGGAAAGGGAATCAAGTAGCATATCACTGGATGGAGGGGGCCAGGTTTAAGAACAGCCTAGAGTGTGCTAGAGACTGGGGATGATGAACAGATTCCACCACCGACACAAGCCACGCTCTGCACACCTAGGCGGCCGAGACTGTGAACTTGACCAGCACTAATATGGGGAAATAGTTGCAGGACTGAGGGCGCAACTTCTCCGAGCCCAACTGGCAGGGTGCCACCCTTTCAGGCACTGACAAAGAGATGAGCATGTTCAGAAGAGCCTCCCAGGACAGAAGACGATGGCAAAAAGCTGGAGGTTGTTCAAGCAGAAAAAGAGAACCCTCAGGATAACACAAGTGCCTTCTTCATATGTCTACATGGCTCTTCTGCAGAAGAGGGGCTGTTATGGGTCGAATTGTGGCCCTCTTCCCATTCATATGTCGAAGTCCTAACCCCCCCCCCACCGTTACCTCAGAATATGACCTTATCTGGAAATAGTGTTGTTGAGATGTGATTAGCTAAGCTGAGCTGGAGTAGGGTGGGTCCCTCACCCAATACGACCCACCAATGTCCTTAGAACAAGAAGAATTTTGGAGATGGGCATGCACACAGGTAGAACACCAGGGGACCACGAAGGCAAAGATCTAAAAGCCAAGGAATGCCAGGGATTGCCAGTGAATCACTAAAAGTTAAGAGAAAGGGATGGAACAGATTCTTTCTCACAGCTTCAGAAGGAGCCCATGCTGCTTGATTTCGGACCTCTCGGCTCCAGAACTGTGAGATAGAAATTTCTCTTGTTTATACCACCCTGTTTGCGGCAAACCCAGGAAACTAACAGAGGGGCTGAAGTGGTTCGGTGACAGACATGACTTGCTGGAGAGTGGCTTGGCGTGTCCGGCAGGCAGACTCAACACGAGGGGGTGGAAGGGAGACCTTTGTAACGATCGAGATTTTGCAAGAGTGGCTGAGCTGCCTTTTGCGGGGAGTGCACTTCCTGGCATTGAGGGTGTTTTAAGCGGAGACTGGATGACCACCTGCTTGGGATATTGTAGGGCCAGTTCCTGCCTCGGGAGCAAGGTGGTGATGGGTCATCTCTGAGGTCTCCTCCAAATGTAAACTTCTAACTCTAACTCTAAAAGTATTCAATGACAAGAGAAAATTAAGAGCTAAAAGTGAGAATTGTTCTGTTCTGGGAAAGGACAGGTTCTAAAGAATCATAAAATAAAAACAGAACCAGTAAAGGGGTGCCTGGGTGGCGCAGTTGCTTAGGCATCCAACTCTTGGTTTCAGCTCAGGTCGTGATCTCAGGGTTGTGAGATCGAGCCCCAAGTCGGACTCCACTCAGCTTGGAGTCTGCTTGAGATTCTCTCTCTCTCCCTCTGCCCCTCTTGCTCATGCTCTCTCTTTTGCTTGCTCTCTCTCTAAAATAAATCTTAAAAAAAACCAGAACTAGTAAAATATAATTCCACACAAGAAAAAGTGCAGGTATTAACAAGGGAGATATTTCAAGATATTTCCAGGGGGCGAGAGGTACATGAATAATGATGATGCAGAAAATAAAGGGACACTGAGTCATATTAAAGATGTGCTTATATGATGGGGCTGCAAACCAATGTGGTTTAATATGAGCATTACCTGTAGGGGTTAGAAGCATGCAGTTTCAATTCAGGCAGGTTCTTGTCCCCAGGCAGTGTCCCTGTACACTCAAGAGCTTTGTGGCCTTGGCCTATTGCTTGCCTTCTCTGAGCAAGAGTTTCCTCATCTGCAGAGTAGAACAGTATCACCTGGTTCCCAGTGTCAGAAGGATGACACGAGATAATTAATGAAAAGTGTGGGGTGCATAGTAAGGATGCAATAAAGAATTGCAATTCTTACTGTGAAATTATTGTTCCTAGCGCCAAAACAGAAGGCTGATTACTCACATGTACACACACACACACACACACACGCAAACAACGATGACAGCAATCAAAGGTGTTTTTTTATTAACATATAATGTACTATTTGTTTCAGAGGTACAGGTCTGTGATTCATCAGTCTTACACAATTCACAGTGCTCACCATAGCACATACCCTCCCCGGTGTCCATCACCCAGCCACCCCATCCCTCCCATCCCCCTCCACTCCAGCAACCCTCAGTTTGTGTCCTGAGATTAAGAGTCTCTTATGGTTTGTCTCCCTCTCTGGTTTTGTCTTGTTTCATTTTTCCCTCCCTTCCCCTATGATCCTCTGTCTTCCTTCTCAAATTCCTCATATCAGTGAGATCATATGATACTTGTCTTTCTCTGATTGACTTATTTCGCTTAGCCTAATACCCTCTAGTTCCATCCACATCGTTGCAAATGGCAAGATCTCATTCCTTTTGATGGTTGCATAATATTCCAGTATATATATATATATATATATATATATATATATATATATATATGCCACATCTTCTTTATCTGTTCATCTGTCGATGGACATCTAGGCTCTTTCCGTAGTTTGGCTATTGTGGACATTGCTGCTATGAACATCGGGGTGCCCGTACCCCTTTGGATCCCTACATTTGTATCTTTGGGGTAAATACCCAGTAGTGCAATTGCTGGATCGTAGGGTAGCTCTATTTTCAACTGTTTGAGGAACCTCCATCCTGTTTTCCAGAGTGGCTGCACCAGCTTGCATTCCCACCAACGGTGTAGGAGGGTTCCCCTTTCTCCGCATCCCCGCCAACATCTGTCATTTCCTGACTTGTTAATTTTGGCCATTCTGACTGGTGTGAGGTGATCAAAGGTTTTTTTTTTAAAGATTTATTTCTTTCGAGAGAGAGCGAGAGCATGCATGAGTGGGGGGAGGGGCAGAGGGAGAGGGAGAGAATCTCGAGCCGACTCCCCGCTAAGCACGGAGCCCAGTGCGGGGCTCGATTCCACAACGGTGAGATCACGACCGGAGCTGAAATCAAGAGTAAGACACTTAACCAACTGAGCCACCCCGGTGCCCCCAGAAGTCAAGGTTTTAAAGGAAAACTTTTCATTAGATTACATGACTTAAATATTGATCAATATTTAAGCTGTTCAATGTGAAAGTTTCCCTTACTAATATTAAATCTAAGTTAAATTATTGGGAATCAAGGTATGCCACTTCATTCCACATACACTTAAGTGGAATGGTGGGCAAGTTTTTGTGGGTGACCAGCTCATTTGAAAGCACTGGGGCCTGGCCAGGGTTAGAGACACTGGTCTGTTGTGTAGCCTTGGATGTGACAAATGGAGCTAGCCTCACCTACCTCATCAGTTTGGTGGGGTGACCAGATGGGGCCAGGCTTGGGAAAAGTGTCAGGTGGAGGGCGGCATCAACACAGAGCATGTCAGTATCGCAGGCTCTGGGCTTTGGGACGGTGACTGTGGGCACTTACTCTGCCCACGCCCCTTCTAAGTGCTTGAATGCCAGGGGAAGCAAGGGTCTATGGGTCCTGATAGGGCCAGTCCAAATGAGGAGTAATGCGTGAAATGAAGGTAGATGAGGCTTTAAGGAAAGGAAAAACTTCTGTTCAGCAGGATCTTTTAGATAATGAAGTGGTCTCTAAGGAGACTGGAAGACACAGCCCTCCTCGGGAGCTAACTCTGAACCAGCCCAGCCTGCGAAACGGGAGGGAGTCTGAGCTTCACCCCTTCTTGGTCTTCCCAGCTTCTCCTTCCTCTTTCAACTTCAGGCTTTTTCCAAGGATGTCGCTTGATCGGAATTGCTCCTTCACTAGGGCTCGATCAATGGCTGGTGTTTGAATCGGCTGAGGTGTGTAGTATCTGGTGACAGGAGAGCCTTAAGAAGCGCCCACTGTCTGTCTCCTTGGCCCGCCCCCACTGCCTCCCTGTCACCCCACGTTTGCGGCAGGCCCTTGCAGCCCGGCTGACTCTTGCGCCTCAGTGTCAGCCTCCTCATTAGGCATGCTCTGGAGCTGTCTGGAGTCAGAGCACTGATGCATCAGCATGCAGGGCATGCTCAGGCTCCTGAGAAGCTGCACATTCCGCATGAAATATGAAGGCAACAGCCAGCCCTGGGGAGATCCAGGGTGAATTCAGTGGGATAGCAGCAAAGGTGGCTAGTGAGGGAGGGGAGGGTGTGCAGGGTCAGGGAGAAGATGTGGGCACCCATCACGGATTGTAAAGGCACCCTCTTGGGACGGGGGGGTGGGGGCGGGGGGAATGCAGGAAGGGGGCACTTGGTTTATGTATCCTCTGGGCTGTTCCCGACGTACACACCCCCGTTACTTTCTTTCTGCATATGCTCACCGTCTATCCGTGATTATGGTGATGTGCCCTTTTGAGATAGGCAGCCGGCTCCCTCTCCTGCCATGCTCATCACTGATTCTTGAGTATCTCTTTTGGGACAACCTGAAATCATAAGAGCAGTCCATGTGGATTTCTGAGTAGAAGCATAATGAAAGTAATGATTGTCCAGCAGGCCCTGCGGATGCTTGTCGTGCACCACCTTGGGCCTGCAGAGGTCAAGCATGCTTAGCAAGTTGTGGCCTCAGCTGGCTGAAAGGCCTGCTCTAAAAGCCCGTCCTCACCTTTCTGCCCAGTCTCCCAGCTTTCAGCCAAGGCTCCCGCTGGGGTTCTAGGCGGCCATTCTGAGATGAGCCAAAAACCATTTCTTCCTGCCATCAGCACAAACAGCCCGCCATGCGTCTTAGACGCAGTAGAGCACAATGCACTTGGACATCTCCCTTAGAACGCTTACCCACTGCAGTGGGGTCAGTTTGCATGCAGGTCCCGGCCCTAGATACCCTGTCCATGAAGCAGAGACACTGTACTGCTTGTTATTGTCTGTCTGGGGATAGGCACATAGGAGGTACTCGGTAAACACTGAAAAAGTTCTATTTGGTGAGACTTCCCTCCTACCCCAGCACACATCTGAGTTATCAAGAAACACAAACCTACTGATCTCTCCAAGTACAGAAGACTTGAGAAGGCATTTATTCTCCCCTAACCTAAAACCATAATGCCCATTGCAATGCAAAGAGGACACAGACTTGATTCCCTATCATACTGTAGATTCTAGGATTATAGAACACTCCACCTTCTTTTGATCGGAGAACTCGTAATTTTATACATATATATATATATATATATACATGTATAATTTATATATACATGTGCATACATATACATATATATGAGTGTGTTTTCCCCTGAAAAATAATTTCTTGGGTTATTAAGGTCTCCATGGGCTCCTCAAGAGTAACCGACAACTCAGCAGGAGTTGCAGAGTTCTTATCTCTGGAAACCTCCCGAAGCCAGGATGAGAAGGGCAGATGCCAAGAGCTGCAGGGTCGTCCTGCAGGCCCCTGCTTGTCATGCACACCATATGCATTCCTTGGGAGACTTTTCTGCAAGAAACCCCGAAGAGAAGCTATGTCCTTAGAGCCCACGCCGTTTCTGGTGGGCTGTACTGCCCACAGCACACCTCCAGGAGGCACCATTCATGCTGAGGCCGCCTCGCTATTTGGAATGTGGGGACCTGAATGCTTGTCTCATGTGTAGGAACCTTCAGCACATTATCATTGTATTCGGTGACTTTCTGTTAATTTTGCAAAGGATTTGCCAGGACTCTGTTTTTGTTTGGTTCTTGGGGGAGGGGGGGGCAGGTAGCAAGAGGCAAGGGGATTCAACTAAAATGCTGGCTCCTCACAAGACCGTAAGTTCCCCGGGGACGAGGCTTTGGCTGGCCCACTCACTGCTATGTCCCTGGTGGCTAGAACAGTGCCTACCACAGAGGAGGTACTCCACAAACATTTTGGCCAACTACCACAAAGCAAGTATGGCACCTTATCCCCTAGCCAGTGACAGGTTCAGAGCTCGCTGAGTCTTCCCTGGCTTTGACTTACAGATGCCGAGAGTTTCTGTCTCTGCCAGGGTTGCTAAACCAGGAGCAGGAAGTTAGTCATGAAGAGAGAATTTGGCTATCTGACAGAATGAGAGAGGGAGAGAGAGAGAAAGAAAGAGAGAGAACAAGTTAGCTCTTAGTCCCAGCTGAGGACCTAACCCAGAATGTCTTGGTTATAGGAACCAGTGAATTCCTTATTTATTTATTTGCTTCAGGTAATATTAGAAAAGGGTTTCTGGCACTTAAAACCAAAAGCAGTCTGACTGATACACTTGTTCATCCTATCTCTGTCTCCTTTCAAAGCTATTTATTTACTCCATGCTAACAGCTGGCTTTTTACATTTTACGCATGCGGATCTTCAAAATGTCTATTTTCGTACTGTGGTCCTCTTGCCCATCACTTTTGCTCATTTTAAGCAGAACTATGTTTAAGCCACGCACTCGGGGCAGCTGTATCTTTCCCATACGAAGACTCTAGACAGAGGGAATTCTTTGAATTCGCTGGACTTCACAGTTACCACTGGTGACAGACCCCTGGGTCCCTAGAACACACAGAGCCCTCTTGACGGCTCCCCCTAACTTGGCAGCAGAATGGGACGGCACTCAAGTGTTTGTACCTTGCCTCCCAGACATTTGTCTTCCCAGCTAGACAGGAGATGGGCAATTTTCAGAGAACGGAGAAGGGAAGAAAGATGCTTCGTGGACATCTACTCCGTGGCCAAGATCGTCCATGGCCCTGCCCATCCCTGTGGGACAAATAACCTCCTCGCCCACAGCCGCAGACACAGGCTCAGTCTGGGTGATCTGGGCGTCCGTGTTTTTCTTCCTTCCACTGAGTTGCCTCTGGGGCCGTGTTTTGATACACTCCGTACAGTCCTGGCCACTCAGCACCATGCTGGCCACGCCGTGAGTCCAAGGATGACCGTGCAGCGTTTGCCACCATTTCCTACTCAGCTACTGAGCAGGGAATGTTAGACACCCCCTCCAGTGTGAGAGAGAATGGCTTGACATGGGGGTGGCATGGAAACAAGAGAAGGTCAGAGTCTCACTTCCTTCCCCCGCGGCCCACCCAGCCCCTGGGGTTCAGAGCCTGGCCCCGGGAAGGCATTCTGTTCCCAAGCAAGCAGCCATGCCTCTGGCTGGGTGTCGGCCACTGGCCCACCTCGTTGCTGTCCTGCAGGTGCTGGAAAGGGGATGCAGCCATCCCCAGCCCCCCGCGGGGAAGCTTGCACGGGCCAGGGCGCATGTGTGTGTACGTGTGGTCCTTGGAGCCAGGGCCAGGCAGGGGCCAGTCTGCAAAACAACACTAAGAGACCGAAACATTTTCCACCGAGAAACAGAATTACTGCCCATGGAATTCTTACCCAGCCCGAGAAGGGAGGGCAGCCCCTCCTTTTCATTAGTTAAACAAAGAGGGTTATTTTTCAAATGAAAACTTTCAGCATGGAAAACAAGCTAATTCCCAGGGCTTTTCGAGAAGTGAGATGCTCAGTGCTGGAATAAACATGTCTGCGTGGACAGGCCACTGCAAAGGGTAGTGCAGGTACCTGATCAAAGAAGAGGCAGGCCTGGCTGGTGGGGGACCCAGGACTCAGCTTCAGGCTCCTTGAAATAATCCCAGGTAGGAAAAGCCAACAGAGGAAAGGACCCATGGCCTCAGATCTGACCAAAAAAAAAAACAAAAACAAAAACAAAAAAACCTGAAAATAAAAATATTTTCTGTATGTCCATTATATGATTCTCTTTCTTCCTCCAAGTCAATGAGCTCCCTCTGGTTGGAAAATAATCTGCAAACTCCAGCCCTGCCTGGTTCAACGGGGCTTGTGTAGCTTTATTGGACTCCTAGCCTTTAGATTTCTTTCGAGCACAAACTGGCTTCCACTCACAGACAGGGGGCGGAGGGGGGCAGGGGGGTAAAGTCATGGCTTTCTCTTGAGGTGGCCTCTTCATGAAAGCTCCTGGGTACTTGCATTTGTTTAAGAGCAGGTAAGAATGCAGAGGCGGGCTGCCGGGGTTCAAAGCCTAGCGCGTCACTTAAAAGCAGAGTCTGTGCACTCTCTGGGCCTCAGCCTGCCATCTGCAAAGGGGGACAGCAATGCTACCTGTACCACAGAGTTGGCATGAAGATTAGGTGGGAACATGCTTCCTGGGTGCCTCAGCACAGTTTCTAGAAAAAAAAAGAACTGCTCCTTAAAATTCTGGCCTTTCTTAGGAAGTTAAAGGGACATGGCATATGATCGTAGGTCTAAGCTTTTTAAATGAACAAATATTTTAACAAATATCGTTCTTTGAGGTTTCTACTTTTCCCATCTCACTTGTGGAGAGCATGTTGTTTAAAAAAATACAAACAGGCACAAAATAGCTGCTCTTTAGATCGAAGCTTCCTTCTCAAATCAGCCCGTGAAGGTTTTGGGGAGCGTTCTATTTAACTTGGCTGGCCCCTGGTTTTGCCGTGAGTAATATGTTGGGCTTCATTTCAAACTCCACACAGCCAAGATCACTGGATACTTGAGCTTCCCTAAGCTGAGTTGATACAGCTGCTCTGTCCCTAGTCACTGGTGAGTTGTCCCTGTGGATTTCAAGAGGTCTTAACACGGACAGGTCAAGGTGCAGGTGCCAACCTAAATGTTTGGGGACAAGGGCATCCACAGAGAGGGTACCCAAGTGAGACCCAAGAGCCCTGGGGAGCACTCGGGAGTGAGAGAAGGCTGGGAGAGAAAGGGGATGGCCAGAGGTAGGTCATGGAGGGTGGGGGAGAGCAGAGCTGCGTGAGCATCCTCGCTCCTATGAAGGGGTCACCAGAGGTGAGAAAAAAACCAACTGGATATGAAGTTGCCCCCCTGATAAAAGAAGGAAGCAAACACTCCCTCCCCCAGGAGTTCTGAGACCAGTCAGAGCAAATGATGGATACTTGCTTTAAAAAGTATTGAGTGGGGCTTTCTTTTAAACACACTCTTCATTTCCAATGGAACTGAATAAACTAAATTTAATTTAGACATTTTTTCCCCAGGAACATAGCTCCGGCCTGAAACAAGATTTGCCCATGGCCACTTGAGAACACATTCTGTAAGACAACAATGCTGATGGACAAATAGAGCAGAGTGTTAATTTTGAGGCCAGTCTAACCTCAGCAACAGGCGGGCTGGTAAACAGATTGAAGGAGCTAATGACTATTTAGTGCTTTCTTTCCAGGCTAGCAAACGTCTCTTTGGCTGCTGGGGTAGCAACACCCTTACCTTAAAAGGTTTGGATTGATGATCTGGGCCTAATAAAAGCCCCTTCCCAAGTCTGTAGGGAAACCCAGGCATTTCAAAAGTGAAAGATAATGACGATGTTCTAGAAGCCGTATGATTATGAGTATCCATTATAAATGTTAAAATGATAATTACAATTAATCAGACCAGCCGTCATAGTCTCTCGACCTTATAACTTAACACTGGTAGATTCATCTTCCCCATGTGCTTTTGAAGACAACCTTGCGTCAACCTACAAATTTCCCCCTTTGACCTCTACCTCCTGAAGATAGGCAGGTGATGGGAGCGAGGTTTGAGCACTGTACGAAGATGGGGAGTTGTGATGCTCTGCAAGTTCTAGAACTTCGGCGTCTACAGGACCCCTGAATGAGGCACTCGCGCTGCTCATCTGATTACTTCAACACGGACTGTCACAATCCATTTATGCTCCTGCATGCAATCCACGGGGAGGCATTCCCTGACCCCTCCCTGCTGTCTCAACCAGGCTCCTTCTTTTAGTCTCTCTCCTCACCCCCTCTTCTTTTGCCTCAAGCACTAACCATGGTTTTTAATTATTTCTTTATATTTATCTGATGTTTAGCTTCTCTATTGCTCGGAAGCTTACTAGGAGAGGGATCATGCCTCTTTTGTTCACTGCCATAAGCAGGTCCTTGGCAAATGGAGCCAGTAAATAATTGTCGAATGAGAGACCATGTGAGTTGCACAGCTTGGAAAAGCATACCCATTAGAACGAAGCTCTCTCTTCTCTCCCCATTGACACTAACCAGTCACGGTCTCCGTGATGTCCCACGTGCCACAATGCCACATCCGGGAGCTTTCTCAGTCCTTGCCACGCACCTGCTCTGTGGAAGCTCGTACCATCAACTCTCCCTGACTAAAAACCCTGCTTCTCGGCTTCCATGGCTCCATGCTCCACTCTCACCTGTGCCACTGGCTCGTCTCTCTCTTACTTCCTAAAGGGAGCTGCTAGTCAGTGGCCCTGGACGCAGCCCGGTTGTCTCCTTCTGCTCCCTCCCTTAACGGCTCATCCAGCCTTGGCTTCAGCCTTCATAGGTACCTTGCTGGTACCTATGAAGTCTCATTCCTAAACCCTGAAATGCTCTTTCTCCTGCCTTTTGTGTTTTTATTTTCTTTTATTTTTCTGGAAACATCACCATCCTCCCAATCACCATGCTGGAAAACTTGGAGTCTTTTCTCAGCATTGTTCCTTGTGTTTACCAAAATACTCAGGATAACAAAATATCGTAAATTTCCAGTCTTCTCATTGTCTACGACTCAAGTCTCTTGTTAAGTCTCAACCGTCCCATCTTTTCAGGCTTCCCACTTTCACTGATTCTCTGCTGTACTTTATCCAAATGACTATTTCCAACTTCCCCTTTTGCCAACAGTGCCTTTCCTTCTCTTTATGCTGCCCAAATTCTCCCTTTTTCTTCGAGGTTTAGCTCAAAGACTTCTCACTTTACAAGTCTCTCTTGAGCTTTCCAATCATAATTTCTCCTCCTTTTAAACCACCATTCACTATATACCTTTCAGGTGACATTCTCTTAATTCTAAATGTATAATGTATTATCTTTCTGTGTATTTGTCTGTATCCTTTAGAGAAAGACAAATAAATCCCTGGAAAGACTGAACTAGATAAGTAAAAAGAGAGCTTGCACAGATTATCAGTGCACACCATACAGACATTAAAAAATATTAAGAGGGTATTATGAATAATTTTATGAAATTTATGAATTTGAAAATGTAGGTGAAATGAACAAATTCCCAGAAAAATGCGAAAAGACTGATATGAGAAGAACAAGATGATTTTAATATTCATATATTTGTTAAAGAAATTAAATCCATAATTTAAAATTCCCCACAAGGAAATCTTAAGGTCCAAATGGTTTGAGTGGAAAATTCTTTCAAATATTTGAGGAAAATATGAGTGTTATACAAACTCTTCCAGGGAATAGAAAAAAGAGGAAACACCTTTCTACTCATTTTATGAGACCAGCATAACCTTGATACTGAAACTTGTCAAGGACATTATAGGAGAAGAACATAGATTTAAAATTCCTAAGCAAAATATTAGCAAAGAGATGTATTAAAACAATTGAATATCATGACAAAACAAAGTTTATTCCAGAAATGCAAGGTTGGTTTAACACTTAAAAAATAATCAGTATAATTCACCACAGTTACAGAATAAAGAAGAAAAACACTATGACCATCTCAATAGGTGAATAAAAAGCATTTGATACAACTTAGTACTTGTTCATGATTAAAAAGATAACTCTCATCAAATTAGGACTAGAAGGGAATTTCTTAATGTGTAAAGGATATGTCTAATAAACCTATACTTAATCAGCTTCTCCCTGAGATCAGGAACAAGACAAGGATATTCAGTCTCACCATTTCTATCCACCATTGCATTGAAGGTTCTAGCTAGAGTAATTAGATAAGAAAAAGAAATTTAAAAACCTTAAGGATTAGAAAATACATAAACTTGATGTTGTTTGTGGACATGATTGCATACACAGAATCTGTGGGTAAATTATTATAGCAAATGATTACATTTAGCTAGGCTAATAAATATAAAGAGTACATAGGAACAAGTCAATTACATTTTTATATTCTTACAATAAATATTAGAAAAGAATAAAGTTGTTACCATTTACAATAGCATTTTAAAAATCAAGTACCTTTATGGGAATAAACTTAGCAAAATATGTACCTGACTTATGGGTAAAAAATGCAGAACACTAGAGAGAATAGTGTTGGATTTAAATAAATGAAGGGATATATCATGTAAATTGGATTTGAAGACTCAGTCTTGTAAAACCATTGATGCTCTCTAAATTGGCCTGTTGCCTCAGTGTAAAATCAGTCAAAATCCCAGCAGATTTTCTCCCTCCCTCCCTTCCTTCCTCCCTTCCTTCTTTTTTTTCTTCTTCCCTTCCTTCCTTCCTCCCTTTTTTTTCCTTGTGAAAATTAATAAGCTAATTCTAAAACTTACATGGAAATGCAAAGGTTACAGAATACTCAAGGCAGGGGCACCTGGGTGGCTCAGTTGGTTAAGTGTCCAACTCTTGATTTTGGAGCAGGTCATGATCTCAGGGTTGTGGGACTGAGCCCCACTTTGGGCTCCACGCTGGGCATGGGGCCTGCTTAGGATTCTCTCTTTCTCCGTCTACCCCACCCTTCCACTGGCTCTCTTTCGCTCAAAAAAAAAAAAAAAAAAATCAAGACAAATTTAAAGAAGAAGTTGGAAGGACTTGCGCTACTAGATAACAAAACTTGTTTTAAAGCAACAGTAATTAAGACTGTGTGAAATTGGTGTAAACAGAGACAAATAGACCCATGGAACAGAGTTGAGAATCTAAAAACAGAGCTGCATATAAATCACGTGATTTATAACAAAGGCATCATTGTAATGCAGTGTGTGAAGAATTGTCTCTTAAATAAATGGTTGGGTTAATTGGATTTCCAGGGAAAAAAAAATTACTTTTACCCCTGTCTCACACCATATACAAAAGTCAATTACAGATGAATCAGACTTAAGTGTGGAGCTTAAACAATAAAGCTTTTATAATGTAACACATGAGAATATCTTCATCACCTTGCTGTAGGTAAATTTAAATGACCTAAAATTCATTAGCCATAAAACAAAAGATTGATAAATTGGTCTTATTAAAATTAAGAACTTTTCCCTATGGAAAAAGAAAAGAAAAGCAAATAGACCCATGCCATTAAGAGAAATGAAAGGCAAGTCATAGAATGGGAGAAGATATTTCCAAAAATATATCAAAGGACTTGTATCCAGAATATGTAAAGATTTCTTCTGCTAAAACAACAACAACAAAAAACATACAGTGCATTAAAATTGGAAGAAATAATTGAAAAGCCACTTCACAAAAAAGATATCTAAATTGATAGCAAATTTATGAAAAGATGAACAATTAGACATGCAAAATCAAAATCACAATTCAGTTTTAAGCACTTAACCACTAAATGTGTAAAATTTAAGGTAAATTGACAATGCTGACTATTGGTGCAGAAGTGAAGCTATAGGAACTGGCACACACACTGTTAGCATGATTGTAATCGGGCCCAGCTGCTTGGAAAGACTGTTTTTACAGCGTCTGCTAAAGCTAAACACATGCATACCCTATGACCCAACAATTTTCCTGGATATATCCCCACAGAAATGTACATATAAGGGTCCCAAAAGACATGCACAAGAATGTTCAGAGCGGTGCTGTTTTCTACTAGCAAAAGCTGGAAACAACACAAATGTATCAACAGTAGAATGGTATAAATTATGGTATATTCATACAATGGAATACCATACATCAATAAGAATGAATGGACTACCACTGCATGCAACAACACGAACAAAAATCATAAATGTAATGTTGAAGGAAGGAAGAAATAAAAAAGGCATTTAAAATATTGTGTGACTCTCTGTGACCTTCAAACATAAGCACAACTTATCTCTGCTGATTGCTGTCCGAAGAGAGGTCACAATTAGCGAGTGAGAGTAAAGGTGGTAGCTTTAGGGGTAACGGCAACATTCCACGGCCAGGTCTGAATGGTGGTCACGTGGGTGCATTTGCTCTGAAAAATTCATCAGACTGCACACTAATGATGGATATATAAGTTATACTTCAAGTTACCAAGCTGGACCAAAACAACAATAGCAAAAACCTTAGACCCGAAGACCTGTGTAAATTCATTTGATTCCTAACATTTACCTTCTGCAGGTTGCTTTATGTCTTTGTAGTTCTGGTACCATCTCCACTCCTAGTTTCCATTGCTTCCGCCTGTCGACATGGTTCTATCCCTTTCCTCTACTCTGCCCTTGGCTTTCAATCTCAATTTGATACATCGATCTTGATCCTTCATTTAGGTGGTTTGCCCCCCGAGCTGATTTCTCATCCTCAACTTCTGTTCGTATTTCACAAATAATGTTCCATATAGCCTTAGTTCCATTTCCTTCTATAAGTTTTGTTAATGGCCTTGGTTTAAATTTTTTGTTGAAATTTTCATTTCTTCCCTATTTAATTTTTTCCTGGTTTTGCCTGATGATTTTTGTGCTCTTATTGATCTATAATTTCAAAATTACTATGAGATCATTTGCTTGGTCTCCATTTTCCCCCCTCAAACCCACGACTTTATAAAAAGCCTTATCTCTACTTTTCTGTCCAGTGGAATGGCGGGGGCAGGGGGCAGGGTCCAAGGGTGGGGGTAGGTAAGGGGGAGAAGCTCTTTCTCATTCTGTCCCCTCCAGCTCCAGCAGCAAAGAGCCAGGTGATGTGACATGCAATAGGAGAGGGGAGAAAAGAAGATTCAAACATGATAACGAAAACAAGCACTTCCCAGGTACCCAAAGTGGTTTAACTGATTACTTTGCCCACAGCTTTAGCTAAGAAGCCATCTGACCTGAGTCCACTTATGGAACTATTGGCCTTGCTTTTTTTTTTTTTTCCTTTTTCAGAATAAATCCTCTCGTCCTCAATTGGAGCCACTGAAGAAACAAGGAGGTTTGTACTTTTTTTTAATCCAGATGAAGGTTCTGGCCAGGAATTTTTCAAACACTGGAATAAATTTTTAATTTGGACTTTGATATCCAGACAAGCCCAGCTCATGCTCTCTTGGGTCTCCTTCCCAAAGACCAGACTTCAAACACACTGCTCGCTGTCTTCACAGACCCGGCAGAAAAGTACCAGGCCAGCCCCGGCCACAGTTGACAGAAACCCTGCTCGTTCAGCTGGTCTGGGCCAGACCCCCGTTTGCTACCCGGCCCTGGAAACCCATGCATCCTATTCTCTGGACCTGAAGCAAAGTTCCTCCGAGGAGAACGAGCAAGCGGGTCGCCTACCAGCGCAGGAAATGCTGGGACGGTTGCACTCCCCCCCCCGGGGACCCTGCCTGGAACATTCTCAATAACACGCGCTTCACATCTTGAAGGGAAACCGGCAAATAAATGTTATTTCACTTGGCTTTATTCCTTGCTTCTTATTCTTTCTCGGTTTGCCTTTTAGAGTGTGGATGGTGGGAGAAATAGATGTGCTTCTGCCAGATTGGACCTCAGAGCCCCTTTGCTTTAATTCTTAGTTTAACTTTCTGAAAATTGACAAAACAGAAGACGGGAAGAAGGAAAAAAAAAAAAAACAAACCAAAACCCTGATATTCTCTAACAACTATAAAAGAAGCTCATTTCCTTTTGGAGACCTAGATCAGAGACTCTAAGTAATTGAAACTTAATACCCAGAGTCCCTTGGAAAAGTGACCACCCTGGGGCCCTTAACATCATTTCCTGCTAATTGTCACCCGAAATAAGCAGTTGTGCAACCGGCGTGGGGGCCCGAAGCAAAGGAGTGCAGTTCGGGGAACAGCTAGCTCACTCGTGTCCCGTAACAAAATACACATGATTTAACAGCAATGCAGACAGGGTTCTGAGAATAAATCACTTCCATTCCCACCACTGCAAATCACTTACTGCAATTGCCTTGAGACAAGATTTGGGGAGCTGGCTATTGGTCACCCAGGCTCTGGGACAATTACCTTAGTTACCTATGAGGAGAAATTGCAGTTCTGACCTAATTTACTGTTCTTCCCTATGGCCAAGGGGCAAGCACTCTCTGTACTATGGGAAGTCTAGAAGCTAAAGGTGACCAGAGTAATTACGAAGTCTTTCTAGGAACCCCCTTCCCCCATTCAGCAGTGTTGGCTTCTCAAAGCCGGAGGTGGGGGGGGGCGGTGGGGGGGGGGGCTCACTTGTGGAGCTATGGCTAGGCCAGCCCAATTTTTCTACCAAACCGAGTGCCTGGCCAGACCCAACCATGCCCTTCTGTACATTTGCCCCACTTTTTCCCGATCTTTCTGTCATCCCATTGCAATGAACAACGTTTGGAACCGCTCTTTTACTTTTTTGGCGAAGACAAGTTCCCGTTTGCACTCTGACCAGCTTAGAGGTACCACCCCCATTTGAGTTAGTCTCATGGTCCTCCGTGTATCAGTTTGTCTGTCTGCTGTGGGCTGAAAATACCAGGGAAGAGGGACCGGCAGCATTGCATCTTTGTGTCCCCACTACCTGCATGGGATGAATATCTGAGGAATATTCATGGACCACGGGAAGATGTCTTGGCTTAGGGATCCAGTTCTCTGGATCTGGTTGCAAACTAATAAAATGCACAGAAACAGAACTTCTAGGGAAGTTTCCTGCAGTCTTTATCCCAAGACTGAAAATCTGACATGAAGGCCACCACAGTATTGGAGGATCTCATGGCTGGGAAGTCCCCCCCGAGACCTGCCAAGATTATGTCTCTTCTTTACCTTGATATCCAGAGCCTTAGCCCTTTCCACGCCAGAGTGGCCTCCCTGGACAGATCATGCGTCCTGACTCCCCAGGGTCCCTTCATGATCATTCCATTATGGCTACATAATCATTCCCAAAGGGAGAGCCTGCCATTCTCCTATTCCAGACTCCAATGCTCCCTTCCAGGCCCCATCTGGCATTCAAAGCCCCATCCAGATCTCCAGACTTCCCCAGGATCCTCAGGCTAATGCCACATTTCAGCTCGTCATACCTCGAGTCTTCCAATGCTTCTCTACCAAGCAGAATGCAGCTGTTACTTCATAACCCAGTTAAAAGATTGTTTCAGGAAACCTTCCTCAGGGATCATGGCTCAGCTGATCTTCCCGGTACTTCCTGCACACCCTCCTTGCCTGAGGGTCGTATCTTCATCCCCCTCCCCCTCCTCACTCATCCTTTCTGCCAATGTATATTTAGGGAGACCTCCTGGGTGCCAGGCCCACACGTTTTGAGTGGCAGAGCAGATTCAAGTCTAGGTCTAAGCCACCGGAGAGGCCAGTTCTCCATCACAACACCACCCCTCCTGAGACTGAGGGCCACACTCCCCTTGCCCTCGCATTCACTCCCTATCTCGGAGAAGAGAGAAGTGGCATCGGCTGTCAAAGCAGGAGTCTTTTCAGGTGGGCTGCGGCCACCAGGGTCCCTCTCTTCAATAGTTTCCATGCACCAGTTTTTAAACGAAATAGCTATGCAGACCCAGGGGATGCCCTTCTTGGAGCACAAGATGGCCGCCTGGCTTCAAAAAGGGACCCCGATGGGGATAGAAAAAGGAGAGTGTTCCTCCCTCCTCACCCAGTGCTGTCTCACATACCGAAGCAGAGAAACTCAGACTGGTGTGCGTTTGTCCATTGTTGGGTGAGGGAAGAAAGGGGCTGGACCGAGAGAAGGTTCTGGAGTTGGACACAGAGGCCATGCCTTCCTTCCCTTCTGTAGAGGTGTCAGCCTGATCCGGAGCTGGCAGGGCCTGCGGGGAAGGAATCTTTGGACGTGGGCCTGAGGTTTTGAGTTCACTCATAGTGGGCGACATAAACGAGATGGTTATTTGTTTTATGGTAATGATCTCCATGAGGCTCCAAACTGCGGGGCCGCAGTCGGCACGCCGCACCGCAGGCCTTCTTCCTCCTGGTGCGAGAGGATTTCCTTGGTTTGGTGGGATTCATTTGTTTTTTAAATGAGGCTGTTTATTTTCTCTTCTTTTTAATGCTAGGATTTTTTTTTTTCGGACTCACAAGGAGGATACATAACGTACAGCCGAATCTGCAAGCTCCTATTTTGTCAGCTGCTCGTGTTGATTAAAACTTCAATAAAGATCCTGTGATAAAACAGAGCTGCGTTCAAAGGGTCTCGTTCTGTTTTTAAAAGGCTGAGCTTGGCAGAAAGGATGTAGAGGATAGGTTTGCTACCTTGATATTCTCCCCCTTTCCCAGGTTAGAAGGCGAGCAGACTCGGGGAGAAATGCACAGTGGTTTCTGGTATCTGTGGGAGAGTTCACCTGGTGTTTAACGAAATCCCAAATAATAAGCAAGGTCCACTTTACATGACATGGAAATTGTTTATCAAACTGGTGTTAAACGTGTGACCCGACTGCCCTCTCCCCCCATAGGTCCGATTGACAGCCTCTTTCTGCCAGGGGCCTCAGCCTAACACAGTGGGAGAGGAGGAGAACCACGGGCAAAGTGAGGTCACAGAATCCGGGAACTACACACCCAGTGATTCACCCCATTCACCCAGGGTGATCAATTCCAGCAAGATCCCGCAGAACTGCCAGGAATGCATTGCTTTAAAGACCGGGGATCACTCAAAGATCCCGAGGGAAGGTGTCAGCCGTGCCCACCTGCTCCCCACCCCACCTACCCGCCCCCCCCCCCACCACCGACGGCGGCCCGTTCCTGGCAGCCGCCGATGTCTCTCAACTCTTGTTGGGAAAGAGGCCGAGAAATGGCTGTGTGTGAAAATCAGGCTAGCCAAAGTCGCTGACTTTATGCAAAGCAGGCAAGTGCAGTCAAAACACTTACAGCAATCAATTCGAGTTGTTGGGTAAAGTTTTTTCCATGTCCCATACATTATTGAACAGTTAATTTCGTCTTTGTGCCTGCAAGACATTCCAGCTCTCAGATGACAGCTTTATCCATTAAGGAGCGTGCGGTGACAGCCAAACTGCGAGAGCTTTGTTAGCCCTGCCTGCCGGGAGGCCAGCCCGCATCAGCATCACCACCGAGAAATCCTGGGACACATCAACATCTTAATCAATATGCGAGAGTCAATTACCGGGGAAGCGAGGGCTTAAGCAGGAGCTGATGATGAGGTTCACGTGCAAATGGGCTTAATCAATACGCAGCTGAATCTCGCACGTGGATTCACATCAGTCCTTCTCCCCCAGCACCCAGCTCCCCCACTGGGGGGCCAACCAGGCCCTCTCCCTGCATTGTTCCTAGCCCGCCAATCACCTGCTTTACTGGAGCGTCTTTGATTCCTTTCCTTGATGGCTTTGTGGGGAATGGAGGAAGCGGGCTTGAGGAGAGCAGCTAAAGCCAATGGATACACAAGGTGAGCTCCAATGATGGACTACTCGAAGAGTTTCGAGCTCTTCTACAGGCACATTCAAGGGGACGATTGAACCCAGCCAGGCTAGCTGAGAAGGGAAGCCCTGCTAGGACCCCCCATTCAGGGCTGAATCCTCTCTCACCTGGATGACTGCAGTCATTTCCTACCCCGTCTCTGAGTTCCTCATGTATATGCCTCCACTCTACACTTCACTGATTGTCAGAGTCACACGGGTCTTCAAAATCCTTCCGTGTCTGGGTAATAAAACCCCAATTCCATCAAGTGTTTCCAAGACACCCCCATTCTTGAGTCACATGATATTACTCAATCTTGCTTCCTTAAACACTAACGTGTTCTTTTATACCTTCATGCATGGCCTTACCCTTTTCCATCCATGTCATCTCTTAAAACTTTTGATATTTTCTCTGCTTCCCCCAGTCAGAAGTTAATGACCCCACCATGGTTGGTTTGAGGTCATTGTGCTTAGATTCCAGTTGGGTGCTTGCATATTTGTTTTTTCCATTAGATCATCTGCTCCATGAGAACTGGCACCATGATATGTCCCATGAAAGCCAGGTGGAGGTGGTCCCTTTGTCCTCCAGCTTCTGCCTCTTCTCAAGCATTTCTGACTGTTGTCCCACACCAACCCAGCTGCAGAATTCGGCCCCTATGGGAGTTCCCCCAAAAGAATCCATTTGCATAAGTACTTTGGTGAGCAGCATAGATTTTACTGAAAATCTGGTAGGAGTCTATACAGACTCTACAGCAGACAACTTAAATCCCCATTGGTATTTCTGGTCTCTGTAGTCCCTCCTCAGTGGCCCCTGGTTTCCCTCTCATCCCACCCCCCACCAGGCAGCAGCTGTATACCCGCCCCCCCCCCCCCCCACTGGAGCAGACTCTTCAGCTTCTAGTTCCTGTCCTCAAGTTATCACCATACTCACTCCATAACATCACTCCCTCTTACAAATTTCTTAAGAGAATCAAATGTCGTTACATGGCAATTAGTTATCTGTACCTTCTTCCATCTCTTCCCAACTGTTTCTTCAGGACCTTGAGAGTCTCGAGGACATACAGTACAAAATGCTGAAGAGCCACTACGGAAACCAGAAATAAAAAGGCTGGGGGAAGGAAGACAACGCTTCTATCCTCTCCCTTCTCTGCAGGTGAGAACAGCAAGTCGGCTCACTGGAGAACAGAGAGATGAGATTCTGGGTTCAGAAAGCCTGCAAAAGGGGCACCAGTGGGGGTGTTTCCTTTTGGGCGGGGATTTTCTGGATCTTTGGAGAGGGGCACTGTTGACTCTGAGAGTCAGAAAGAAGTCCAGTGGAGTACAGAGAGAACAGGCCATGCTGTTTCCTTCTGACTTCAGGCCTAGGGAGCCAGGTCCTATGTGCAGGCTTAAGAGGAGAAGAAAGGAAAGACAAGGGAGAGAAGGAGGACTGCATTTGAACCCTATGCTGATGATCCAGAAAGCTGAGAGAATTCGCTAAGAAGAATCCTCATATTTCTTTTAGAATCCAGAAATTTATAAGGACATTCAGACACTGGGCATCTGTGTGTTTGTTTGTTTGTTTGTTTCAATTAAGTAAGCTCTCTGCCCAACACAGGGCTTGAACTCAGGACCCCAAGATCAAGAGTCACATGCCCTGCAACTGAGCCAGCCAAGCACCCCTGTGTGTCCTTCTTGTATGGGGTCGAGAGTGAAATCCCAGCCCTAGCAGGGCAGGGCCTCTCTTCTTCTTCTTCTTCTTTTTTTTTAAAGATTTTGTTTATTTATTTGACAGAGAGAGACATAGCGAGAGCAGGAACACAAGCAGGGGGAGTGGGAGAGTGAGAAGCAGGCTTCCCACTGAGCAGGGAGCCCAACGTGGGACTCGATCCAAGGACCCGGGGATCATGACCTGAGCCGAAGGCAGGCACTTAACAACTGAGCCACCCAGGCGCCCCAGGGCCTCTCTTCTTGAGGGCTGCTTCCTGCACATCAGGGAAGCAGGGGGGCAGGGAGGCATGTGCGCAGGGTGTGGGGGAGGGGAAAGTGGGTTAAGAATTGGAGGCGACCAACAGTTATTACACACCTACTCTACAAAAGGCCTTTTCATGAATGCTATCTAATTTAATCTTTGCTGTGGCCCATTGAGATATGCATCATTAGCACCATTTCATAAGCATGAAAACGGAAACCAGAATGGAAAATAGGTAACGTAGCTTGACTAGGATCATGTGGCTCGCCAGTTGGGGAGTTAGAATTCCAACTGGGGTCTAAAAAGCGCATGCCAAATGGAGTAAGGGTGAGATTTCCATAGCATGCTACCACCTCCTTTTTGGTGGTGCCCATTGAACATGACCCTAGAAGGATCTAAAGTTCAGGTTGCCGGGTTGGTTACACTGGAGCATGAGGTGGATGTGGGCCTATCTGATGACCAGCGTGCTCAGGCACTCTGTGTCTCCCAGACTAGACTGCAAGCTCGTGGAGGCTGGAAACACATTAGTCAACACCTGCAACCATACCAACACACTAAACTTTGGTGAACGACTATATGCCAAGCTCTGTGCCAAAGATTTTACATGCATTCTTATTTATTCTGCCCAGTCACCCATTTTATAGATGAGGAATTTCAATTTTAATTCCCATTTTATAGATGAAGAAACTGGTACAGAAAGATTAAGTACCTTTCCCAAGTTCACACAGCTCATAAGTGGAGGAGAAGATTCAAACCCAGATCTACCAGACTTTTGTCCTTGATCCCTTTAAACTCTTGCCTAGAGTAAAAGTCTGAGGACTAAAGGAAATAAGGTCTTAATGGAGTTCACCTTTCAGGAGATGTAGAAGTGTAGGCACAGTGACATTTAAGTAAATATGATAGATGGAATAACCTCTACAGTCATTTCATCCAAGATCATTGTGTTGTTCATCCATTTGCTCTTTGAACAAACACTTATTGTGGGTCTCCTCTGGGCCAGGTATTGGGCCAGGCACCAGGACACAGGTGGACAAGGCAGGCTTGGCTGTCTTGAAGCTGACCAGCAGCTGGGCAGACGATCCCTGAACCTTGGCATGGGTTTCTGAGAAGGCATATAGGAAGGCTGTTCTCTGTGCCCACAGTCCACCTGCACCACCACTCTGATCAGTGTTTATGGAGTCCCTTCTCTGTACAAACCACAGACAGACAGAAAGAGATTCCATTCCCATCTAAGATAACCAGGGACATAGGATGGAAAAGATCAAAGGCAATGAGGACATCTCAGTTGTGCCTCCAAGCTTCATCGGTGGCTTCACCAGTGTTCACCACCGTGCTAGCAGGTAAGCTCTGCTACCTTCCCTGAGAGCCAGCTGAGGCGAGAAGCCGGCAAGGGATCCAGCCCAGTGAGGGCTGTAGTCAGGCTGAGCGTGATGGGGGGGGAGGGGAGGCGGGTGGTTAGGGAGAGGAGAACTGGGTGGTAAACACAAGCCCCAGATATATTCTTAGTATAGGGTCAAGGAGCAGCAGCTTCTGACTGATGTCCTGGAGAGCATGGGAAAGAGCCTGGGCAGACTCGCTCAAAGACCATGACAGAGCATTTCTGCTAAGATGCCTTCTCCCCACATTTATGCTCCTTTTCACCACCTCTTAATGGAAAAATAGATTCAGCTTTTGAGGGAACAATATTCCTTTTTCACAGATAAGAAAGCTGAGATTTAGAAGAGCCAGGTTCCCAGGGTCGCGTAGATAGTGGACTCAAAGCTGGGACGTGAACCAAGGTCTTTAGATTCCAGTATCTACTCCATGTAATGGAGTCGTGTAGCTAAGGGCTGAAGGACTGCAAAATGAGAGAGCCACCTAAAGTGAAAAAGTAAAAAAAAAAATTTCTTGATTGCAAAAGGAATTTCAAGTTGGACCTGAATAGTGGGGTGTGACTCGGCGAGTATGGGGTGAACAAGGCAGCATTCTGTGAGGGAGGTGGCCCTGCGCGTGTGATGAGCTGAGTGGAAACATATTGATAGCAAGTGGGTGCATTAATGGTGGGAGACGTGGAGGAAGGTGGGATGGGGCAACGCTTTTTGAGGCGAGTGAATAATTGTGTTTGGAACGCCAAAGCCAGGATGAGGAATTTGAACTTGATTCTCTAGGGTGGGCTTTTCTACATTAGCATGCTATGGAAATCTCACCCTGTAAGGTGCTTCATAGAACAGAGGGCATCGTGACCAAGAGAATCTGGGAGATGCCGTATTCCACCAAGTCACCCTCTTGGAAGGTCACACTACATTTTAGCACATTGTCAGGCTTTGAGAAGACCTGGAATAAAGAAACTTATTTGGTTTCCTTCAACCCAATGTACACCTCCAAACACCCTATGGATCTTCCTAAAAGAAACTTCCCTGACAGGCTGGCTAGATGAGATTAGATCAGGGGCCCCCATAACCATTCTCTACTTTTTCTCAAACCATTCATCACCTCAATGCTTACTTTTTCGTTAGACTGAAAACTCCATTAGTCTGGCTTGTCCCCTTCCTGGCACAGAGAAAACTCTTGCCCCTTCAATGAGAGGGATATACGGGGAATATTCCAAGACACACTTTGGGTAAGGTTGCTGTCATGGAGAACCACTGGAGGTTGGTCTCGCTCAATTTAGTAAACATTGTATCTTAAAAGATGAGCTCTTGATAATGTTTCTGATGGGAAGAGTCTGAATCCAGGGAAATCACAGTGCTAGCAAAATCAGCTTCAGGAGAAAGATGGTGAGGGGCGAGGTAGCCTGGGAATAGACCAGGACTGATGACTTCAAGAGACATTTCTTTGGAAGACTCGGGCAGACTCTACCTGATTGCCATATGGTGTAGAAAAGTGAAGTGTGGGCTCTGGAGAAGCACAGACCAAGGTCTGAATTGAACCCACAGCTTGGCGTTCCACACTCAGTAGTGTGACTTTGGGCCAACCACTTGCCATCTCTGAGTTTGTTTCTCACCTACAAGATGAGAATGATAATAATGTGTTTCATAGAATTGTGATGAAGGCTCAAGGAGACTAGAAGCCAAATGAGGCAATGCATGGGGGACACAGGTAGAATCCAGTTAAAACGAGCTGTTATCATTAATTAATGGCAACTATTGTTAACATGAAGATGCAAGAATCAGAAGGGTGCTGGTATCTCAGATGTGGGTAATTGGCAAAGTGAGGATGTTGCCTAACATAGGGAATTCTAGGAGAGAAAGGGTTTGTTTGTGGGCATGTTGAGTTTGAGACGAGGCCACCGTGTTCAGATGTCCCATGGGCAGCTGGCCACACAGTCCCAGAGCCCTGAGGAGAGGTCAGCATGAGGCGTAGAGATCAGCACGGACATCATGACCGAAAGGGAGAGAATAGATGAACAATTCTTCAAAGGAGAATAGAAAGGGAGGGTACAGAGCAGGGGCTACCTCCAGCCATTGCCTTATGCTAAGAACAGGAGAACAAGACGAGGTGACCTCATTGCCATTACGACTGGGCACTGTGGTTCTCAGTTGCTTTCATGGGCTGAGGAGCATCTCACCAGCCCGGGCCAAGGAAAGGCTGCCGTGTGGGCTGAAGCTTAAGCGGTACTCACAGGAGATGTGGGAAGTTCCCGCGGCAACTTCTTGTCGAAAATCCTCACCTCAGTTATTTTCCATTTCTGCCGAGACAGCCCTGTGTCCCTCAGGTTATGATATAAATATTTTACGAAGTACAGAGGATTCAGATATCTTAACACTTTGACTGAAAACTCGTTTTTCTGAAAGTTAAAGGATATATTTTCCACTCACAAAAAATATGAAGCTCTAGATTGGACCAAGCAATGGAAGTGGCATATTGCAATATTTTATGCCGTGCTTCTCAGGGCTTCAGAGTACGTAAAATATTAATACCGTTCTTCCTTCACGAGGTTCAGAAGACTTCTCATCCAACTTTAAAATTGGACAAGGACTAAGCATAGTGCCCCAAATGTAGTAGGCGTTCAATAAATGCATGCCCTCTTCCCTTCTTACATGATGAAGGTTGAAATATGGTCTGCAGACTCGGGGAAGGTAAGCTGTTTGAGATATTTCCAGATTATTTCTAGATTAAACTCCTATTAGCAGAGGTTAGAGGAGAGGAGAGAGAACAAACTTGATTAGAAGCAGTGGAATAGAAAAATATTCTGGAAGGTGACTAGAGGATTCTGTGATAGGGCAAAAATTGCAGGAGCCTGGGATCGAAAAAATGACCCATATTTCATCAGTGGAGTGTAGGCATTGATGTTACAAAGGGACCCTGTGCCGAAAGAGTTAAACAACCTTTCCCAAGCCAAGGTTCTGGCAAAAACATCTGAGGGACCATGGAGTCCTAATACTCCCAGTGGATCACAGTCCCGCTAGAAAGAACAGGGCAATGTGAAGTCACCGGCTAGTGACTGCCACCAGGCTACGTCAATCCTGCTTCCACTCACCGTCACCACAGGAAGCTGTGGGTCGAGGGTCCTGTTCCCACTTCTTCGTTATACTACGACTTAGGAAATGAGGCACCTCTGGGAAAACATGGTTTCTGATACCAGAAGAGCCCTAACTCAAAGTCTGTGTCCTGGCCTGGGTCTGCCTTCACTTTTATCAGAAAAGGGTGGGTAACATGTGAGAAAAAAAAAAAAAAATTGGCCTGTAAAGGGATCCCGAAAGAATGACATATTTGTCTGTTAAGTATAAATACGAACAGCCATGGAGATATGGTCCTGTGGTGCTAGGTTTTCACTCCAGCAACATTCATCTATTGCCAGGAAACACTAGATTTAGTACCTGAGGGACTGGAGTTTCAAATACCTTATACTTTTTTTTTTTTTAATACTCTGCCAAGAATTTAAATTGGTAAAAGCTGGGGACTGACAAAACTTGATCCCCAAGAGCTTTTCTGGCACTGGTTTATCAGAGAATACGGTGCCATTATTTTTATTATAATTATTATTTTTTTCTTTGGTGGGGTGAGAGCTCATTTATAACCCAGTGACTTCTACTCCCAGATGTATTTTTCTTAAAAAAAAAAAAAAATCCCAATGCTTAAATAAACAGAAGGTTTGCCTTTTGTGGTAGTGTTAGAAGCTGTCATTGGACTTACATGCAAGGGAGTTGCAAGCCTTTTCATGTTTTTAGGTTGGATCAGAAAGAGTTGAAAAGAGAAGAGCTAATTTTAGGATCCGAGTCGCCACCAGCTTCCCAGCACACACACCCGCCTCTCGAGCCTCGGCTCCCCACCACGCCTTGCACCACGATCAGGATCACTTGGCGGGACCCCGCAACAGGGCCAGCCCCAGGAAGGGCAGCCAAGGGCAGGAGCGAGGTAGAAAGCCCAGGTGGGGGCCCTGGTGCCACCACCTTTTAGCAGTGTGACTTTGGACAACTTAGCTTTTCTTGGATTTTTCATCTGTAAAATGATAACTGGATTTTCCACCAAGGGTTGTTGGGAGGCTTAAATTAAACAAGATCTATTCCGTGAGAAGGATGGGCACCGTGAATTTTTTAAACAAGGATCTTCAGAAGATGAGAGCCGGGAGGGGAGAAAGAAGGGCGAGAACGTCACGGAGCCGCGTTGTGGATTTCTTTCCAAGGTTAGGCTCTTGACATAGACGTTCGAGCTGAGAAAACAACTGCCACCACGGAGACACATAAAACATGAAGATACTGTTTACAGCCCAACATCTTTATGGCCCCTCACTACTCCCTGCAGCCATCTTCCCCACTCCCTTCAGTCCCCCTTCTGATTTGCCCCACAAGCAATTTCCAGGGTCAGCTCACCGCTCTCCCGCCCAAGGCGGCCCCGGCAGCCCGAGCTCCTCCAACAGACCTGGCAGGTCCGATCCTGCTTGGAATGATTCGAGTTTTATTATACAATTAGATCAAGTCTCTTAGGTGTAGTAGGCTTCCTCGTACTTAGAAGAATAGATTAGCCATTAGGACTTTGTATATTTTTCCCAGTAATTGACACCACATCCCGTTTTCCTCACCGAAGGGAGAAAGAACCACATAAAACAACCATGATTTGGGGGTCAGTAGGTGGGGGCGGCACTCGTAATGCAGCCATGTCTGGGTCTTTGCCTCTATCCACTTTCCTCCCCCAGCTTTGAACGGCTCCAGAAGACAGGCAGAACCAGCCTGGGTCTTTTTCTCTTTGGTGGTGGTTGTTCTTCCTTCCGTTCCAGAGCCCTACGGGCTCACACTCCCCAAGCACTCAACCCAGAATAACCCAGGCATCATTCTACCCCCGAGAACTGGGGCATTCTAAACGAAGCCCAAGGAAACATGCTCGGGACCTAACCGCTTCTTCTCTTTCTTTTTTCTTTTCCTTTTTCTTGTTCTTTCCCTTTCTTTCTTTCTTTCTTTCTTTCTTTCTTTCTTTCTTTCTTTCTTTTTTCTTTCTTTCTTTCTTTCTTTCTTTCTTTCTTTCTTTCTTTCTTTCTTTCTTTCTTCTTTCTTTCTTTCTTCTCTTTCTCTTTCTCTCTCTTCCTTCCTTCCTTCCTTCCTTCCTTCCTTCCTACCTTCCTTCCTTTTTTTAAGGGTCTCCTCCCAGGAGAGCTCTATTACAAACCCTTTTCCTCAGCCTCACCTTTCTTGTCCCAGTTGTGGGTTGGTCCAAGCAGTGGTGATTTGAGGCCCCTTAAATCTCCCAAACTGGGAAGGAGAGAAGGGTTCAAAGCCCAGAGGATGACTGGTGCCTGAGACACCCCACATCCGTGTTTGTCCCCTCCCTTCAAAACTGAACGTTTGGGCTTGGAATAAATTAGGAAGACATGCATCTCACCGAGGGAACTTAAATAGGGAAAAACGCAATCCCCGAAGCTGACTTTGCCCATATTTGGCATCGCCCGTGTTTGCAGTGGGCCTTCACTTCACCTCTCAGCCAAAAGCAGACACCTCGGACCAGGCAGGCTGCATCCGCACAAGCAAAATAAAACAGATGTTCTCAGATGTCTGGTCAAACATTTGTTTCCTTTGGTCATGTCCTAGCAGCCCAAGCTCAGGTCCAACTGCAAGGCCTGGTGGCACCAGCAGATGCTTCACATGTTCTAGCCTTGCTGCAAAACATCTGCAAGCTCAAGGACATTCCCAGCTACAACAATCTTTGTGCCAAGGCTCGTTGGGTCCCCCGACGGCGCCCATAACTGCCCGCAGGCCTGGATGCGATGCACCAGATGCAGACCCGGGCACATGCCGTCTGCAGGGAGAGGGCATCCTGTTCTGTCTCGCTCCCTTTCTTCCTGAGTGGACCATCAGCCAGTGCTACTGATGCTCCAGCCAGAATCTGTGGACATGAGATGTTATAAGCACGCTCTTCAGCCTGGGTTGATGTGTCCAAAGGGGCTCTTTGCTGACACATCCAGGCTGATTCCTCGGAGAGAAGCTGAAATGCCCATTTTCCATACGATCAATAAACCCACTCATCCCTGAACACAGAACTTTCCTCAGGTCCCCTCTGAGCAAGTCAGGCTGTGCTGGGCCCTTAAGATGGTAAGGTGACCCAGCTTGTCACCCAAGAGTTTGCTTCCCTGAGAAAAAATGTTCTAAAGCTTTCGATCCGGTCCCCCAAGGACCCGTGGAAAATCGCAATACAGAAAGTGACTTTTCTGTGGCCACAACCGGTGGTGACTTGTGAACATGTCTCTTTTGCCCGACTTGGCTTTAGCTAAAACCTACTGTTCTGAATAAAACTCAGGGCCACCCTCCACCCCCTTCATAACCTACCCGCAAGTCCTGAAATGTTTCCCTTTCGGGGACAAGAAATCCAAATGAAACTATAGCCCTAACCTCGCTTGCTGGTTCTGAAAACATGCAGATTTTCTTTTCTTTCTTTCTTTTTTTTTTTTTTTTTACCTTCTCAACATACACATGTCCCTTCGTTGTTTTTAAAGATTTCTCTCCCCACTCTCCCGCCCCTGCCTTGGCTGTTCTGTTGTTAGCCGGGGCCTGGTTGAGCGGAATGTTCCCGGGCTCTCCTAGCAAGCACCTGAGGGCAATATGCCGTGGTCCGCTTTCCCTCTCTGTCCTTTGCCCTGTTGCCAGAAGAAACCCAGCTGGGTCCCTCAGCCGACACAGGCCCCTAATTTAAGTTTAATAGTACAGCATTTTTACTGCTTTTGGCCAGGGCGTTTTGAGAAAGGTTGAAATATGTGAAAAATACACGCTACAAAAAAAATCTGTTTAGAAAACAATTCCAGTCTAAGTGCCCCATGCTCACAGCTTCTGGCCCCCTTTCCAGGAAAGCAGATACAGCAACCACACAATTTAGCTCCATTTGGGGGGCAGGGGGTTTCCATTTCCTTCCTATGGGATTTTTTTATTAGTTTTTTTTTTCTTTAACTGTTTTTCTTTCCCTATGCTGGTTTACTGCCTTGTATCTCTCTACCCCCAAGGAGTTTAAAAACCTCAAGTAAGTATTATTGGATTTTTCTTAGTGTATTTTCTGATTTTTCTGGTGTGAGAGCATTTGGTCAGGACCAGTGTGTGTGTGTGTGGGGGGGGGTAAGGTTGGAGGGCTGTGGGCCCAAGATGATGTCCATAAAGGCCTCGGGAAGTGTCAGCAGAGCCTTCTAAGTGTGAGCTGAGAAATGAATTGCCTGTTGTTTTCACTGTTATGCGAACCCTATTGGTTACAGGTCCGTGCACATAGTAGGCATAGAATAAGCATCCCCTGGATGGAGAGGGAGTAACAGGGTAGTGGGTGCTGTTTATTGAAGGTTTATTCCACATATTGATCAGAATGGGTGCTTATGTAGTTTATTTCATCCAATGGGCTGACGGCACCAGAATGACGAGCTCTTGTGTGGAGGAGGACTCTTCAAAGGTCACTCCCTCCCATCACATGTGGAATAGTGCAGGATTCTAATCCAGTTCTGCCTGTCTGCTAGAAGCAAGTTAAACTGGGTGAAACGATGCCTATATCATGATCCCTTTTCCCCACAGGACAAAATGTATTGATGGAGAACCATGAGCAAATGTTTGGATCTGTTGGAAAAAGGCTATTCGTGATAGAATTATTGACTCAAAACATTTGAATCGTTCAGTTAATTTTTCTGGGCTTCTTCCTTGTCTGGGAAAGGAGCATATTGGGCTTGATCAAAGAGGCCTCACAAGTCACTATTCCCCCCAAGCTTGCAGGGTGCCCCAAGGCAGACATCGCTAATAGGTAACACATGGGGCCTCAGAATCCTTCTCAACACAAAATTCAAGGCAGCTACTGACCATATTCCTGTTCGCCTGTTCTTCAAGGCAATGTGGTCAACTGTGGTGTTCCCCGACCTCCCATCATTTGTTTGCCAGTCTCGTGAGATTTACCACATCGGCACACTCCACATCTCAGTGGATTTTACTTAATTGATTTACATCGATTCTCTCTCTTTTCAATCAGAAAATAGCATTTTTCTAAGAATATCCATGAAATAGGGGGCACAGTGTGGGAGCAATACGATTTTTTAATATTTGTTGAAAAGAAACACGCAATTATATAATTTTTTACGAGTTTGCCCGGGATCAACTCAAGGTCACCTTGGCAGGTTTTCCACACTTTCTGTGACACTGGCATGGTGCAAGTCCACAGACTTCAGAGTTGAAGAAACTTGATCATATACCAGCTCTATGCATTTGGACACATTATTTAACCTTTCTGAGTCTCAATGTCCTTCTCCATAAAATGGGAATAATATGACTTTCTTTGCTGTCCTGTCCCGAAGATTACAATTAACATAATACAATAATGTACACAAAGCTTCCAGCACAGCCTGTGGTAGAGAGCAGATGTTCAATAAATGGCAGCCATTGTGACTCTCCCTATGCTGACATGTGGTGTTGCTAGCGCCACAATACCCAATGCTGACTATCTCCTCCCTTCCCTAGAATACAAGCTAGATCATGTCTGCCCTGATGGCTGGAAGTCCTGGGATATAGAAGCACCGAGAATCCTGCAGGACGATGTTCTTCAACGGCCAGTATTTACCCAAGGAAGGGAGACCTTTAAAGAATTCTGTTCTCGCGGTTCTCGAAGTATGGCATCCCTGTCGTGGAAACACGGCTCAGCTAATAAGACTCCCCCATAATTAGGGGGCCATTTTATATTTGTGATAACTGTCACCCCCGGGGCTCAGCACACCTGATCACTTACGTGGTTTTCCTTTCCTGTCTTGTTTCTGTTATCACTTCCAATGTTATCACTTCTAACTTTTTCTCTTTCTGAGGGAGGAGCGGGGAAAAAGCCAGCAAAGCATGAACAAGGCTTCTGATATTTGGGACCAGAGTAGAAATGACTAAACAATCTTCACCGGTCCCCTTGATCAGCCAGGTGCCCGTGAGGCTCCACCTTTGTTCCCCAAACGTAGCAAAACTTACCTATTTTCTCAGTCGACTTTATGCCAATTTACAGCATCAAGTGGCATTGTAAAAGCCTTATGTAGAGACTCCTGTCATCCCAATTTGTCTATGAAAAGCAGATGACAGTGTGCTAAGACACCGAATCCTCCCCCCACCCCCGGCCCCCCCACCCATGTTTTAGTCCAAAAGAAAGATATCTTTGTTTATTTACCCAGAGAAAGAAGGGAGGGGAAGCAGAAGGAGTGGCAAACTGCCTGTGTTGTGAAAGATTTCAACAGTCGTTGCCAGTGCTATCCTTCAGTGAACTGTAAAGGTTGGGCTGATCCTCAGGAGACACGAGAAGGGAAGGTGCGCTGCCCGAGGAAATGGCAAGATCTGTTCTCAGGTGGCCCTGTGACCTCTCTTCTCCTTCCCACTCCCATGTTTTGTTCTCTTTGGGGTCCATGCCAACTGTCCCCAGGTCAGGGGAGAGAGAAGCTTGAGCTCTCACTGATGGCACTGGGATGAGATCTAGGTCCAAGGGAGAGCATTTCTGCCTGGCAGAGGGGAGGGAAATTCCTGATAAAAGCAATATGGCTCAAAGAGAAAAGCAAGAACCAAAATCATGTCCGGAATGTAGGGAATTCACAGGGATGGGAAAGAAGACGAAGACTATGTAGGAAAAGGATACTGGAGGACAGACAAGCAGCAAATCTGACTCTGAAAAGCAGGACGAATCTCCTCCGTACAGACAATGGTAAATATGTCTTGGCCGATCGTCTGCCACTTCATTTCTGACCGTGACCTTATATGCTCACTTCATGTGCATGTGTGTGCATGTGTATGCAGAGCAATTAAAAAGGAAGACTGAAGACCAAACAAATCAATGTTTACGGATTCATGAGTTCCTTTCTATATATTTATTTATTTTCTCTTTAGCCACTAAAGAAGCAACAGTGAACTTGCAGGGAGCAGTTGTTGCCAGAGGGTGAATCATGGCTATATTGATTTGATTATGTAAAAGCTCAGAGGAACCTAAAGCCAGATACAGAAATATCTCATAGCCCTGAACCCTAGGGGACACACACTAGTAAAAAAGCGATCTTTATATTGTTCCTGATAAAAGCATCATTAGTTTCCTCATAGTGAAACCATTTCTCTGCTGATACAGTATATGGTTTTCTTTTTCTCTAGAATCCGCTCAGACATAATTAACACTCAGTTACTAGACTTGAGGTTCCCTGGGGTGGCCGCTCAAGTTGGGGAGGGGGTGGGGGCCAGAGATGGGAAGAAAGAAAGACTGAGAGAGGAGAGGGAAGGGAGCGACAGAGGAGGGGGCAGGAAGGAGAGAAGAGATAGGAGCTGGAGGGAGACAGAGGAGGGGGGTACAGTATTGAATCGATCCTTCTTTGGCCTCTTTGAGCATCCCCCACTTGCCTGCACCGCGCGCAGCAGGACGAGCGTCAGCGCGGTGGCGCCCTCTGCTGGTCCTGCTTGTCATCCCGGCCGCCAAGCAATTCTGGTCGCCCTCTCCCTGGGCTCTCCCTGTTCTGGCTTCTTTAGGAATATCGGCCCAGCCATCTCCTTCCGGTGCAAGAAGCCTGGGCTGCCACTTCCGTGCCACTTCTGCAGACAGACAAATGCCCCCAGTCATGCTCACAGTTTGTGTTGAAACTACAGCAGCAGCAATGCTCTGTTTCCTTTCCCTGTCTGCCTGTAGACAGTGGCTCCTTGAAAAACCCTTGTATAAACAGTATTTCTGGGGACAGCAGGGCTGGCCTTGAATGGGGTCTTAAAATTTTAAGGGTGTGGGCAAGTGGAACGTGGAAAGGCCCTCCCAGGTTCCCAGTTCATGGCCAGATGGTCAATGCCTGTGAGCCCCTGTACTAGGTCCTGACTGCCCACGGGGATGGGCTATGGATTTGGGGAGCCAACATAGCAGGGGACTCTGTGGTCCTCTCCAGCTGGGCCTCAGCTTCGTTAAAGAGGAGGGAAAATCGCCAAGTATATTGCTCATCCTATGGCCTTCTGAGCAAATAATAGCCTTTTCCGGCGGCGGGGGGGGTGTTTCTTTTAGAATTCTCTCTTTTTTTCTCAGCTTCATTTTCCTTTGGCTCAAGAAGAGTGATGGGAATCACACAGTGGACAGGGAGGACTGGGTACTCCTGAAGCCAAGTAACCCAGATGTGTATATGACCTCACTACATAGGCAGAAACTCAGTCACTATAGAAGGAATTTATTCTAGCACCTTCCATACACATTAGCAAGCCCACAGGTGCACGCACACACACACGCACACACACACACACAGACACGCTCATGCACACAGTGGGTATAAAAAAATGAATGCATAAACACTTTCACACACAACCAGAAACACATGTGTGCCGACTTCCAAACATGTATACACATATATCTTAATGTACTCCCATATGGATTGCATCTTACATCCTCAGCCTCACCCTCACCCATTTTCTTCCCTCTGTTCCCAACAAAGCTGATGTTTTTGTAGAAAATCCCCACTGGGCGTCTTCGTGTTGCTCTATTGTTCCTTCCTGAGGATCCTTCCAGGGACCCCTCCCAGCCAGCAAAGTACATTCTCACCAGCACCAGACCTCTGCATGTTCGCTAGTTTAGGCAGATCACAGGGGATTGCAATAGACTTCTGGAAAATGTTAAGGGGCAGAGCTCTGTGGTCAGGCGGGCTTCGTGGTTAACAGCACAGATTCGGAGCCAGACTGGGTGGATACACCCCACCTCTGTCACGTGCTGGCTGTATGCCTCAGTTTCCCCATGTGTAAAACAGAGATAACAACAGCACCTGCCTTGTGGGGTTGTGATGGTCATGAAATGAGTTCATATTCAGAATCTGCCTGGAACAATGCCTGACACATAATAACCACAACCACTCTATAAATGTTTGTCAAAGGCACAGAATCCAGGCTGGTTGTCATATTCACAAGTAATGCTGGGTAATCACAAGGAATCCTGAGTAATTCTCTTCTCCTATCTTTCCTTAGGTTAAAGCAAGGAAAGAACACACAGAAATGATGACCAGGTGGACACAGCCTTCCAATGCTATCCTGGGGATGCTTTTCCTACCTCTCGTGGATTACCTCCTAATTCGATGTTGAAATTGCATTGTCACCTGAAGTAAGTCACTTTGGACGGCAGTCTCCTCATCCTCAAAGGCTCTTAGATCTTTGCTAAAATCCTTTTTAGTATAGTTTACTTTAAAACTGGACATAAGTCATTTTGAAATCCCATTTAAACACCGGCTTCAGCCTCCTGCATTGATTTCCCCCTCTTAAAATATTGGAGTCATCAAAGAGTAGAACACATGATCGCTCTAGGTGTCCTTTCTTCTCTTGTTTTGTTCCCACTTTCTGATTGGAAGTAAAATCAACTTTCTGAAATGAAGGAGAGTGGAGAGATGGGGTTCGTGAGAGAAGTTGACCAGTGAGCTTTAAACCATCAGTGCATTAGGAACAAAGCCAGACAGAGATAAGATGACCATAGTGGGAAGCCTAATAATTTAGCATCCCTCCAAAATGATTTAAAAAAAAAAAATCTGTTCACCATTAACGAGAAGGAGAGAAGTGAGAGGGAGAGGACAGCACCAGGTTTCTTCTTCTCTGCTTTCTCAACAATTCTGCTCTGTCCCAGATTTGCATGCCCCACTCAGACCAGCAAAAGCCCAGCAACCAACCAGACCTGCCCCATTGCAAACAGTATTTTTTATAAAAATTCCAACCGCACACATACTTCTGATAAATCCAACTTCTTCCATGTTATATTTCCAGTAAGGTCTAGCACCCCAGTGATGCTTTAGTGCTCTTATGAAGCACTGCCCCTAGAAATTACACTCTGACCTTCCTCTGAAGCCAGTTTTGATTATCAGGGAAGTTTTCAACAGCGGTCTTTCTAGCCAGGGGTCGGGGAGCCCCATTACAGTATTTCTGGGGCACGTGTCCTCTGACATGGCTCTGAATCCCTCTTTGAAGGTTGGCCTATTCTAGGAACAACCTGGAAATGCATGACTTCCTAAGCAGACCTCCACACTCAACCCCCAGAGCAAACTTGGTAGTTTCTTTCTCTTTTTTTTAAATTTTATTTTATTATGTTACATTAGTCACCATACAATACATCATTAGTTTTTGATGTAGTGATCCATGATTCGTTGTTTTTGTACGACACCCAGTGCTCCATGCAGTACGTGCCCTCTCTATTACCCATCACCGGGCTAACCCACCGCCCCACCTTCCTCCCCTCTAGAACCCTCAGTTTGTTTCTCAGAGTCCATAGTCTCTCATGGTTCATCTCTCCCTCCGATTCCCCCCCTTCATTTTTCCCTTCCTTCTCCTAATGTCCTCCCTGCTATTCCTTATGTTCCACAAATAAGTGAAACCATATGATAATTGACTTTCTCTACTTGATAGTTTCTATAGGAAAACATTCTTTGACCTTTTTCTTTTTCCTTCTCAACTTCATATATCTAACCTTCCCATCATAATGTGGGCTTTAAGAATCCTTAACATTTGCAGTGCCATTAAATCTTCATAGAAATACCAAATCATGCACAGCAATATCTTAGAATAAAGTGGTGCCTTACTGGATTCTAATTCTTTGAAAATTAGTAATGTATGGGTGAGCTCTGTAATAACCCCTAGCTAATCAAAACAGCCAACTAACCACCACAGCTTGCTTACCTATTCAGGCTAAATAGGAATTTGTTGTGGCAATGATGTGCTTCACTTATAGCGTCCTTCTGTAGAAGGATGGTTCCTGTCATTAGGACATGTGCTTTTAGGCCTCCCATCCATACCCAGTGGTGCAGGTGGAGTGTATCCAGCTAGACTGCAACCAGCCAGACACACCAGTGGGACAGCTGGCCAGGTCAGAGCTGCCACGGTCCCTGTCTGTGGCAGGGACCAAAAAAAGCAAACCAGACCATACGGGAAATGAATTTAAGGGGGCAGCCTCTTTCCCAGTCTGCTCTGAGCCACATGGCTAACTAGACGGAGGCAAGCTGTGGACAGGTTCCTCTTTCTCCACACCCATCATGATTTTCTCAAAGGTCTTTTGGTGCAGGAATTTCCATTCAGGGATAGACCAAAATCAGACTGTGGGTATGAACTACATAAAACACAGATGTGAATAATACAAAAAGCTTGTTCACATTCCCCAGAACATATGTGACGACTGGGGGAAAATTCCAGTAACTTTCTACACCCTAGCCTCAGTGTTCACAATTCCTTGCCCAGACTGTGTTCTTACATCTCTTTTACCTTTCTGCTCAACAAACTCTTACTCATGCTTCACTGCCCAGCTTAAATATGTCCTCGTTCAATATGATCTTTACAACTCTGACCACCACTGCCCAGCTTAAATATGTCCTCGTTCAATATGATCTTTACAACTCTGACTGGAGGAGGCCCCTCCTCTCTGGGTTTCCTCAATCCAGTTGCTGGGCTCCCAGCTCCAGCAATCACTAACCGTCCTTGTAAGTAAGTGGGGATATTAGCAGTACCTACCTCATGGGGTTTTTGTGAGGGCTGTGTTCCTCAATACAAGTAGAGCCCTCTGACTACCATGGGCATACAGTAAGTGCTCAAAAAATCTTTGTCATGGTTGTTACTGGATGCAACGTATTGTAATTATCTACCTGCTATATGCATGACTCTGCTTCTTAGAAGAATGACCACATTATTTTCAGAACTCCAACAGAACAGTCCTGTAATCCTCCTGTGACTAGGTGCATGAGTAAGATGCATCTTCATCCTTCTGGTTCCATTACCTGAACATTGTTGGAGTCATTCATTTCTTGAATGCTATAGGGATTCCTCAGTGCTCTAGAGGGCTCGTGTGGTAACTGTAAAATATGACCATGAATACTTTGACAGTCCTTCTTGCAAGAACTAGACTCTAATTCCCTGTCTTGAATGTGAGTGGTACTTAGTGACTTGCTTCTAACGAATGGAGTGTGGCAGAAATGATGGAGTGTGACTTCCAAGATTCGAACATAAAAGGCATCAGGGCTTCCTCCTTGCTCTTTCTCTTGGATCCCTCACTCTAGAGGAAGCCAGCTTCCATGTTTTAGGACAGCCAAACAGTGATATGGAGACGTCCATATGGTGAGGAAGTGGGGCCTCTAGGGCTTCACACCTTCTGCTGGCTGAGCCTCTGACAGACCCTGAGCCAGAACTACCAAGCTAAGCCTCTCCTAAATGTCAGACCCGCAGAAACAAAGATAACTAATGATTATATTTTTAAACTGCTAAGTTTTGAGTTAATTTGCTAGTCACCAGTAGCTAGCCAATACAGATGGTGACTAATCAACACACACTTTGGGCATCACACTTTGGGTAGAAAATGAGAAGGCAGAGATGAGGTGTAGTAATTTCCTGTAGAACTTTCTGTCTTGGTGACAGAGAAAGCTCAAGTCATCTCTCAGTAGGACTGGCCAAGCTGCCATTCACCTGGGGTGGGATGGGCTGGGATGGGGTGGGGTCGTGGCCTCCCAGGGGCTACCCACAGAGAGAGGACTTGGCCTGCTCCTGGGTTCAGGACCCACTGCCTCCTATGGCCTTGAACCCTCCTGGCTGCTGGTCACCAGCTAAAAAGTTGACCTGGAACAGTTTGTGAGTATCTTCAGTTCCCTGGAGAGTCCACCTAGAGTAGAAAGAAGCACTCCCCCCAAGGACCTGAGTCACCAAGGACCTCTGCTTCTTACATACAGACCTTGGGAAAGTCACAGAATCTCTGAAAACCTCTATGTTCTCATCTGAAAGATGGAAATAATATGAACATCTATGTTATCTATCTTTTGTATTGTCGTGGGGGGTGAAATAATTTATGAAGCATTTCACAAACCACAGATTTATGGTGCTACAGAAATATTAGAGTTGGGTTTTTTGTTTTGGTTTGGTTTGGTTTTTTGGTTTAGTTTTTCTTTTCCTTTCCTTTTCTTTCTTTCTTTCTTTCTTTCTTTCTTTCTTTCTTTCTTTTTCTTTCTTTTTCTTTTTATCTCATGGCTCCCAGAGATAACCAGTATTATCAAATTCTAATCCTGTCCTGCTCTGGAGAAAAAGTTATTTGCTAAGTTTATATAAAGATCAAAAGAGCATGCCTGGAGATATGTAGCCCAGCCTATAAAATTTTAGACAGTAATGGAAAAGAGATTCAGAAGAAGGGCAATTACCTGCAAATAGATCTCATGTAATCAACTCTGGCTAAAGTGGCTTTTGGCGACATGATACAGATAGGGAGGAGGGAGTGGTCTAAATATATATATTACTCTCTTTGCCAATTTTAAACAGGAGGCACACCCACCCTGGATTCAGGGCAGCCCCGCCTGCACCACTTTCAGGGGTTGCAGCATCGGAACCCCTGAAATTCTCTCTAGGTTTCATGATTTTGTCTTCACTACATCCTCTCCCTGCCTCCCCTCCCCACTTCCATCTCCGTGTGCTTCTACTTTGTCAGACAAAACCCAGAAATATTGAAATGTGGTTTGAGTATCACAGCAGCCAGGAAGTTGAGAGAACAAGTTAAAACTATTTTAACTCACGGCTTCTTTCCAGGAAATATAGCACTTACGATATATAGATAAATAGCTCAAGCCATTTAGATAATTTCACTTGTCCTTTCCCACTTGTCAAAGCATTTAGCTACCAGCATGACGGGCCCGATTTGAGTGAACAGATACCTCCCTCAGCTATAAACAGTGGCTGGTCTCAGGGGTTTTGTTCATAGAATTAAGTCAGAGGCAATTCAAAAGATTCCCAACCAGGAAAACTGTGAGTTTCTCCTTAAAGACCTGAAAACTCAAAGCTTCTGCTTTTCTGAATTAGACTCTTCATTTAAGGTTCCTGTGTGTGCCCCTTCTCAGGATAGTGAATTCTCAGTAATAACATTTTTCAGACCACAGAGTCATGTCAAGTGGGGTCACCTTCAATTTTCAGACTTCTGAGACACATCGCAGAGAGAGTCTTTCAAGGTCTCTGCCTCTGAAAATGCCCTCATAGGACAAAATGGGGCCTCAGACACGAGAAGGGTATATGGCAACTTCTAGCAAGAGTGGACCTTGGAGTCTTGGCTCACAGAGGAAAGGACACAGAAACATCTCCTGGTGTTTGCATTTGCCTGGACTCATCATCAGGGTGTATCTACACTTGCCAACCTCTCCCCTTTGTTTGTCTATTATATGATTCATACCCTTTGGATTGCAGGAAAGAAACTAACTCTTTAAAAAAAAATGATGGTTAATTGTAAAGATATACAGAGCCATGTACAGAAATTAGAAGACTACTAACATTAGTTTCAGGGACTCGTCCACATCCCACTTCCCTCATTCTATTTCTCCCTGTGAACCTTTCTTTTCTGTCCTTTAATGACCTATGTTCACTCTGTACACCATGTCTTTTCTCTACCTTGGAGCTCCTATCTCCTTGCTGTATTTGCTTCCTCATCTCACTCAGAAATTTTTCCCCAAGACCTTGTCCAACCCTACTCCACCACATCATGTTCTTTCTGCTTCATCTTCATGGACGATACTTTATTCTCTCCTGTCATCTTAAATAAAGATCTTGTTTGACTCAACTCATCGTTTTGGGGTCAGGCCATGTCTTGTGTGTTTGACAAGATTTGGCTTGGCTTCTTTGGGTCAGTGTTCACCCCTGGTCCAATCAGCTGTGCCGGGGGGGCAAGTCACGTGATATAAAATATGGCCACCAAAGTTGTCTTTTAGCAGGAGCTGTAGGCAAATAAGCATCTCTCAGAAAAGGGATGGGGCCATGTTGGGTGGCCTCAGTGCTGTATCGAGGTAATCATGGTGAGACTGGTGACTAAGGCAGGGTGACTGCTCTCCCAACCAGTCATTCAGGTTTCCTTCATTAACTCCATGTTAAAAAATAAAGACCCTTAAGCTATCCCAAACTTGACTTCTCATCAGGTACCACCTACAGGTTTATAGTGTTCTAATTAAATGTGTATTAGTACTGAATACAGAGAATAGGATTCTGGGCTGGTTAACCCCAGGCCTCAGGACTGCTCAGTCTGTTCATCATCCTGGCACTCAAAATATCCAAGAGCTCCCTGAGAATGAAGCTGCAGATCTGAGAATTGGTGAAGCCTAATTTACTGATTTGCTGAACCTGATTATCATATACTGGGATCAGGTTTGCTGTGTGTCTTATAATAAACCCATGGTTTAATTTGGAAACTCCTTGAAGCATAAGCATATACCAATGATGTCCCAAAGAAAAACAATTTTGTAACTGTCAGACACATGATGGAATGGTCAGAAGGACATGAAATCAGCTATGCAAATTGTGAGACGTAAGTCACACTTCCATTTGTACTGTGACAGTGTGAAAATTGGAATTATTTTTTGCCAATATAGAAAAAAAGTCAGAGACTATGTGCACTGTCTTATGAACAAAACTACTGGGCTATGTTCAAATTATCTGTGACATGCCCCACAGCAACCTTGATTTTTTCCCTCACTTTACCTGTAGCTCAAGGACCATCAGTGTTGTGTTTAATTTGCTATTTTAAGAATCTAATACAATGAAAGTATGCATGTGACCATTTAATAAACATACCACTGGTTAATAATGAAGAAACCAGTCCCACCATATTCTCTTGATAATCCATTGGTTTAATTTTGCCAAGTCACTCTCAAAGATGTAGAAAGTAATGTTTAAAAAGGTGAATCTGAAATTCAAATATGTGACCATCAAACAGTTATGTTGGTTAAAAGATCCAGATCACGACGTTATAAGTTTGATGGACTACAAATGGCATTACACTTCTTTTTGGGAGACTGCATAGTGTTGCTTTAAGAATATGAGCTCAGCAGATAAAAATCTCTTCTTCCAATTACATAACATTCCTAAGTCTTGGTTTCCCTATCTGTGAAACCATGGTTGAAATGGTGTGCTCTAGAATTCTTGTAAGGGCTTATGATCCGATGCCTAGGAAGTGCTTAGCACAATGCCCGCCCCAAGTTAAGTAATAATATGCAGTATTTATTATTATTTTACCCAGGTTTCCTTTCAGAAAGAAAAATTACTTAAAGAGCAGCTAAAAGCAAAATTCAAAAAATAATAAATAACACAAATTCCCAACTATTCTTAATTTCACTCTCTTTTAACTTTAATTCCATTGAAAAAAACATTCATAATTCTCCCGGAATCTTTATGGTAAAATCTGATCTTTCCTAGGCTGGCACATCTGATGTTGAGTTGTCAGAAATGGGTTCTTTTTCGGTCACTGATGGAAAAATAATGATATCAACAACAACAGCAGCAACAACAATCTGTTTGGCTATTGACTACTGATCCTTATTGAAGGGAGAACATTGGTTTGCCCGAGTCTCTTTATGAAACTCTTTTCCTCCAAATTCCTAAGGGCACAGGAAAGGGACCACCCATAACCATGAGTCAAAAAAGCCCACTGCAAGCAGAAATTTATTTCAATGCTTCTTGTTTTATTTTAAAAATTCCCATGAATTTTGAATTCTACTTTATAATACGTTGGTATTTATTTTTTTAATTTTTAAAAAGATTTTATTTATTTATTTGACAGACAGAGAGCATGAGTTGGGGGGAGGGGCAGAGGGAGAAGCAGACTCCCTACTGAGCAGAGAGCTTGATCCCAGAACCCTGAGATCATGTCCTGAGCTGAAGGCAGATGCTTAACCGACTGAACCACCCAGGCACCCCTACTGGTATTTATTTTTTAAACAAAATAATGTTTATTCTCTGCCTTTTCATAATTCTACCACACCAAACCAAACATCAGTGCATCGGTTAAAAATGCTTTCAACGGCAAATAACGAAATACTCAAATACAGTGGATTAAACCCTAAGTACACATATGATTACTAAACGTATTTAGTGATTCACCTCTATAATCAGGGACCTGATTCTTTCCATCCTAGGTAAATCTATCATCTTAATGTGTTGGCTTTCCATGATTGTCCTGTTTTTCTCATGATCACAAAATGATTGCCATAGCTCCAGGCATCACTTCTCACACCATCATCCCAAGATGAATGAAAGGGAGGAAAGAAGCCCTCCAAGGGCACGTTCTGCATGGAGCACTGGGTGTTATGCACTAACAACGAATCATGGAACACTACATCAAAAACTAATGATGTAATGTATGGTGATTAACATAACAATAAAAAATTTTTTAAAAAAAGAAGCCCTCCAAAACATGTATCTTTAAGTGTCTTTGGCCAGAATTTGTCCCTAGCTACAAGGGAGGCTGAAAAGCAAGTCTTGGGAAAGAAAGTTGAATGGAATTTCCTTGACCGGCACAGACTAATGACGATTCTTCTCCTGGAGTATGGCTAACAGGGAATGAGTAGGTGGGACTGGCCCCTGAATAGTCAAATAATTGTGCCTGTCGCATTCAGTTTGAAAACACAGTGGTAGGAAGTTTTGCTTTTCCTGTCTCTTCTGAGTCTTTCTTCTTCAGGCATCAAAGAAAAACAAAATTCATAGCTTTCTTTCATGAAATTCATATCTCTCAGTCTTTCTTTTTCTCTGAATCAGAAACAAATAATGTTCTAATTTTTCTTAAAAAAAAAAAAAGTCTTTTTCTTCCCAACAGGATTTTCCAGGATCAAATGGTATCTTAATGGTATCAAATGGATACATCCATAGATTAAGGGAGGTCTGTTGCTGGGCCTGCAGGGAAGCCACATACAATCAAGACTCTGGTTTCCTTAAGTGTCTATTGATAGATAAATGGATAAAGAAGAGGTGGTATATATATATATGTGTGTATATATATATATATATATATATATATATATATATGAATGTTATTCAGCCATAAAAAGAATGAAATCTTGCCATGTGCAACAAGGTGGATGGAGCTAGAGAGTACAATGCTAAATGATATAAGCCAGTCAAAGAAAGACAAAGACCATATGATTTCACTCATATGTAGAATTTAGAAATGAAACAAACAAAAAAAAAAGGAAAAAAGAGAGAGAGAGAGAAACCAAGAAACAGACTCTTAACTATAGAGAACAAACTGATGGTTACCAGAGGAGAGGTGGGTGGGGGGATGGGTGCAATAGATGTTGGGGATTAAGGACTGCACTTGCTGTGATGAGCACCGGGTGTTGTATGGAAGCGTTGAATCATTATATTGTACATCTGAAACAAATATAACACTGTATGTTAACTATACTGGAATTTGAAAAAAAAGTTAAGGAAAAAAAAAGACTTCAGGTTCTTGAGAAGAGGTGCAGATGATGGGCTGATGAATGGTAGCTTTCCTGAGCCGTGGTTTTGCCACTAAGGATTGGTGGGTTGGGGCATTGAAGGTGCGATCTGTCTTTTTTTTTTAATTTTTTGTTTAAATTCAATTTAGTTAACATATAGAGTATTATTAGTTTCAGGGGTAGAATCCAGTGATTCATCAGTTGCATACAACAACCAGTGATCATTATATCACCTGCCCTCCTTAATGCCCATCACCCAGTTATCCCTTTCCCCCATCCACCTCCCCTTCAGCAACCCTCCGTTTGTTTCCTACAGTTAAGCGGCCTGCCTTTGAAGGTCTCTGCAGCCAAGACCACCTTTCCCAGGGCTGCCTGAGTGGGCCAGGTTGGATGCCCTTAGCACAGACAAAGGAACTGCCCCATCTGCTGGCTGCGTGCGGCTCTGGGAAGGCCTCTCATCCCACGAGACCCAGCTACCTTCAAGGCCAGCACCAATCTGGGAATGAACAGCTTCCTTTCTATGGGCTTGGGGACAGCACATCACTGTCACTAATGGAGAACCATAATATCCTAGAGAGCTGCCTGCCCCCACCCAACGTCCCAGGCATGGGATTCACTTTGCTAATCTGTTGATTACAGGTGGGAGAAAATGTTCCACTTTTCCTTTGATCACCTGCCAACCTTCCACTGTGTGTATATGCCCAGGAGACACTGGTAGCCTTACCTGCGCAGGTGCCCAAACAACTCACAGACACTAGCATAAAAGTCAGCAAAGAAAGATGGCCAATGAATCAGTGGTCTCTGAAAGAGGAGACCAAGGTGAAACCAGATGGGTGGCACCTGTTGAAGCCAATTTAATAATAGAAATAAGATCTGACAGGACACAAAACAAAATAGAAAACTAAGAAAACTCCTAAAGGCATACAAGATGATGGTGTAACAGAACCATCCAAGATCGTAAATGTTTCTGAAGAAAGAAATAACAGCTTCTAAATGTTAAAAGAGAGCAAGGAAATTGAATAGACTTGACCCTGAAGAATATTGAGCTAGTGATTTAGAAGATTAAATGGACAAGCTGTCTCACAACACAGAACAAAAATACAAAGGGATGGTAAGAATGAGCAAAAAGATAGGAGATATGGAGTAGAGCCAAGAAATCAAATGTGAACATAAGGGGTTCAGAAGGAGAGAAAGGAATGGTTTGGGGAGCATGATCAAATATGTTTTGGGAGAAAATTTCCCTGGCCTAAACAATGATTTGCATTTTCATATCAAAAAGGCTTACTAAGTGCCAGGCAGATTTAATAAGAGAGAGAGAAAAAACACTAGACTTATCTGGATAAAGGTTCTGACATTGGAGAACGAAGGAGCCTGGCATTGATTTTCCTATCTATAAGTGAAGGATGATAATTTCAATTATTATTATTATCAATTGTTATTATTGTATTATTATCCACTTAACAAAGACAGACAAAATTTTTCACATGTGCAAAGACTTTTGTGCTTTTTCTAAAGGAATATCTAAAATGTACGAGTCAAATAAAAATTAATCAGAATACAGATCTCAAGGTAGCACATACCAGAGTACAAGAATTAGGGAGACCAAAAGCAATAATGCAATAAAATTTACAATTAAATCTAACTGTATGGTCTACTCTATGATAGTTTCTGACTGCTAACCATATGTCAGGCATTTTCCTACGCATACGTATTGCTATTACTTTCCTCACATTGTACCAAAATCAATCAATCAATCTATCAATCAATCACATTTTACTATTATTTTTTCTTTGGTAGCTTACCCAAAGTCATACACCCAGGATTTGAACTCAGATTGATTCTGGAGCTTACACACTTACCTTCTACACTATAAGACCTCAATAAATAGTCTCATAATAATGAAAGCATAAATTATAATACAAATGTTAAGAAAGAATATTTGAAAAGAAAGAGATATGCTCTAACAAGAAATTAATAATTGGTTGGAAATAAAATCCCATATTAATTAAGCAATACTCAGAAGTGGGGGAGGAGTATATATAGGAATTAAAAGTGGGAAAGCAAAAGTCTGCTAAAGGTCCTGTGCTTTTGGAGGGCAAGGGGCAGAGGTAGAATTATTATTTAATTTTGGCAGAGGGATATAAGTTTAAATATGACTGTTAAAAAGATGAAAGTATCTATGAACAAAATAAGATACATAGTGGAACTTGATATTAAAGAACAGGAAAAGGTTATTAAAAAATTCAAACCGAAAACAGGAAACAATAAAAAAAAAGAAAATCTGTAATAAATGGGGAAGGCATCAGAGTAAAAATGTCGTGTCACAATTAATGCAAATACCTTTACTTTTCTCACTAATAGACAAAGACAGATTAGGTTAGAAAAAACAAACAACAACAACAAAAAAAAACAAAATTGGGCTAGGTTTATAAGAGATGTACCTAAAATAAAATGAAAACCAAGTTTAAAAATAAAGGGTAGCTGGAGCTGTATCATCCAAATACAAATCAAACGAAAAGAAGAATGGCAGTATTAAAGTCAGATAAAGTGGAACTTAAGGCCAAAATGAAATTAGGTTAAAGAAGAGTATTTTTTTATTAACATATAATGTATTATTTGTTTCAAGGGTACAGGTCTGTGATTCATCAGTCTTACACAATTCACTAAAGAAGAGTATTTTAAATTGTTGAAATCATTAAAATATGTAATATGAAAATTTTGAACCATACAAGAATAATTTGATAGAACCAAATCATACTGGGGGACTTTGGCTCATTCTGATTCTGATGGATCAGTTTTGGGGGGAAAGTGAATATAAAGGATTAGAATAATAATCGATAAATTCTATCTAGTATATGTGGTTATGAGTGTTTTCATGCGTGTGTGTGTATATATGCACACACATGTATATACACATTCTTTTTTTTTTTTAGATTTTATTTATTCATTTGACAGAGAGAGAGCACAAGCAGGGGGAGCTGCAGGCAGAGGGAGAAGCAGGCTCCCTGCTGAGCAGGGAGCCCGATACAGGGCTCGATCCCAGCAGCCTGGGATCATGACCTGAGCCGAAGGCAGACGCTTAACCGACTGAGCCACCCAGGCGCCCCAATTAAAAAATTTTTAAACAATTCCTGAATCAAACTGAATGATAAGTCACCCCAAAGTTAGCAAAAAAAAAACCAAAGACACTTTACATAAAAAAATTACAAGCAGTAGCTAAAGCTGTATTCAAAAGAAAGTGTATAGCTTTATTAATCAATAAGATACGTAAACTAAACCTGCAACTTGGGGAAATAGGGGGAAAAGAGCAAAAAATAAACTAAAAGGAGGTTGGAAGATGAACTGCACACAAATAAAAGCTGAAGTTGTTTAATTTTAGAAATTTAAAGAACAAACTATAAATGACTAGTAAAATCAAAGTGGGTTCTTTGAAAAGACATTTCAAATTGACAACCCCTAGTGAGCCTAAAAAAGAGAGGCAACAAACACACACACATCATGAGCACAAGCAAGGAAAGGCACAGTCACAGATACCGGAAGGACAAAATTCATTCTATGAGACAAATGCAATCACATCTCTTAGTTGCTGAGGTAGCCTCGGAAAATTTCAACTTAATAACTGCCTGAGATAAAGACTTCTTTGTCTCCAGTTCCTCAGAATCGGTCTATAAATGGATTTGTATTTCTACCAGAACGAAACATTTTCAAACTGCATTAAAACAAACCATAACAAGAGTTTAAATAGAGTGTTGCGGGGATTTTATTACCTATGTTCATACAACTCTGTTTTAAGTGACATCTGTCTTCTCTAGAGTTCCAAGTATAATCAAATGCCCTAGGCCTTCCTTGGGAAGGTAAATTAACACATCGTTTTTATACTCAAATCACAATGGCCCACGTCTCCCACCTAGTTAATTGCCAGAAACAGAGCCCCCTTGAAATGTTTCTGTTATTTCTTGCAGTCCCTAAAGGGATGTCCTGCATGTCCCAACCCATGACAGCAGCTGCTACCTGCAGCTGGATCTCCTCGGTCCCTCCGTTACCCTGCTGCTCAGAGAATGCCAGGTTTCCCCACTCTTCCTGCCAACCAGCTCTCAACCACCTTCTTTTCCTCTGGCAAACCACTGATCCTCCTCTCCCAATCCAGGTACTTGGTGGATTTGGTTTCTCCCTGCTCCAAGGGTGAAACGATGACTCAGGCCTGACCAATCAGATGGTCATTTCCCTAGACTGGGTGCTTGGTTCCAGGATGGTCAGGTGACCCAACCAGAGGCGATGAGATCCATTGGCATTTCTGCTGGGCATGCTGGGAGAGAGGATAGCATTGTTTTCACCGGACTTGAACTGTTGGCAGCCATCTTGCCACCACGTGCAGCCTCATCATGAAACCATCTTGGAAAGAGCAGAGCCAAGAGAAGGAGGATGGTGACATCATTTGGGCCCCCTGGCACAACCTTCTGGCTGGAGCCAGCCTATTCCTGAACTTCTCAGTCATATGAACCAATAAATTCTTTTTTTTTTTCCCCTATTCCTTCAGCCCGTTGAGTTGTCACTGGAGCCAAGGGTCCTAACTGAATTATTTGCTTGGCAGAGCAGTGCTAAGTCCTATCTTTGTACCCAAAGCAGTTAGGTTTGTGTCCAGCACTTCTCCAAGTCTTTCTTGAGCTGTTCTGATGGCCTTTGCCTTTTACCTGCCTTTCCAGAAAAATGTACAACCAGCCCCAGAAAGTGGCTGCCATTCCATCCCCTCTCTCCACATTGCCCCCCACTTCCACTTCCAACCAGAGTGCCTCCCACCTTGGCTTGGCCATTGACACCAGCTCCTATCAGGGAATGCGCACAGACATGGTGAGCCGGGGAGCTTGGGGGAGGGGGACTTTACAGGAGGGGCATCTACGATCTTGAAAGGCTAGCCAAGGTGTCCTCATTCCCTGATTCACCATGTTCTCAACCTGCATGACAAGAGACCTGTCCCTTAAGCATAAAAAGCAAGTGCATAGAAAATGACCTTAAAGTGAAGGATGAAAGAGATAGGGAATGATCTCTCCAAGCTACCATAAAATATTTTGGTTCAAGCTCCATATACACATCTTTAAGGCCTTTTGCAATTCCTTCTAACATTTAAACATTTTCAACTCACTGACTCAGACTTTTTAAAGATTAATAAACCTTCAAAAATCTGCTCTTGTCAACCATTTTAATAGATTTGTCCCGCAGCCATCTTGTCCCCACCCCCTCAAAATAAAACAAACCAAACAATAAATCAAGACCACTGAAATGAAATCCAGTCTCACATCACAGAGCAACGGTTTTATGGGTGAAACGTGTGCTTGCTAATTTCAAGAACAAATTATTGTGCTTTATTTAGTGCAGTTCAATTTATACACTTTTAGCTACAGGAAATAAAAAATAAAGCCCACAGGCCAATTTTAATTTGGTCAGTTTTGTCTTTCACGAGCATCCCGTGGTGGAAACTGGCTGACATCAAATCAGAAAACCCCTCTCTGCTCTCTTGCCTGAGAGTGAGCACAACCACTCGAACTGAGAAGTTACCTCACTTACGGTATAGATGATGCTTAATAGACATGCATTATTAACAGAATAACGTTTCTGCCTGGCAAAGCTGGAGTCAATATTTGATAGATTTAGGTCCTATTTAGCCACTGGATTTGGGGGGAAACCTGACAAAATAAACCCAGTATGAAAGCTAATAGAGTAGATTCAAAGATTACAAAATGAACATCCCTCATAAATATTTGAGGCAATGAATGGAAGGTGATCTGGTATTCTTTAATCACTTTCTAATTAATATTCTTTGGCTAGGGCAATCTGAGTAAATATTAGGGTTCTGTTAAAGAGTTCTGTTGGAAAAAGCAACATATCCAATCAAAGATTTTGAGGTGGTGGTTGTTGTTGTTAAGGAAATATTAGCCAGGCTTTTTCTAAATGAAATAACTTTCTTGGCCTCAATGAGAAGAAATTCCTTCCTATATTCTAACCACCATTAAAGAAAAATGGAAGGAACATTTGTTTCATGGGCAGGAGAGGTGCCTCCCCAATTCACAGGATCAGATGAGCTGGCTGGAAGGACTCTGAGGAGCCACCAGGCTGAGGAGAGGCTCGGAGCTAAGGGATCTAGAGCTACCAAAGGGAAACAGGGTCACAACTCCAATCCACCCAAGCCAGTTGTCCCTGGATGTCTCTCTAAACTCTGAGAGTCCGTTTTAGTTGTAAAGTGGGAATGGTGTAGCCTGCTTTCTTCCTGGAGCTATTTTGAAGAATCAGGGAAATTGCTTTTGTGAAAGTCTGCAAACTGTTCAAGCCTCTAACAAAAGTCACACTGCTTGAGTGCAAAATCCCCAGCTGTAGTAAGTGACCCACTGAAGAGCTTTAGGGGAGTCAATTAGACCTCCTGGGCCTCAGTTTCCTCACCTGGGAAATGGGCATAATGACAGTACCTCTTGAAAGATTAAGATGGATTAACTCACACAAAGCATTAGTTGGTAATAACCCTGCCACAAATGTTAGCTCTTCTTCTTCTCCTCCTCCTAATTCTTCTTTTTCTTCTTATTATTATCAGTTGTTGTTATTGTTATCCAAGATGAGGAAACAGTCCCAGGAAACTTGAGAGGTTTATTTAAGGTCACAATTCCATTAGAGAAAGCACAATGTCAGGTGCTGCATTTAAATCGCTTTCTGTACCATGATGGGGTGCTTCATCCTGCAGGTCTGGCAGGGTGCCATCCAGAGTGGCATTGACCTTCCCCTCAGGGAAGAAAGCAGGACTGATCAGAAACCGTGATTGGTTGAACTAAAGTGAGACCTGGCCACAGGCGCCCCTAGGATGGGTTGCCAGCTTCCCAGCAAGTACCAGGCACCAATAATCAGCAGCTCAGCCAAGAGTAAGCAGGAAAAATCCTCCAGGAGGCTTGGTGGGAAGGAATGCCACGAGGTTCCCTAACAGTCTCAGAAGGAAGGAAAACAAGAGAAGCCCAACTGCCCTGTCGCTGACCCTGGACTGGAAAGACGACCATAAAAAATGTCATTCTGATTGATGAAGAGGTGAAAAGGTGTGGAGTGATGAACCAACTCCATTTCAAGGTTGGTGTGTGTTCTTCGGCACTGCCCTCCTCAGGGACGGTCTTGTAAATCTCAGGCAGTGCTGGTCATTATGAACATGGGGCTGGTCTGGAGCATCACAGCTGCTTTATCTTCTAATGTGAGTTCTCCACTTGCAGGGACCCTCTGCAGGGGCCAGAGAACCTTCTTAACAGAGCGTGGGAGTGTCTAGGCGCACCTCCCAGCCCACCCACTTGGCTGCAGTCTGACCGCTCACCTTTCCATATACCGCTCCCCGTCCTCCCTGTTTACAGTACGATGTTCACCCCTTCCTTCCATAACGACAGTTGGGCGCCTCTTGTCTTTGCTCCTGAGGGAAGACAACCGGGCATCGCCCAGAGATGCCGAGGACATGTGGAGGGGCCAGGAACACCAGATGTCCCTTCGCCTGTGAGCGGACGGCTTTCGCACACTGGGTTTCTGTACAGTGGGAAACTTCCCGTGGCCAGGACAGAACACTGTGATGTTCTGGGGTGGGGGCAGACGGTGGGGAGAATAAGACACTGCTGTAGGGGTTTCCCTGTGGTTCTTGTCACCCTCTTCCATGTCTCTCGTCCCCCTCCCCCTCGCTCTCTGTTCCCATCTTTTCTCTGACTTTTCATGCATTATTTTCTCCAAAATGTGGGTATTCCAGAGAATAGTTTCACAGAAGATCAAGGTATTTTACTTTCTTTTCTTGTCTACTGTCACCCAAACACCATGGTAAGCAAATATTTTTTAAAAAATTTTTAATTAGCTTGATGTTCATTTGGCATACAGTTTCTAGGCTATACTGTAAGCCCCTTGCCTACAGAGAGAGGACTGTTTTCTAAAGTCCTTTCTAGCACTGATTTCCTGGGGAATTTTCAGAATCTCTCACTCCTCTTCCCCCCGTGCGGGCCCCTCTGGATCTGCAGTCACTTTCCCAAAGGAAATCTACCTCCAAACAATGTGAAATCAAGAAAAGGCACCAAGAGGGCGCCTGGGTGGCTCAGTTGGTTAAGCGACTGCCTTCAGCTCAGGTCATGATCCTGGAGTCCGGGGATCGAGTCCCGCATCGGGCTCCCTGCTCGGCGGGGAGTCTGCTTCTCCCTCTGACCCTCCCCCCTCTCATGCTCTCTCTCTATCTCATTCTCTCAAATAAATAAAATCGTTAAAAAAAAATAAAAAACAAATTTAAAAAATTTATAAAAAAAGAAAAGGCACCAAGAAAGACATGAAGGGATGTCAAGTCCTCTGGAGCAAAGCCTTCTAATGTTTACCAGGGCCTGCTTCTTGGAAAGCTGCCTATCAGGAAAATACTGCACTGGCCTCAAACAGAAGCCATGCAACACAGCAGCAAGACCCCACCTCCCCTTAATCTTAACCTCTGACCTCGAGCCATTTTCATCTTGCTGTTTCAAGGACAGGGATGTGTTTCCACGGTTCAGCTGGGTTTCATTTGAGGCCAGGCCAATGGTTCAGAGATATCACAAGCAGAATTGATTGGATTATTTACTAAGTCACCTGCCTCTGAATTAACATCCTACGGCAAACGGGACATTCTTTGGCTGACGTCCCACGTGTTCAAGGTAGACCAAACCCACCCCGGCCATCCTATGACCACCCGAGAAGTAGGTAGTAATGCCATCTTATGTTGTTGGCAAACACGACAATAAATTTGCCTCTGTTGGAGTGGAAGCATCCATGGAAAGTCCTCTTATTACTATTAATAATACACTAAGTGGATGCAAGAGTGTCTGCCTCCAGAAATGACAATCAAAACCCCAAACCAGTGAGAATTAACTTTGAACTTTGCAGTATACAGTATATCACACTCACACAACCAATTAAAAAGGCATGTCATCTTGTTTGGAAAGTATCTATTGATTTCCCAGTTCATCAGATCAGGTTGATGTGTCTTTCAATGGCCTCGATGACATCATCAATATTTTTCTATTTAGAATAATGACTTATTTTATATGCCAACAGCTATAAAAAACAACCCACCTATATATATTTCTACCGACACCAGCTTAAGAGCCATCTGGTTTTCTCTCCTTAACATGTGATATTGGTAATCTGGGGCAAAAGAAATGTTTTGTTCTTGTCATGAGACTCATTTAGAGACCACAGTAAATTTGTTTAGTTTAAAAACCAACCACTAAATCATATTTTCTCTATTAGAGGCCGACGCTCTCCACTGCATTTGGTGGCCAAATTATATTCGTTTTAGAGTGAATTACATTCATTTCAGAAGCAGCCCCCAACTCCCCTCTCCCTCCTGTCCAAGAAGGCGATATACTCACCAGCTGTGTGATCTTTGCAAGTGACTTAATCTCTCGGAAACTCATTCTTCTCTTTTATTAAATTGGGGGAAGAAAGTGCTAGGTTCCTTATGCATATTAACCCTCACAGTCACCCCACAAGATCGGTACTGTCAGCCCCACTTTACAGACGGGAAACTCAGGCAGAGAGAGGCCAGGTAATGGGTATATGATGAAGCGAGGATATCTAAGCACCAATGTTTGTAACCAATTGCACCTGCCTCATAGGTTCAATCACACAGTCAAAACACCAGACCACCAATCCGGGCTACTTGGTAGATGCCAAGGAGGCATTATGGCAGGGGGTTGGGAGACCCACCACCTGACTCCACATTCCAGCTTTATCATTCAGGACCAATATGACCTTGGGCAAACAGCCAAGCTCTGTGTACTTCAGTTGTCTTGTGAAATCGTGGCAATAGGAATGGCACCTGCCTTTGAAGGTGGTGGTGAGGATAAAAAGCTCACAGCATGTACAGCGCCTGGCCCAGTTAGTGCTCAATAACGGTAGCTGTGAGTGTTCACATGCACTCCATAAATGCTCTGCTCTCTTCCCCCCAAATCCTTAGCGTTGCCCAAGTTTCTTCAACATACATTCATACGTCCTTCTCAATCTATGACCAGGATCAAAAATGAAGGGTCATTATGGCCTTGCAGGAAGCTTCCAGCTAGAAGAATGGATCTTTCTCCCCCAAAGGGCAGGACCAAGGAGCTACAAAGGAGGACCTCGACTGGTGGTGCCTTACATTTTTCTTTTCAATCCAAAAGATCCACTGTTAATGCCTGCAAAGTTGTGTAACAGAAAAGGCCCTGCTTGGTGCTGAGTGGTGACATAATCTGAACCAGAAGTGGCAAGAGTTGGTTACACCAATGTGGCTTGAGATCTGGCTCCACACCGGGTAGCTGTGGGATTTCAGGTACTCACGTCACAATAATGAGTTTCCGTTTTCTCCTCTATAATCTAGGATTCATTCTACCAACTTGGAATGGGGCTGCGGAAATGAGACAGAGCACGCTGAGGCTAGGTTCCCAACAGATATCCCCTCTTCCTATCAGCCTCCACTAAATTCATCGCTTTCTGTACCATGATACAGAAAGGGTGATACGGGGTCTATAACTTTTCCAGGTCAGGAATGTTTTTCCACTCTAACTGGATCCTTTAAGAGGCAAAGGCTTATCTTGAGGGACACGGATGAGTTTGAACATATGGGGAATGTGCCAAGTCATTGAGAGTGATATTTCAGGGCAGTCTTTAGAATCTTTTCAAGGAAGGGTCGAGTTTTAGGACAGAATCAACCACTTACCAGCCTGGGGAAACATAGCAGATGAGCCCTGATGCCCAATTCTCCAAGAGGCTGCCCAGGTGGGACTCCCTCCAGAAACTGGCCATGTAGTAGCTTTGAGGATAGTCTTGAGGCCTCCGTCCATTGCTTCCCTTGTCTGTTCGGCTAATTTCTCCAATCCATTTTTGTCTTCCCTTTTCCAAGTCTAAGCCTCAATGATTCAGTGTCTGCCTCTATGGAAATGAGCCCAGCTGGCCCTTTCTCTTCCATTAAGCAATGAAGGGACACAAAGCTGAGAGTTTGAGGCCTTAGGAAAGGTGTCTTGGAGAAGCTGGCATCTCAGTCTTAACTCTATCCCCAATGAGCCAGGTCACCCTGGGTGAGTCATCTCATCTTTCTGAGCCTCCATTCCCTCCTCTCCAAAGACAGGAGATTGGAGTGATCTGTGGTCTTCAAGCTGTGTCCCATGGAGCCTGGTTTCCAAGGCACTGCCCTTAGGGCTGCCAAAGGCGCCTGGGGCAGAAGTAAAATCAAGCAGATCCTGGTCAGCTTACGGCTGAATTTCTCTTGACCTGTGCAATGGTTTTATTTTCCTTTAATATTGATATAGCAGCTAAACTTTCAAAACGAAGAGTTTTTCAATTATCAGATTTTTATAGCAGTTTTAGATTTGTAGAAAAATTGAGTAAAAAGTACAGAATTTCCAGATACTGACTCTTCCCTCCCTCCTCTCTTTTCCCCACCCCCATGTCCTTTATTATTAGCACCTGGCATCAGTATGATATACTTGTGGCAATTGATGGATCAATAATGATGCATGATTATTAACTAAAGTCCACAGTTTACACTAGGGTTCACTCTTTGTGTTGTACATTTTATGGGTTTTGCAAATGCACACCCATTACAGTATCATACAGAATATTTTCACTGCCCTAAAAATCCCCTATGCTCTGCCTATTCATCTCTCCCTTCCCCCATCCCCCTGGCATCCACTGATCTTTTTTACTGTCTCTATAGTTTTGCTTTTTCCCAGAATGTCATATAGTTGGAATTATACAGTATGTAGCATTTTCAGATTGGCTTCTTTCACCTGGTAAGATGCATTAAAGTTTCCTCCATGTCTTCCCATGGCTTGATACCTATTTCTTTCTAACAGTATGGATGTATTACAGTTTATTTATCCATTTACCTACTGAAAGACATCTTGGTTGCCTACAACCTTGGGCAATTATAATAAAGCTGCTGTAAACATCCGTCTGCGGGTTTTTGCATGATATAAGTGTTTTACTACTTTGGATAAATACCAAGGGACGTGATTGCTGGAGCATATGCTAAGACTATATTCAGCTTTGTAAGTAATGGCCAAACTGTCTTCAAAGTGGCTGCACCATTTTGCATTCCCACCAGCAGTGACTGTGAACTCCTATTGCTCTACATCTTCACCAGCATTTGGTGTTGTCGGTGTGGTTTTTTAACCCTATTCTAATAGGTGGTAGTGGTATCTCATCATTGTTTTAATTGGAAATTCCCACAAGTCGTAATATATGATGTTGAGCATATTTTTATCTGCCTATTTGTCATCTGTAATCCTTCTTTAGCAAAGCATCTGTTCTGATCTTTTGCCCATTTTCATTGGATGGCTTTTTTTCTTATTGTTGAGTTCTTTGTATATTTTGAATATACATCCTTTTTTGCTATGTGTTTTACCAATATTTTCTCCCAGCCTGTGATTTATCTTTTCAGTCATTTAACAATGCCTTTCACAGAGGAGAAGTCTTAGAAACCAGGAGTTTCACACAACAATCCAGCTTGCTGGCTGCCCTTGGAGGTAGAAGATCTGGTAACACTTAAGACCCATCTTGCAGGGCTGAAGCCATCTAGTGGCTCCTCTTTAGTCCAAGATGTTCGTTCCAGAGCTGCACCTAGCCCACTTCACCCAGCCTCATGATCTACCTTGAGATGCTTGGCTGGTGTGACTCTGGCCTAGAAATTCCATCTTCACCTGTTTCTTTTACACTGAGTTCCACATAGGTTAGCTTTGTATAAAACTGTCTTGAACTTAAAAAGAGAAGTTTCAGCTTGACTAGCTTAGATGATCTTCCTGCTCTTCCACACCAGGCTTACTCATTTGTTGTCACATTGTCACAAGAAAAAATTTTATAAACAGCCTCAGGGTGGCATCTCCTAGTGAGCCTGTTGTGCCTAGTACAATCCATGCCATGGAGTGTGACACCTATGGAGGGTCCCCAAACAATGCTACTGTGTCCATTGGAAGTGCCTTCTTATGAGGTCACCTCCCATGTAGGGATGGGGATTAGAGGCTTCTTACCAGGCAAAGTAATTTAAACCCAGAGTCATGAAAAATAGGCTTCCTTACCCATAGGAATCACCCTGGCCTAGAAGATGCTCTCACGTGAAGGCATATGGGAATTGAGAGCAGGAGGAAACAGCAGAATCCTGTGTCTCAGCCCAGACTCATTGTGAAGCATGAACATATCGAGTAGGATGGTGGGCAAACTTACTAGCATCATTTGAGCGGCTCTCTTTCTCTTTTTCCCCTGAATTGGTATCATTGACGTTCTTTAAGGTTTGTGACATGAATCTATTTCACCAGGGCTGCTGGTGCAGCAGGAAAAATGATTCTCAGGTCCTGAAAAGCATCAGTAAAGACAAAGCCAGGGGGATTAGCACAGGACTTCACAACAAATTAGAGGTGAGGAAAAGTTTTTTTGCATAAGTGCTTTGTCCTCAGGCTAAGTCTGGTATCCTCCTGTGTATACTTGTGGAGGCCTATGAAAATTTGCTAGGGCTACTGTAACAAAGTATTGCACACTGGGTGGCTTAAAAAACAGAAGTTTATTGCCTCATGATTCTGGATGCTGGAAGTCTGAAATCAAGGTGTTAGCAGGGTTGGTTCCTTCTAAGGGCTGTGAGGGAGGGATCTGTCCCAAGCCTCCCTCGTGGCTTGTAGATAAACATCTTCTGGCCTGTGTCTATTCTTACATCTTCCCTTATGCATGTTTCTGTGTCCAAGTTTCCCCGTTTTATAAGGACACCAGTCTTATTGGATTAGGCCCCACCCTAACGACCTCATCTTAATTAATGACATCTCCAATGACTCCATTTTCATATAAAATCACAATGCTGAGGTATTGGGGAGTTAGGTCTTCAACAACATATGAATTTGCCAGGAGGACACAATTTAGCCCATAACAAGGCCACTAGTATAGAAGGACAAAAATCCCTTAGCTCCCTGAGCCAGCTGAGAATAGGTCATTGGGAAAGTGAATTAACAAAGAAAGAGCACAGAAGCAAAGATTAATGTTGACATGCTCAACTTTCTCTATTCTTCTAGAATCATGCTCTTTTTCAACTAATATAGTCTTGGTAGGAACAAACAGATGATAGAAATTAAATGAAGTTTATTTTAAGTCCCCAAACCCAGCCCCAACCTGCATGATATCTTTATGAAAACTGTTTTTAATAGTTGTACCATAACAGCCCCTTCAAGCAGCTGTCTTGGCTAGGTAACCAGAGCTCTGAACTAAAGCTCAGTCCTACAGTTTCTGCACATTCAAAGACATGGTCCCAGAAGCTCCTCACCTAATTACCTGGGCCTTGGCAGTATTCTTCTTTCTATTCCCCTGACAACCTCGACCACCCACCCCAGCTGCCACCTCGCCCCGCTGTTTTATCCAGGACTTGTGCCTTCAGACCCATGACTCTAAAGTCATTATCTCTCTGAGTGTGACTTTAAATGTCCAGTCCTGATCGTCCTCCCAAATGGGAGGGTCAAATTCCAACTTCCTTCTAGATATTTCTAATTTGATGATTGATAGTCATCCCAAAACTAAACGCTTTATTTAACCCCCAAAACTTTGCCCACTCTTCCCCATCTCAGTAAACGGTAAGTCTATTCTCTTAGTACTCAAGCTAAAAATTTTCGGAGTCATCTTTGACCTCACGTTTTTATCCATCAGGAAATCCTTCTAGTTTTGTTTTTAAATATAGCCAGAATCTGGACGGTCCTCACCGTCTCCGTTCCTGTCCCCCTAGGCCGTGCCATCGTTATTCATTACCTGGATTATTAAAATTGCTTCCTAATTAGTCTCCTTACTTCCATTCTTGCCCCACCAGATGATTTTTTCAAGCCAATGTTTAGAAGAGTCTTTTGAAAACATAAGTCAGATCGTACTATTCCTCTAGCAAAATCTTCCGTGACTGAATCCTAGCTGTCCCGCAACATCCGTTCTCCCTTTCTTTATTCATCCATTCTCCAAAGTTTAGCTGGATGATGACTAAAGACTCTGGCTTCAGGTTCCATGGCAGTTGGTGTGCCCATGTGACTACATGGGAGGCGTGTGACTAGGTTAGAGCTGTGTGACTAGTTGGAGCCACGTGACTAGGTTGGAGCAAGGGGTCCACGAGCTGAAGCAACTGTACAAAGCCACAGGCTGAAAGAAGGGAAGGCTCCTCTGCCTCCTTTTCTCCTTTCTGGCTGGTGAGCTGATGTCCATCATCACACCCCAGGGGAGGGTAGGAGCACAGGTACTCTAACAGCTCTGGATTTGCTGCCTCTGGACATCACATGAAAGAGAACTAGACTTCCATCTTATTATACTATCATAGCAGCTGAATGTGTGCTGCTCATTCACCCTCTAGTACCTTGCTTTTTCAATTAGAATAAAATCTAAAGCCTTCTCAAGGTCCACAAAGCCCTGTCTGATCTCCCTCTGGACTAGCCCTCTAACTTCATGTCTTATCACACTCTTTTGTTCTCTGTGCTCCAGCCACAGAAGATTCCCCTCCTCCTGGCTGTGCTTACATGTCACCCCATCAGGAGCTCTGCCCTGGTCACCCAATGGCACCGTGCTTTATTTTTCTCACACCTGCTTTATTTTTCTGCACCCCTCTTATGGCAGCTTGACATGTAAGTCTTCTCTATCTCTGTCCTACTCCACAAGAATGTGATCTTTCTGAGAAGGGGATTTTGGGTTGTGTTCACTGCTTTAAGCCTATGATAAACTCTCCAAAATATTTACTGGTTCAATGGACAAACAAGCTTCTGTTTCCCCATCTGTAAAATGTGGATAGTAATTTCTGCTATATAGGCTTGTGGTGAGAATGAGGGGACATAATACCAATGGCTTCATGTGGTGTCTGACACTTGGTAGATCCTCAGGACACATTGGCGACCCAATTTGAGAGACTAGCTCTTGTGACTTCCTGAACGGATGGGTGTATTCTCACATTTTCCCATGTAAACCTAAAAGTTTGTGGGCTTTTCCCCCTGAATCAGAGAAGTCCCTTTCAATTAATATTTTCTGTGTTATAATATCTCTGTTCATTCGTTTATTGCCTCTCAATCCCCCTTACATTTGTCCCGGTTCCCCAGCAATATCCTTTTATTGGCTCTGTCATTGATCCAGACATCTCTAAAACTGGCGATGCTGTTTCTCATCATCACTATGAGCATGTCCAAGCCTGGAACTTTTAGAAACAGGAGACGTCCCCAAGACGGCAACCTCAGGGGATGCTCCCGGCTGACCATCTCTTTCAAGTTGGCGGAGGGAAAGTGTATTATGTCTAGTATTTCTCCAACTTGAACAGAGCTATGCTGATTTAGCACAAAGTTCCCATAAAAAGCTGACCCCCAGGGAGCAGAGACTGAACTTGGAAAGTTTTATCCCAAAAGGGGAATTTGTCATAAAGTTATGAGTGACTGAAATGTGAGGGGCTGGAGCCGTTGGAGTGGGTTGAATGGCAGCGGTTTTACAATGCCTGAGATTGCATTTCCTCCTGTGAGCGCTCAGCTATTCCCCCAAGTGCCACACTCCCCATGACCCTTGGCCAAAAGCATCATTACCCTGTTCACCCGCTGAAAAAGAAGATTAGGACTGTTACCAACAAAGCTACTTCCCATGGTAAAAAGAGGCTCTTGGATCAAGTTTTCTCTCTACGGTCACTAAAAATGACAATTCATTTCTTTCCCACTAGCCAAACGCTGTCTCCAGATGCACACATGTGGATCCCATTGAAGTCAAAGAGGCCCCAAACCTGTTTGAGGTCTCTTCTTGGTGGCAAGGACGTGGAGCTAGAAAGACAGGCTCTAGAGCAAGAGTGTGTGTGTGTGTGTGTGTGTGTGTGAGTGTGTGTGTGTGTACGCACGAGCACATGCACATGGATGGAGGATTTGTACCAAAGTGGAAAACCCATTTTTGAAACTTCATCATTTAAAAGCAGCCAACCCGATTATCCTGCAAATCCTCTGGCGTCTATGCTCCAGTATAAGAGCAAAGATGATAGAAAAGTTCTTTTGACAACATCCGCCAAATTTATAAAACCATGAGATCTGCAGGTCACAAAGCAGAAGGCACCGTAGGTAACAGCGGCATACCTAGGTTCTGAGGCCACCCAACTGTGTTTGGATCCCCATCCCATCACCTTCTAGCTCCATGCTCTTGAGCAGATTCCTTAATTTCCCTAAGCTCGAGCTCCTGTGACGTCCCACCTTTTGTCACCCGTAAAATGGAGATTAATATATTGTAAATGCCTGGCACGTAATAAGTGCTCAAGTGGTTGCCATTATCATGTCAATACCAGGAGGCTAGAAGACCTCATGAACACTGCCCCCTCCAACACCACCCCCAGCGCACACAGGTAAACACTGTCAGTCTGACAAATAAGCCTCCCAAGTGTCATACACTCCGGCAAGGGCTGCTTTCTGGCCTCCAGGTCTTTCCCAGGCACCAAGCTGGGACCTCTTCCCTCTGCCTCAGTGGAGAAGTTTCTGGAGTGTCCCACGCCAGTAGCTTGCGTAGTTCACACTCGAGCCATCCTCAATACCTCGCTCCACTTGGAAGTAGAACACTGGATTCTAATCCTGCCTCCACTCTTGCTAGCCATTGTTAACGCTGTCCGTTTTGGCTTAAACATGACACACGACGATGGACACTTGTCTGCAATCTCCACAAGAATGCGAAACTCAAGTAAGATAAAAGTGTAATAGACAGCCTCCTACGGTTCTGTTCCTTTTCGTGCGCCGTACTGTTCGTGGTTAAAATCTGCCTCCTTCACTAACTAGATTGTAAGCTCCATGAGGACTATCTTGCTCAATGTAGCACTTTATAGCAGAGTGATTAGATCATAGCTGGCCTTCAGTAAATATTTGCTGAATAAATACAAGTTCGAGAGTGAAAAAGTACTTTGAAAACTGTAAGATGCATACTAATGCCAGATACTATTATTATTATGAGCTATCATGCAAATACCAAGTGATTGGTTACTGGGTTGCCCTGTTCAACCAATTTATCTGTATATTTAAAAGCTTTCCACTATACAGTTTTTAGGCATATTGTTTCTACATAAATGAGTATGATGTTTTTTATTTCTATAGAAATTAATCATAGGGCCCTGGTTCAGGAGTATAAAATCTTGCATTTTATTAGTGCTTCTTTGGAAAAATAAATTTCTTTCTGGCTGGGCATGTATGTGAGGGCTACCCATATTTTATCTTTATCTACCCATTCATCAATTCATTAATCATTCATTGATTCATTCATACACTTAAGAACTATTTATTAAATTCCTGTTTTGTGCCAGACACTGTATCAAGTACTGAAAATACAATAATGAATATGGCTGTTGGCCCTTGTAGTCAGCTCACAGTCTACTGGGAGAGCCCAGCCAGTGAATACAGTTACAACGATGTGACATGAACTACAGTGGAGAGGTATGTATGTACGCACCAGGGGCCATGGGAGCTAGAGGGGAAAGTACTTAATCTGGAATGCGTGAAGGGCTGTAAGAAGCCTTGCAGAGGAGTTGATACTTGAGCCCAGTCTTGAAGGATAAGTATGGGTTGTCCAGGTGAACTAGGTGAAGATGTATTTTCGGCAGTGGGAAGAGCGTGTGGTTTGATGAATAAAGGAAGATGAATAAAAGTCATAAGGAAAGGAGCCTAAATGAGCTACCATCTTGTATTTTAACTGTGTGGAAATTTGTGTTTGGAGGTGGATGCAGTGAGCTCCTTTCCACTCCGTCTGCAGCCCAGTGAGCCAGAAAGGACACCTAGAACCATGGAAACAGGAGGGAGGGCCTTAGCAAAGGAATATCAAGGAAGGAGTTTTAGGCAGATACTGGGCACTTGCCCACTTCCAGGAGGAGGATAAGAAATAATCCTCAGTGCCATTTCAACCAATATGGAGATATCAAGACATTACAGAGGACTTAATCTTCCAGTGTCACAAAGATGTTCCAAAGAATGGATGGAGTGATGGACATTTTCTTCCTCTCCAGGATTCATAAATGAACTCTGGTTCAAAGCAGGGGACATTGTTAAAGACAACATTATTCTTCCAGAAAGCCAAACTGGGCTCTTTTGAAAGCCTCTGACTCCATTCTGAATGTAATCTATGCATTTAAAATCATTCCCTAAGCTGGGACAGCGACCCAAACATCCACACAACACGAGGTACTGTGCATAAAGTTGGGCTGCCCGGTCTAGCTGAGCTGAAAAGTGCTGTTGCAGGGTGTTTTCATTTAAAAATTCTTATTATTTTTTTAAAGAATTCTTGTTATAAATAAAAAAAATTATTATTCAAGTGCATGCTGAAACTGAATCATGCCATTCTTACATAATTTTTCACTGGATTGTTGCAACCCATAAAGAAATCCAATTAAATTTCCCTTGCAGGCACAGGCCTTCATTCAGGGGGCCTTGAAAAAGCCGGTTTGTTGTATTGTATGGCAGGTCGATGAATCGAGAAGCAGAGAGGGCCTGTCCCATTTCTTGTCTTGTGTGACATGATGTGAAGAGAGTCTGCCAGCAAGGTTTCAAAGAGCTGCATTATCAGACAACATAAAGGGCCCTCCGTCTGTCCTTTCGGCTGCTGTACCATAGAATATGCACACGCCAGTGTCTCCATCCCCTGAACAGTTCTGAACACTGTACGGTTAACATACTGCTTTCTGGATCTTGTGAGTATTCACCATCATTATCCCAGACATCGGACCAAGGTTAAGAGGGGAGTGAGCCAGAGATAAGATAATGTTTTTGAAGATACTTGAAAGGGAATGTCCTGGAAACCAGACTACACAAACATGCGTTTTCATTGCCTAAAAAGAAGGCAGAAGCCAACGCGTCACCAAATTATATTATTTTACATTAATCTGTTTCTCGGTTGCTCTCTGGATTATTTATGCATTTTCCTTCATTGATTTATATATCATGTGTGGTCTCAATTATTACCAGACATACAGAATTTTTGTCTTTAAATACAAATTTTGCATGTGCAGACACACATAAATATCTACTCCCCCTCCCCACCTCCTTATCTTCTCTCTAGTGTCGAAAAAGCTCACCTAAAGTTCTATCGTGTAACTGAGACTTCCTTTAAGAGGTCGGCCATGTTGTGGAATCCCGCCTTCTTGCTTTCTGTCACACCAGATGTGGAGAACTGAAGTCAGGGTCAAAACAAAGAGGAAAACGCTCAGAGGCACAAGGGAGAAAGAGTTCATTCTGTATTCCTCACCAAACTTGCTACCTGGAAATTATTTTACATTCTCTTCTCCCACTGGGTTTCTGTGTCTGTCTGTCTGTTTGTTTGTTTGTTTTGGTGGGGTGGGGGCTGTTTGCATTGCTTTTCATGGTATTTCAAAAAAGTAGCAATGGCCTAATTCTTTTCTATCTTCATTTATCAGCAAACGTTCGAAGCTTATTCCACTATTGTGGGGGTTTTATAGGGACAAAGGGTCAACTCTCCCCTCTGTTTCTCTGTCTGTCTCTCAGATGGAGCAGGCATATCTCACAATCAAATTTTCAAAATAATTCACTTATGTTTTTCCCTGTGCAAGGAATGCAGGCTTGTATTTGTCTTGCTTTAACACAAAGCAATGATTTGATTGGTGACAAGATACACAGGCAGATATAATTGTTTTATGTAAAAAGCATCTCGCGGAGCAAAGCATTGCATGGGTGTTAGCCTGTGCCATGCTATGGTTTTCTAGATCTAGTGCTTGCAAATTATTTATGTCAGAAATGTTTCTTTCAAGTTGGAGTTCCAACGTGAGCACCAGTGACTCTCGTCCTTCTATCACCCAGAAGGCCCTAGTGAGAGATGAGTAAAACTGGGGCAAACATAGCCCAGGAAGGATGTAAAGCATTCTCTCCTTTTGTTTCAGGTTTCTGAATTTCTTACCACAGAAAATGACCTTTTTTCCTTTAGTACACTTCTCTGAACCTGAGAGTATCCAAGTGAAATGTAGCTGGAAAAGCCTCTCACATAAAAACCTTATACAACTCAAATGTCTGTCTGTCTGTGTCTACAAGTGTGCATGTGTGTGTGGCTTCCCTTTAGAGGACCCCAAATTGTCCTTCAGATCAGAAGTGAACCCTCCTCACCCATCAAGTCCTAATTGGACCCAGACTCTCTCCACAAACTGACCCAGGATCCTCCAGAAGAACTTTCAATTTGCCCAGTCCTCAAGGGTCACAACCGCAAATAAGCCTTCTGCTGAATTTGGCCCATGCTTTGGGTTTTCAGTGAAACTTGAGCTCAGGGAAGAGCTCTTAACTTCAAATTTAGCAATGAACATTTCCTCCAAGATGCTAACAGTTTTGCTCTTCTCACCGGGACCCTAAGACATGTGTATGTACACACACACACACACACACACACACACACACACACACACCCCAGCATCAAGAGTTACAATTTCACTACAAAGGATAGCTTCAAAAGGAACTGGGTTTCAATGACTCTATCTTATCCTTGAAAAGAACCGTAACTGACCATTAACCAAATTATTTCCCTCAGAAAAACAAGTCACATTCTGAGAGAGTATTAGAAGTTTAAAAATTAGATAAAAGCTCAAATGTTGTTGTTCTTTATAATGTGAGGTTTCATTTTCATCGTATAGCATTTGTAAAATGTCCACCCAGTCGTACGGGAAATAGAGCAGAACGTAGGCTAAAAAAAAAAAAAAAAAAGCTCCTGTCTTTTCTGCACATTCATAGTGGGATCTAAAAAACATGAGAAACTCCAGGGAATGTGGCCAAATAACTCATGCACCGGAAGATTAACTCCATGTCTAATCAAGCCACTAATTTGTTCTGAGGAATCTATCTGCACCTCATTTTGCCATGTGTAAACCAGAGCTCCTCATCATTGTGAAAGAAAATTAAATTACCCCAAGTACCTGGAGCCATAGGAACAAGGAGACAAGGTTAAGTAAAGACAACATCTGACACTGAGGACTTGGCAGCCGAAAACCTGTGAGGCTGGGAAGTCACACACCCCAAGGGGCAGGCAAAACAGGAAAATTAAGGAATCTTCATTATGCAAAAGCTGAGGGAACTGGAAGGATGAAAAAACCTGTGTACACTGGGTCTTGAGATAAGTCACCAACATCCTTCTGATGGGCAGCAAGACCGTTGCAAAGGAAATGGAATTTCAGAAAATCTTTGACAAGTAAAAGAGGAAGCTGGGCGAACTGTGAGGAATAAAAAGGCATTTCCAGAACAGGAGTAGAAAGAGAGGAAGTGGAAATACCCTTTTCTTGAAGGGAAGAGAAGGGAAGGAGACAGTTATAAGGTTCTTAAAGACCCTGAAGTTGAGAGGAGGAGGCTTGCTCCCTCTCTAGGTCTAAAGGAGGAAGAACTGGGGAGTAAGTTGGCTTTCTGGGGGAAACCGTGTCAAAAAGAACGCTTCCAAGGCCTGTAAAAAGTCTGAAAGACAAAACACTAAAGAAATAGAAAAACATCATTGAACTAAAAGAGCAAATAAAGGGTAGAGCCAATGGGCTCATCTTTATTCAGCAATTTCTACTAAATTTTCACAAAGAACCAAAAATGTCTTAGAAATACACATACACACGCGCACACACATGCACACCTCGGAAGAAAAACGTTGCAGCTCAGACTGCAGTAAACATCTGGGCACTTTATTTCCTTCGGTGCTCCAGACCTAGGATGACTTTAGAAACTGGACACGTCCCACGGATAGCGCCATATTGGATTAAAGGGTCTAGCTGAAAGAGGATTCCCAAGGCAGAGTGTGGCTAGCTAGGGTTTGCAGCCATCCTCCTTCATCTTAAGCCAGAGAATCTGAGGTTAGGGAGGAGCAGAAATTTTGAGCGACCTACTGAGATTCACCTCTGAATTAGCTTGGTCTGATGTACCAGGGCCAGAAGAACCGATCGAGGCTAGAGAATGGTCAAAGGGAAAGACAGGAGCTCACCTTAGATCGGAACAATTAGAAGCTCACATCACGCCATTAAAAAACAATTCCAAACCAGGCCAGTTCTCCAAACGAGCCCAAGTAAATACCACCCAAGAGACAGCAGGGCCTGCCAAGTAGTGACCAGACATTATAAGCAAAATTAGCCAATTAATGGGCTCTTCTGTCTCGTGGCTGGATTGTTGTGCTTGCTGCTGCAGCACCAGCCCGGCCTTGGGTCTGCAGACCTGCCCCCTGCCGTCCCTGGGCAGGCCCTCCACCAGGTAAGTGACAGAAGGGTGGTGGGGAGAGAAGGCTCGACAGATGGCTGAGCTGTGAGGAGCTGTGCTAAGCTTTTTCTGTGCGCATTCCTCTCACCACATGCTCTCCATAACCTTCCGGAAGTGATTCCTGATCTGTAGATAAGTTGCCAGGTGTTACCTGAATGGGTGATGTTAACGTGATGTCTCTCTTTTTTTCCCCATGCAGAAACTAAGGTTGGAAAAATTTTCCAACAATGAACTAAAACCTCAGCGAAGGCTTTGGGTTACTATGGCAACATTTTCTTTTGAGGAACTGAAAGAGTTTGAGGGATCTTCTTTTATTCATCTTTACAAAACAGCTGACAAATGACCATCAGGAAAATGAACACTGTTCCCGTCTTACCGATGAGGAGAAACTGGGTGGAGAAGTGTTAAGTAACTAGCCTGCGCATCTCCAGAAAGCTAATAACGGACTCCTGATTTCAATTACAAACTGGATAGCGTATTCCAACTGTGCACTTTGGACTCTTTTAAAGAATGCTTTTAAGAGGGAAGAGGCAAAAAACACTTTACCCCTAAATGAAGATAAATAGAGCTGTTTGTTTTATATGCAGCAGAAAGAACAAAAATCCTGCCTTTTGTGACATCTGTAATGTGACTGATGTCGGAACCCGAATCAGCGCTGCTCCCAAATAGAAAGTCATTATCATAATAATATCATTTGTAAAATTAATCAAAATAGTGCAATTAAATTCAAGAAATATGTATCACATGCTCCTTTTTTGCCAGACACTGAGCTAGGCTTTGTAGAGATTGAATTGTATCCTTCAAGGGAGGTATTATTCTCACATTGTATACACAAGCAAGTCAAGAAAGTAAAGGTTTATGAATGTGTAACTGGAAGAATAACTAACTTCCTATTCTGTTTCCCACTTCCCACCCAGAGCTCGGGAGAAGGACAAGACCCCATTCAAGAACCCAGTTTGGCCGGAGCACTTGGGTGGTGCAGTGGGTTAAACGTTCCACTCTTGGTTTCAGCTCAGGTTGTGATCTCAGGGTCATGAGATCGAGCCCTGTGCTGGGCTCCGCGCTCAGCTTTAAGACTCTCTCTCCCTCTGCCCCTTCCCCACTCTCTAAAAAAAAACAAAAGAAAACAAAAAAACAAGCTCATCCTAGGAGGCTCTGTGAAGAGAAAGCAGCAGCTTCCCATGAAGATAATCAAGGAGGTCAGAGCTGAGGTGAGGAGTTAGTGAATGGCAGCTCCTGGCAGAGTGAACAGCAATGGAGGGGAAGCAAGGAGAGCCGAGGTTGGCAGGAGGACCAACACCGCTGCTCACTCAACTCTTCCCCCACCATTACCACCAAAAACACCGCCATGACTCTCTGCATATATTCGGGGAAGATGACCCCTACAGAGGAGGAGAGAATGAGCCCAGTTTCCCCCAGTGCAGCAGCATGGTTCACTTTATCCCTCAAGCTATGTAGAGACCCCCCAGTCAGTGGGAGAAGGCATGGAATCCCACCTTTGGGAACTCTGGAGTAAACAGCGGCTCCATGACTCCTAAGGACAAATGGCCCATGAATGGTGGAACCTGTACAACAATCCAGAAAGGCCAGATTCCATCTGCCATGGAAATACGGCAGCTACACACCTAACTCAGTTCAGCGAATGGGCCACTCAACTGAATGTGAACTTTGCTGAGGTTTTTAAAAGCCAGACAAACAAGGAGCCAGAAGGTTCTCATCCAAGTCTCATGCACTGTTTCCTTTGCAAGAGTCCTTCCCTTAAACACAGGCCTCTTTCCTGACTAAATATGTCATTTCAGCCCTGCTCATTCTGCTTGTTACCACGATGGTGCTAATTCGAGCATGGCTCACTTCAAAGTTGACACTGATCCTCCTCATAAGCAATTGTTTTTCAGCCAGACCCATCAGTGGCTCCCGTCAGCCCCTTTCAAGCATGGCGCCAGCTTTTCAAAATGTTGACAAGAGTTCCCCTCTGTTGCCTAGGACAAGCCATGGTTGTCCTTTTCAGAGCATGTAATTGTCTCCTGCGGAGAGCAGACCCCCTACCCCACAGGCCCAGCCACCTGTCTTTCCCATCGCAGCTACTGGTAGCTCAGACTCGGGCAAATGCTAGGGGAAGTTGGAACTGTTTTAGAGGGGGGAGCCAGGACATAGTGATGAGCCAGAATAAAAACAGGACTAATTGGTGGAATCCACTGGAATCTTTAAACTGCTGCGCTGGAGTATAAGACCATAGAACTAGAAGGGATTCCTTTTCTGTTTCTAGGGGGCACCAACTTTTGCTGCTCTGATCGTAATCCTATCCATTTTTAAAGAAATGATTCTCCAACTTTAATTTTCTTCAGGGGAACAAAATGCAAATTTCTGGGCTTCATCCCCAGATGAGTAAGTCTGGGGAGAAGCCCAGGGAACTGCATGTTTAACAAGCTCCCCGGTGATTCAGATGCAGGTGGTCTTGAACTACACCATGAAATACTGCTCTAGAGTCTTAAGCAAACAAAAGTCCTCTACCTCCCTTACAACACAGCTGGGGATTTCAAAAGCTTCAGAAAATTCTCCTTTATATCTTCTCCCTTGGGTTTTGGGACTTACACTGACAGCCCTTGAAAATAAAATAAATGCATTTCTCTGAGTCAAGGGACAAGAGTCAGGTGTGTGAGCCCCTCCTCCCTTGCCCACCTCTTCCCATTCCATTTCCTCACAGGTACATCTTCTGATGGTCTCCTCCTGCAAGGGCTGGAGGACCTGCAGCCATGAGGATGCAGGAAGGAATGTTTGTAGATTCAGTTCCCCAACTGGGAGAGGAGAGGCTTGGAATTGAGTTACCCACCACCCAGACCCAATCCCCAGGAACAGCCTGTGGTCAGCATGGCCGCTGAGCTGTAACATGCCTCTCTGCTACCTCAGGCTTCCCACCTCCACTTTGTGGGCTCAGTATCAAATCTTCAGCATCTGCCTTGGCCCCCCATTCCCCATCCTCCATATTGTCTCCCTCATACTCCCAAACCCCCCTGGCTGGATATCAGCCCTGACTTGGACAACACTCTCATTATTTCTCAGCACCCCACAGGGCAAGGACAGGGTTGCACTAGTCTCTAATGCCATTCACCAGGTGTTTTTGGTCTTCTGACCTCTACCCACCGACCCTGGAGATTGTGCTTTCCCTTGTATAGGGGCTGTGAGATTAGTTCTGGCCAATGTAAGTGGAATTTATATGGGTTGTTTCTGGGATGGAGCATTCAATTACCAGTGCAAGACACCCCAGGGTCCTCTTTTCTCTCAGGCAAGGTGACAGGCAACATTTGAGATGGTGACTGCTCTGTCAACCTGGGCCCCTGAGTGACGGTGATGAGTTGAGCCTCTTGCTGATGTGCAATGCACATATAGTATGAGCAAGAAACAGACGTTCATGGCTTGAAGTCACTGAGCTAGGGGATTATTGGTCTCTACAACACCCACTTAGCTTGGCCTGGCTATGGAAGGTCTTTGTGCTGTTCACAGCTCTTGCTAACCCCCTTCTCAGGTAGTTGAGTGCTTTCCTTTTATCCCTGGTTATCGGCAGAAGCACTTCCATGAATCAATAAATAGACAATTTGACTAGAATAAGAGTGCAGCCCTCCACGCCTTGGAGTCATGATTTTCCCCACTTTACACCAACACTGTAATCCACTATCACCTTCACTTTTATACCCTTGGGATTCCTGACTCTCCAATGAGGTGAATTTCCTCTAGCTTGCACCGAAGACCCTGGTAGTGTGGCTCCACCAGGTCACACTACTTTCTCTCCCTCCTGTTCAGTGTTGCTGCCCTGTCCAATCAAAGCTTTCTCAGAGCCTATTCTCACAATGCCGAGGGTGGTGGAAATCTTCAGGATTTCTAGAGACATCTTCATCACTAAAAGTTTTTGCCTAGAGTTGGGAAATTATTACAAGTAGATCCAACCATGCTGCCTCTATTTTTCATAATGATGATAATATAACTGCCAGAAATAATTCATTTCCAGCAGTTGCCTTGTCTACCTTGCGTTCCTATTCTTAAGGACAGTTGGCAAGTGAACGTCCTCTGCTGCAGGCTTTGGCAGCTCACGTGACTATCTGGCTTTGCAATGATGACAAATGAAATTACTGCAGGTCCTGGAGCCTTCATCCCTGGAAACCATCAACTGGATGACAGCTCCTTCTATTTGGCCTGTAACAAGCTCTTCCAGGCAACTAATCACCAGACTGGGTCTTCCAACCAGAATGCAGGCTTTCTTAATCTTATTTTGAAGAATTAATTGTGCGACCTCAGTACTGGGATTATTTTTCATCAAGAATTCCAAAGTTGAAACTCAGTGTTAAAGAATAATTATAAACCTACAACAATCAGATCAGACACAATGATATGAAAAAGGACAAATCTAAAGAAGTGGCACGTTTAAAAACAAAGTGTAATTTCAGAATACATATGGGCATAAACAAATAATTTCCCATGTAAATTCTTTGCCGTAATTACAATAAGTAAAACAGATTTAGTTAAGAGTTAACAGAAAGGGGTTTTGCTGGAGAGATAAGACCATTTTTATTCCTTTTTCTAGGACTTTCCTCTTGCCCCTGCACCTGGTGGAGGGTTTGGCACTAAGAGGACGTTCAATTAATACTTAATGAATTTGAAATGACCTCATGCCTAAATGTTTTATGCTTAGTATGCGTGTCATGTGTGATGTGATGTGATGTGATGTGTGTGTGTGTGTGTGTGTGTGTAGGGGGATGGAAGTATGTGTACTTGAAAAAAAGATGTATGAAGAGAGATATCAAGATATGTGAACACTAAATATAAGGTAATCATTCATGTCTTCTATAAATATTTATTGAATACCTACCACATACTTGGCAGTAGCCTAGGAATGCAGATAAAGTTACTAGCCTCATGATATCTATATTTGGATAAAGGAGACAGAAAATAAACAATAAAAAATATTATGTTATAAAGAAAAGACAAGAGTGGACAGGGTGTTATTGGGTGGCTAAGAAAGCCTCTTTGAGCAGAAATATGAATCAGTCAGGAGGTAGATATGTAGCTGTTGGTGCAGAAAATATTCCAGAGAGATAAGACAGCAAGTGTAAAGGCCCTGAGGCAGGATCTGTTTTGTGTATTAGAGAAACAAATATGCCTGTGTGGCCTGAGCAGAATGAAGGACAGGGAATGGTAGGAGGTGAAGCCATGGAGGTAGGCGAGGGCCAGATTATATACAGCCTTTTATGTCACGGTGAGGAAACGTTGAATTTTGTTCTGAGAGTGAAGGGAAGGCACTGGAAGATTTTGAGCAAGAGAATAACATGATCTGATTTAAGTCCTGAAAAACTTTTCTGCCGCTGCAGTGTAAAAAATTGGCTGTGGGTTACCAGGGCCAGTCACACCTGCTTATCTTGACTTCCATTCTTCATGATTAAGATTACAATTGGACAGGCGCCTGGGTGGCTCAGTTGGTTAAGCGACTGCCTTCGGCTCAGGTCATGATCCTGGAGTCCCGGGATCGAGTCCCCTGCTTCTCCCTCTGACCCTCTTCCCTCTCATGCTCTCTATCTTTCATTCTCTCTCTCTCTCAAATAAATAAATAAAATCTTTAAAAAAAAAAAAAGATTACAATTGGACTTACATTTCAAGGCAGGATGATCACCAGAGTTCTGTATGTTTCATTTTTCAAGTGGATTCCTGCCTTTGTGTGACCCCCTTTTCTCTCAGAATCTCACTATGGAAAAACTGTGATAAAACCAAAGAACCAGGACACCAAAGATCACTCCATATGGATTTGAGAAGACAAAGCGAGGGGAGGGATTCTTGGGCTCCCAAGAGAAGAGGGTAGAATAAAAGTAGAATTTGTACCATCTTTCTAGCCTACCCAGCCTCAATGCCATATCTAATAATTTTCAGCTCTGAAAAATGATGACACAGATAACCCCCACATTTACAGCATCTCCAGTTTTGAGGATTACCCAAGAGTGAGCCCTCTCTAATATTCTGGCTCCTTACCAGTTTGAGTTGTCAAGACATTTTCCAAAGGAAGGATAAAATATTTCAGCAGGCTTTCCAAGTTAAAGTTTCCTTCTGCTGCTAAGAACCGCACAAGAGAGTTTGGCTAACCTATGCATGCCGTTCTAGCCTTTTCCACAGTACAGAAGACCTCCATGTCCTTTGTTTTTAGAGCATGAGCTGCAGTCCGAAACAGAAAGACAGACAGAGATGGTGGTAGCCCATGAAAGAAGATGCATTTATGGGACTGGTAGTGGCCTCTGAAAGACTTTCATGATCCTCCAGGAAAAAGAAAGTCTTCTCCTCAGTCTGAAGTTGCAACTGACACCACTTCCCCAAATTCAGGCTTTAGGACTCATCTTGTTGGAGTGATAATTTTCAAGAATCTACCTTCTCTGGCCTTCGTTTCCTCCTCCGTTAGAAGAAAAGGGAATTGGAGGTTCCTCAAAAAGTTAAAAGTAGAATTACCCTATGATCTAGCAGTTGCACTATTAGCTATTTACCCAAAGGATACAAAAATAGACATTCAAAGGGGTACATACACCCCGAGGTTTATAGCAGCATTAGCAATGATAGACAAACTATGGAAAGAGCCCAAATGTCCACTGACTAATGAATGGACAAAGAATAGGTGATAGATAGAGAGACATAGCTATCTCTATACACCTGTATCAGAACACCACTCAGCCATGAAAAAGAATGAGATCTTGCCATTTGCAACGACGTGGATGGAGCTAGAGGGTATCATGCTAAGCGAAATAAGTCAGTCAGAGAAAGACAAATACCATATGACTTCCTCATATGTGGAATTTAAGAAACAAACCATATGAATATACGGGGGGAGGGGAACAGAGACAGAAGCAAACCATAAGAGACTCTTAATGATAGAGAACAAACTGAGAGTGGCTGGTGGGAGGTGGGTTAGGGGATGGGCTAGGTGGGTGATAGGTATTAAGGAGGGCACTTGTTGTGATGAGCACTGAGTGTTCTGATAAGTGATGAACCACTGAATTCTATCCCTGAAACCAATATTGCCCTGTATTTTCACTAACTAGAATTTAAATAAAAATTTGAAAACAAACAAACCCCCGCCCCCCCCCCAAAAAATAAGAAAAGGGAATTGGACTGTATGACTCATACGTATTGCACTTGGCTGCAAAATTCTGATTCTTAGAATCACACACAAAGAGAATCCAAACTAACATACTGCAAGACCAATGACCTAGTCCCATAACATGGAGATTCAAGCACGAACTGCAAGACTTACTCTGAGTGATTTTGCTTACTCTTACATATTGTAAGGTATTGTAGATATGGTTCTATGTTCGTCAAGGAAATGAAGGCGGAAAGATGGAAGGAAGGAAGACACCGAGGAAATATGCACTCGATACCCACTAGATAGAGAAAAGCCTTCTTTTCCCATTACCAGTGGAAATACGAGTTTCCTCCTATTCTCTAGTGTAGCCCATGTGTTGTGGGGTTGGAAAATTTGGCGGCCCTGGCCCATGTGTCAACCTTCTTGCTCATACCATTTGTTTTAGAAAATAGTTGTTTTAAAAGACATGTCCTTTTTCTTTTGCCTTTTCTACGAAATAGAATGCATGGAACTAAATTGGGCAGTGGGGCTTCACCTGGCAAAACACTCCTTCGTGCTGTAACCAACTCGTGGCAGTAAGAGACAGCTGGTCACCCCGAGGAGAGCTTCAACTCTTCTTTGCCTTGCTTGTTAACTAGTGTTCCCCGGAGAATGGATCTGGCGATCACAGGGGTCCCCTTGGAGACATCATTATTGGGATAAAATGCTACTTAACTAGTTCTCTGATAAGGAAAACAGAATGAAACCCAGGGTTTTATGCAGAGCACAAGACCAATCCATTGACTTATGCAGCCCTAAGTAGCAACTCCGAGAGGCCCGCACCGCACCATCTCTGATTTCCTGTCTCTGCCCATAACGAAGTTCTGTATCCCGTTGTAATCTGACCATCTTGGCTCAAGTGGAGAAACACCTGTGGTATTTGAATCTCAAGGAGCCAGTGGCTCCTAAAACTCTGAAACCTGAGAAGCAACATCTGTCTGCCTTTCTCCTCTTCCAGCAACCAGTCTGTGGCACTACCAGGGAGTAAATGCTGAATAAGGCTGGTGGCTGGTGCTGAACAGGAGAGACCCAGCAAAGCCAGTAAATACTGAGCCTTCAGCATGTGGGGCTTTCTGTCCAAGCTGGCTGGCTTCTCTCTTTCCCTTCCCCCTCACACAGTGGAAAGGACATTTATTAGGCAAATTCTCCCACAGCAGGAATAGTGCAAGAGTCTTAACAATTGGTGTACACATGACTTTTGGTCAGCAACACGTCAGGATCATGATTTGTAGTGGCCAGAACCATTTGTCTTATGTTTACGTGCAGTGTGAGGGCCATCAGCTAAGAGAAATTAGTGTGTTCATTCTGCTGACCCTTCTTGTCCAGCTTAACACAGAAGGTGGAGACAGACAGGAAAGGGGCCTAGAGACCAATGGGAGAAGGAGCCCGGGGAGGGGGTCACTGGCAAACAGAGCACAGAGCTGATGACAACTTTCTTGCCTCATTTTCTTGGGTTCTTCACCTTTCTCTAGGGGGCCTGAAGCTGGAAAAAGTTTCACTTTCTAATTCAAGCTCTTCATCTCTTAAAGGCTCTTCATGGGAATCTAAATTTCTCTTCCTTTTCTCCTTTACCTTTGTGAGTTTGAAGGATGCCTGCGTTTCCAAGCCCAAGCAGGACAGAAGTGGGGTCTTGACCCCTGATAGTGAAGGTAGGAGGTGCATGTCCTGGTCCTCTTAAAATTGGTGGGCACCCAAGCTTCCAATCTCGGGGCACAAAGCCACTCAGATGACCACCATGATTGGTTTGGGAAAGTAGAAGTCCCAAACCCAAATGGATGCCCTTTTGGAATTCATAAGCAAGTTAACTTCTGGGAATGGTGTCAGAGAGGCAATGATCTGAGAATGAGAGTGTTTTTCGAGTGCACTATAGAAGAGTAGAGAAAACATAAGTGTGCCAGGCACTGCCTGTACTCATTAATGCTAGTCCGATGTTGGTGCAGGGCCCCTGATGGGAAGGGATGAATACTGCTGATTCAGGGGGCAAAACATGATCAACCAGACTGATTCACTAACATGCCTGGCTCATTCATAAATACTCCCCAAATATATGAATGATGGAATGAGCAAGAGATTCACTGATCATTATTTAACATGCTATCCCTCCCAAGCATATGTTTTTAAATAGAGTCTCTGGAGGCACCTGGGTGGCTCAGTCAGTTAAGCATCTGACCCTTGATTTTGGCTCAGGTCATGATCTTGGGGTCATGGGGTCAAGCCCTGCGTCGGGCTCCATGCTCAGTGCAAAGTCTGCCTGGGATTCTCTCTCGCCCTCTCTCCCTGCCCCTCCCTGGCCCTCTCTCACTCTCTCTCTCAATTAATTAATTAAATCTTTAAATAGAGTCTCTGGGAGTGAAACCAGCAGGGCAGAGCAGGGCCATGGCTCAGGGGGATCTCCCGAATCAAGCAATCCTGAAACTGAGTCCTGGCTCTGTCCCCTACTAGTGGTATTATTTTTGGCAACGTGTTATAACCTCCTTCAGTCTCAGTTTTCTGGCCTATAAATAGGGATTACACGGGCACCTCTTCATAGGGTTGTGAGGATCAAAGGAAGTAAAGTACAGGTGATGGCTTGTTTTATGGGTCAGCTTCGCTAGGCTATAATGCCCAGGTGCTTGGCCAAACACCAATCTAGATGTTGCTGTGAAAGGGTTTCCTAGATGTGACTAATATTTATATCAGTGGCTTATGAGTAAAGCAGATTGCCCTCCACAATGTGAGTGGGCCTCATCTAACCAGTTGAAGGCCTTCAGAGAAAAGACCGAGGTCCCCCAAAGAGGAAGGAATTGTGCTTCTAGACTGCCTTTGGACTCAAGACTGCAACATCCACTCTTCCTTGGGTTTCCAGCCTGCCAGCCTGTCCTGCAGATTCCTAACTTGCCAGACCCCACAGCTGCGAGAGCCAGTTCCTTAAAATAAGTCTCTCTCTCTTTCTCTCTCTCTGAATGGATAGACAGATCTTGTACTGGTTCTGTTTCTCTGGAAGACTCTAATACAGTGTGGAAAGAAGTCCTGAGCACAGCTCTTGGCACACTGCCTGCTTGATAGTTTTCTATGGTCACTAATTCCCGAAACGATAAAGTTTTACAGACCAGGACAGAGTTCCAGGTGTCTATGGGGAGGCTGATGGGGGCTGCAGATCAGGGAGAACAGAAGACCTGTGCATCGGCCCCTGCAGCATACAATTTAGGTAGCACCAGCTCTGAACACGGTGTCAGCCTGACACCTGCTATGCTGGGGGATAGAAGGCTGTGCCCCCCACCCTGGGGCCCTTCTGGGCCTCCCCACCCCCACCCCCCGCCCATCCTCGCAGCTCCTCAGTCCTCACCAGGGAGATGATTTGCAACTCAGGCCCCTTGGCAGCTGTGCCTCTGGATGCTGGCTTCTTGCTCCTCATCCCTGCAGCCCGACCTACAGATGTTTTCTCCTGGTCTTTCTTCTTTTAGACCTTGTTTCCTCTTGTGACCCAAACTCCCCGAGAGGCTTTTTGGTTAGCTATGTTTTTCCTCCAGAGCCCCTTTGACTCTGTTATCATCACTAAATCATCTGAGTCATCAGCTCGGTATGGAGCCACTGACACGGAGAGAGAACCCCGGCTCACCCCTCTCCCCACTCTTTCTATGGGGTGGCTATTACAGGTGGCAGGCAGGAGGGAAGGGGGCTGAAATGCCTGTTGTTCTCTGTCCCCAAGCCCAGAAAAGCTGCATCTCCCTCCCTGCCAGCCCTTCCTCCACCCCGCTGGCCTTGGGTGCTCCTTGCCTGTCTGAGAGGGGCCCTGCCCGGCAACTCACCCCTGGCCCTGGGCCTTCTACATCTTGAACCTCTGTCCCCTTCCCTCACTTTCTGCTTGCACCTCTAAGAAGAGGGCCCATCTCGGGGACTGGAAGCCACTCTGTGGGGCTCCCTCAATGTCTCATTTCCAGGAGCTGGAAGACACAAGGTCCAAGCTTCCGATCCTTGGTCATTCAGCTGAAGTCTCTGAAGAGTCTGTGGCCTGCAGTGGCTGTGGCTCATGCACCATAGGCCAAGTGTGTGATAGCTGTGGGCACCTTCAAAGGCCACTTACAGAGAACCCTATTCTGATGGGCTTCAACAGACCCCCTCGGCCAGATGCTGCTTTGAAAGAGTCAGCAGCTAATGCCTAGAGAAGAGTCCTCGTTAAGGCCACACAGTTAACTGGGAGCCACATCAGAGCCCAAATGCGGGTCTTCTGATTCTAGCCCAGTGCTTTCTACAGATGACCTGGAGTAGGCCATGGAAGTGATATTCACCTTGGCAATGACCAATGATACTGTAACTGAGGGTTGTTGATAGGTTGATTCCAACTTTGTTCATTCAGGAAGTAGGAGACAGGATTTGTAGGTAGCTTATAGAATTTGTTGATAGAGAAAAGGAGAAAAGGGAGGGAAGACCAGAATAGCCCAACATAGATCTCTGGCCTCATCAGTTTGTTGATACCCTCACTGATTCCCCCATGCAGGCATTCGTTGGTTCCACTGCGGATCTCTGGGGAGGCCCTGCCTAGCTCTCACCAAACAATGTCACAGGCCCTACCTTGAAGAATTCCTGGCCACACCCCAGGCATGAGATGTTTGAGCTCTGGGTATAATGATGGCCTTCACACGGAGGCACAAACACACACAGACACATACACACACGGACACACACACACACACACACACACACACACACACACACAGAGCTTTGGCCAAAATGAAATCCACACCATGAAAAAGAGAATGTTGGGGCTGACAGGTGAATGGTTCCTCCTTCTTCCTACAGATCTTGAAGTCGCAGACTGTTCTCTGTCTGCTCCTCAGTGGACCACTAAGCCTGGAAATCCAGTGGCTGCAGTGGCTGTGGCTACAGTAGCTGTGGTTTTAGGGGTCCCGGCTGAACTCTGTGGGTGGGCACCAGCCCTCCACGCTTCCTCCCTTCTCAGACCTCCCCCTCCCTGGCCATCTTCCCTTGTCCCCACAGCTGTTAGAGCTCAGCCTGCCAAGTCTCCCAGAGTCATATGGAACTCGCCGCCCAGTGTAGGTGGGAAGGACATGGAGGTGCCGTCAGCTGGGTGGGAAGGCCGATCCCAGGAGGCAACACTCTGGGGTCCACGCCAACCCCACCCCTGACTGATAGTTTCAACAATTCCATGATAGGCACTGGAAAGGACATTTGGCCCAAAGGCCACCACTCTTCACAGCTTAGCCCCTCAGACACATGGCAGGGGGTTCCTCAGAGAAACCCAGAGACCGGTACACAGGCTGAAGGGAAGGAGAGGCAAAGAAGGCAGCTTCTCTCCAAGGAGAAGCCAAGGGCCCCATGGACCCTAAGGGTCTGGTGCTGCTTGCAATAGGTCCTTGTGTGGTCTAACAAGACAGAGAAAAAAGAGGACAAAAAAAAAAAAAAGTATTAGGAGGCTGCAGGTTTTCCTGTAAAGAGCTTAGACTTTGGAGGTAGCTTCTAACACTGCCCAGCTCTGTGACTTTGGGCAAGTTACTTAACTTCTCTGAACCAAATCTCTGAAATGGAGATAATGATACCTTTCCTGCCGGGCTGGTGTAAGAGTCAGAGAAAATATGTACAAAGCACCAAGACGGTGCCTGGGGGTGTCTTCATAATGACGATGATGACAGTTACAGTCTGGGTCTCTGGCCTTGTGCTGCGTCTCCTTCCCCAGGAGATGGCCAGCCTCCGTCTCTTCTCACAGGGGAGTGTGACTCCGAAGAGGGGAGGCCAGGCCATGAGAACCTGGCCCCGCTGTCTCAGAGCACCTATGTGCCCTTGGGTGGACTCCTCAGCACCCAGAGATCAGGCACAGCCCTGTTTGGCTTCTGCAACCACAAGGTGGTATGGCCAGCAGCCATGGGAGAGTTCTTCTTTTTCCAAAGTATGTTTGCTGTATAAACACAATCGTAAAATAGAAGCCAAGTGTCAGGGATGGCGGGGTTGGAGCAAGAGCGGGGAGAGGCGGCGCTCCTGGCGCTGGCCAGCCGCTCCCAGCCCAGCCCCGGCGGTCAGTGTGGAGGAGGAGAGGCCCTGCATCCCATCATGCTGTCAGGCCTCACAGACCATACTTTCTTCAAACCTCACTTGGCTGGAGCCATTTAGAGAGAGGGTCAGGGGAGGAGGCGGCGGCCAGGGAGTCAGGCTAAACTTCTCCCTCTCTCCGGCTCCGAAAAATAACCCAGCTTCCACCGCCTTGTCATTTGATCCATAAAATTCACTGCCTGGGTACTTAAGATACTCCCCTGGGGCTGCATCTGTGTGATTCCGATTCAACAGTGGAATTACTGACCGTGGAGATGGCTCCACCATCAAGTAGCCCAAAGGATGAACCGGGTCTCAGAGATGCTCTGAGCTACATATGCCTCCGGGGCTAAAATCGAGTGGGAAGATGAGAATGATGACTTGGGGGGCAGTGCAACCCTCCGAACCTTCAAAACACAGCACTGAAGGCAAAAACTTGCATCAGTCAGGAGGAAGTAGTTAGAAGGGGCCCAAACTGTCCTGGCAGCTGTCTTAACCCCCAGCGTCCCTATGGCTACGGAATTCCGTCTCCTTACACCCGCTGCCCCCTTGACCTTTCCTGCTCCTTCTCCTCACCCCCCCTTCCTTGCCCGGGACTCGGGGACCTTAAGCATAATTCCAAATCGCCACCAGGTGTAGCCACCCCACATTCCAGCCTGGCTCGGACAACTTTATTCTTCAAGGAGGGTGAGGAGTCGGGGGAAGGTGCAAGGGGTCTGGAAAAGGCATGCTCGTTTCTGAATCAAATTCAGATGTACTGAGCTCTGTCTGCTCAGAAGGAAAACTTACAGCCCGCAGCTGCGGCACAGCGAGCACAGGGATGAGGCCACGGAGGGCCCCCGCATGTTTTCCTTGGCCTGCACACAAGCCGTTGACATCATTTCAGACTTCGCCATTCATCCACTGCTGCTGGGAGCTTGTGTGGCTGTGTGAGGCTGTGTTCCAGAGTCCGGGGAAGGTCTGATTGCAAATTGGGTGGTGGTGGGGATGGAGGTGGTCCCATTGAGTTTGTAAAAACAAACAGAAATGCACTGAACCTTGCCTTCCCTCCACCGGAATGATGAGTGAAACGAACCCCCACCCGCTCTGACCAGCCCGCTCCCCCAGGGCAAACAGACCCAGGCCAAGCCTAGCGGAGACCCAGAGAAGCCTTTGTTCTGTCTGCACTATTTTGGGGAATGATGACGAATGTTCACCACAGGTAAGAAAAGCCGGGGTTCCAGTAGCAAATTCTATCACATCCTTCCAGACGTCACTTGGGCCGCTCTGGGCCCATCTGCATTCTCCTGCAAATCCTGGGTAGCAGGAAAACTCTGTTAATGGTTCCCAGAGGTCTCAGAAAAGAAAATGGCAAAAGTAGGAAACGTTAATATTAGGAAACAGGGCATGTGCGTAGGTGCACGCGGTGCAGGATTAATAATCATTTTTAGGAGACAGCTCTCGGATGCCAGGGATATTGTCAAGGAGTCCCTCTTTTAGCTGAGCTGCCCACGTCCTTGCGTTCTCTCAATTCTGGTAGCATGGAGTGAGGCTGGGACAGTGGTCAAGAATTAGGGCATGCTTTGAGGCAGGATTAGAGAGCACCTCTGACCCCCTCCCTACCAAAGTCACTTCCCATGCTGAGAATGTGAGACTTTGTGTTTCCCACCATGGGCAAAGCTCTGGACCTTGTCACTGAGAAAACCACCCAGGCTCTAGCCACCACGGAAGTGAATTTGAACACTGACAGAGGCCACTCTTTGTCCTATAGCAGCCAGGCCTGCTCCTCCACAAGGACTTAGGAATGGGATCGCTTCTTTCTCAAACATCATTTGACACAAAGTGTCTGAGGAGGGTACTCCATGCCAGGGATGCCCACCTAACTCGGAGCTGGAGAGGACCCGTGATGTTCCTAGAAATGTTTAACCACCAGTCCATTCTGGGGAAATAGCCCTGATCTGTAGCATTTGCCAATTTCTACAGTGTAAGTACTCCTATCAGGGTGAACTTCAAGCTACCAACTGTTGGGAGACGAGTCACTGGTCTCTTGCATTTCTGCACAATGTGTGAGCAAAGGTTCTGATGCTTTTGTTCTACACTTGTTTTAAGGATGTTTGGTTTTCTGTCTGCCTGCCTGTCTGCCTGTCTGTCCCTTTCTCTCTCTCTTCTTCCAACGCTGGAAACATAGGACTCCATGTCCCTAGAAGATGGGAGGAGATATCTGTGATGGAAAGACTCCTGATCTCTGAGTCTGTTCCTATAGAGGAGCCCCCCCAGGAGAGCCGTCCATCCAAACATCCATATGAGACTCCGTGTGAAGGAGAAACACACTTTTCTCATGGTGCAACGTTGATATTTAAGGTGCTGTGTATGGTACGTGGCAGTACTTGGTCTGACTACTACAAGGAGCCACCACTGTTTTCTCCCTTTATAGATAAGGAAACTGAGGCTCAGAGGTGAATGGACCAGGAGCCATTACTAGCAAGGTGGCAGAACCAGGATCCAAACCTAGACCTGTGTGCTTCCAAAGCTTTTTGCTCTGCTTTGCTGACTCTTCCTGACAAAGGCCCATGTGTGGTTAGGGTTCTGAGGTCCACAGATTTGCCCAGGGTGGGAAACAGGTCTCCCTGCCAGGGAAAGCCAGTTATCTTTTGGTAATCAGTCCCGCCTTCAGGGAAGTCGGGCAGTCTGACCATCTGCAGCTTCCAGGAAGATTGATTCCTCGCGTCCGAGCCACTGCTGTTTGGGGCAGAGCAAGGATCCCCCGAAGAAGTCTTCACCTGATGAGTGTTGTGCCTTCAGGACAGCTGGCCAACTAAATGAGGGCCCCCCACAGCCACTGAGAGACCCCTGTCACCATGGGATTGCAAACACCGCAACAATTCAGTAGGAACTCATACCATGAAACTGCTGAACACCCACAGTCCCCCAGCGAGTCACAGCCAGGATGACCAGGACCCTGGGAAGCAGCTTCCTGGCTTTAACTTACAAACCATCCCAAGTGACTGAAGCTAGGCACATTTGAAGCACTTATTGAGCACCTGCTGTGTACATCACAACTACAGTTACGACTTTCGCGACCCTGTTGCAGAGACTGACAAAGGATTTCATTGCTCCTGTCTCCGGATGTGTTTGAAAGAAAAATCTGACAAGGGTACTAAAATAAGGTCACACCTGGTTTGACATTTCATGAATCATCTTTGCGGCAAAGGATTAACAATATGTAAATTCAGGATGGCCTCTGAAAATGCCCACAGGAAATGGTGCTGGTGACGTGGAGGACACATCCCCCTCCTTCCCCAGATGTGTCCTGGCGCCCACACACAGTAAACACGCTGAAAGTATCTGTGAAGGGCTTAGCTTAAGAAACAAGGGTCTTCTTAGCTGCTGGGTAGACCTTACTTGTTTCCTGAGCCCTCCAGAAATGTGTGAGATTCACCTCCGTGCTAACTCTGAATCCCATGGACGCATTTCTGCCACACTCTTTCCCAAGACACTTGAGAAACACACAGGCTGCCCAGCCAGGGGTCTGAGTAACCATTCCCTCTCTGAGCCTCTGCCCTGAGGTCCCACGGTCACTACTTCCAGGCTCTTGGTGCTTCTGACGCAAGCTGAAGACCACAGCCCGAGGTGTGAGTGGATAAGCATGAAATGACTAGCTTCAAGCCTGAGTTCCTGTCTGCTGAGCTCTGGAAAATGCGAACTTCACAGACCATTTCTTTCTCTGGGGCCTGCCCAGCTCCTCCCAAGTCCTGGCATTCGACAATCCAAGAGTAGTAATCGTAACTAATAATAGAAATCACTTCCAATCATAACACGTGGCCTGATCTTACTATAGAGTCATAGGGATTAAAATACTCTCTGTATGAAAGAAACTGTTTGTCTCACAATTCGACCTTTGGCAAACACAGCTCCTAGGTCCCCAGCCGTCTCCCTGGGCTGGCCTGTGCATCCGTGGAAAGACCAGTCTGTGCATAACTTACAGGGGCCCCTGCCTCTAACACAACTTGTCATCTTACGCCCTACCCTCCTCCCACCGCCACCATTTCCCCCCACCAAAACTTGCACGTGAGCTTGTTTCTCCCCTGGTCAAAAGCCAGGGGTGGCTCCCCATTTTAGGTAACATCCAAACCACTTTGGCACTAAAGGCCCCAAACTCTATACCAATCTTATATGTTAGCCCTACTCCTCCATCCAGAATCCCATGCTCTAATCAAAATTATCCATTCATTTTCCCTGAACACATTTTTTAATTAAATTAACATTAAAGTAAAATGCAGCGAAGTACACAGATCCTCAGGGTACCTACCATCGGATGAGTTCTGATAAAGGTACACAACCATATTACCACCCCCTCAGTATGTCTGTAACTCAGAAATTTCCCTCATGTCCCCTTACAGTCAATTCTCCCCCCTATAGGCAACCACTTTCCTGATTTCTGTCTTCATAGGTTAGTTTGCCTGCCTTGAACTTTATATAAAGGAATCACACAGTATGTCCTCTTTTGTGTCTGGCTTCCTCTGTATAATATAATGTTTTGATATTAACACATACTATCACAGGTATTGGTAATCTGTTCTTTGTTAATGATGGCCAAAAGTATTCCATGGGATGAATTTGCCACAATGTTTTTATTCATTCACCTATTGGCAGATACTTGGACTGTTGGCAGTTTTTGCCATTACAAATAAAACTGCTATGAACGCTCCGGCACAAGTCTTATTGTGGACATTTGTTTTCCTTTCTCTTAGGTAACTACCCAGGAGTGGAATTGCTGGAACATAGGATGGGTGCACTGTTAAGTTTGTTAGAAGCTGTTAAGCTATTTTCTGGGGTGGTTGTACTGTTTTGCCCTCCCACTACCAACATACGAGATTGAACATCCTCTTCATGTTCTTTCCTCTGAGTCTTTGTTTTCATGATTTCCTATACCTGGAAAGTCCCATGGCTACTGCCTGACTCTTCTCTCCCATTAGTCACCTCTATTAAGCCACCCAAACTGTATAATACCTTAAACTCAATGGTGTTTCCTTCTCATTCACATAATGTCCAAGGTAGTTTTACGTCAGAACTGCCAACCCCAAAGACGGTCATCCCCAAAGAAGGCTTACAATGTGACCCTGGGCGTCACCATTTAGTCAATGGATGGAGAACGAAAGGATGGAGAAAGAATGTTTTTCTTTACTGACTTGGCCCAGAGGTAGCCATCATCCCTTTGGCTCATGTCTCACTGCTGAGAACTAGTCCCAGGCCTCCCCTACATGCATGGAAGGCTGTGAAATGGACACGCCAGCCGGACAGCGCTTACCAACCACAAGTCTGCACCATGGGAGGGGGGACACAAGTCTCTGGTGTACACTTGGCCATCTCCACCACACCAGAGGTTAAAGTCTTACCCTCCCTTCCAATCTGACTGTCTCCATTGAAACTGTCCCACAATCCGTGTGGAATTAATCCCTCCTTCCTCCATACTCCCGTCACACTTGCAGTCCCTCTAAGTACTCAGCCCTTAAGACCCGCCTTTCATTAGTCATTAGTTAGTTCCATGTTTTGCCCACTAGATGGCGACATCCTGGAGGGCGCTGGCCATCTTGGATCCCTGTGTTTGGCATGCAGTGATGCCTCCCTAAGTATTTGCTGGTAGAGACATATGGCACCCACCAACTCCTCCTCTTGGACACACGACTTGTCTACAGTCCTCAATTCCCCAGCATCTAGCTGAGGCCCTGTGACTCCCCTGGCCAGTGCAACCCATGCCACAGCAAGCTGGCCACCTCCCGGTTGATGCAATAAGAGAGGGAATGTTTCCCTATATTCTAGATCTCTTCCCTTGCCTGGCAGTGGGATGTGGAGGCTCCGGTAGAGGACCCAAGACCTGACCCAAGCCGAACCCCTCTGCTGACCCCACGGCTGGGATCAGGCATCATTTGTTAATCAGTCAGCCTACCCTAACACACTCACAGTGTGTCAACTGCAGCTGCCAAACTCAGGGACTTCAACCAGTTTCCTTGTCTTTCCATTTCCTTTCATTACTTCTCATGGCGGGCCAACAATCTGACACCCGGCCCCATGCTAGTGTGGGATGTCAGTGTCTGGGTAAAGAGAGCTCTTACAGTTTAAGTTTAGCTCTGGTTTTGTAGTTCAACCTGTTAATAACTTCACTGAGTCTTAAATGTACTTCTCTTGTGTACCCCACTCGACTATAAGCTCTTAAGAGTTAGGTACGAATTCTTCCTCTATACTCTAAGTACATCACTATTCATTCACTTAGGAAATATTTACTGAGCGCCTACTGTGTGTCACTTACTATTCTAGGCATCGAAGATAGAGCAGCAGAGAAAACAGACCAAGTCTCTGTCCTCAGGGAATTTACGTTATACTGGGAGAGACGGTAATAAACAAATAAATGTGATGATTGAAAAAAAAATGGGAACAACAGAAATCCAGTCACATAGCCTCGTGTCTTTCATTCCCAGCTCCGGGCACAGGAGCACTTTCACATTTATTTGAGTCAATAATTGATTAATGTCTGTCTCACTCCCAGAGCTGTGGGATCCATGAGCATGGGGCACCCCTCTAGCCTCAGCCTCTAGCACAGTGCCGGTGCAGAGCAAACACTCCGTCAATAGTTCCTGCATCAGAAATAAAAGGAATGGGGGTGCCTGGGTGGCGCCGCCGGTTAAGCATCTGTCTTCGGCTCAGGTCATGATCCTGGGGTCCTGGGATCAAGCCCCACGTTGGGCCTCCTGCTCAGCGGGGAGCCTGCTTCTCATACTCTCTCGCTATCTCTGTCTCGCTCTTCCAAATAAATAAATAATTTAAAAAAAAAAAAGAATGAAAGAAAAGGAATGATGATGGCAATATCTACGACCTGCTGAGAGCTGACTATTTTCCAGGCACCATGCAAAATGTTTGCGGGCATTATCTCATTCAATCCTTACACCACCCCTGCGAAGTAGCTATTAATATGTCCTGAGGGAAGTGGGGCCCAGAGAGGTTACATGACCGGCTCAGCGTCACATGGTGAACAGTGGGTACAGACCCGATATTAAAATTCCCACACTTGGCTCAAGACCACACTGTGCCACGCAACAAGAAGTGCTTTCATGTGGCCTATATATTCTTTCTCCACAACGAGGAGCAACCACTATGGGCCACCGTCTCTGTGAGCCGGAAAATTCATCCCCTCCCTCACTTTGCCCTGGCCAGCTCAGGCGGCCTTCCCCGGCAGATGGAAGATGCACGTTTGTGGTAATTACAGACCGTGTTGTCCTTTTCATTTATGTCTTCACAATCCAGCTTGACATTGTGTCATAAAAGTTTATGTACTGTGTTCTCTCCGCTCCTTACTAATATTCTCTGGCATTCTCCCTGGCCATCCAGAATCAATACTATCGCTCCTCTCTCAATAAAGTAGGGAGCTATGAACAAGGCCCAAATGTGCACAATGGCTATTTGCAGCAATTAGACGTCATGCTGAGAAATGGCCACACTGAAGGAGAGTGGGCCAGATCTAAGGACCAGCGCGTCCCTAATGTCCCTCACTGGGGACCCTGGAAATTGGACTGCTTAACAAAATACCCTCTCTCCTCTCACCTCTTCTCCTTCTCACACTCTCTGTGTCTCTTTCTTCCTCATAAGAGATAAGGAGAGAGAAGTGCATTCAAATTAGGGACCCCAGCAATCGATTTTTACTTGCAGTTGGTGGATTGTAATCAATGTTAATTAACCAGATTCTTTTTCAGCAGAGGCTGGGATAGGAGAGTAACTGCACAATATTTTTGACCAAGACGACAGATATTAAGGGGCTTTGGTATGATCGGAGAGCAGGAGGGAGAGGGAAGGCAGGTGCTGAGGGAGCTCGGGGGAGAGAACAGGTGCACAGGAAGAGCAGAGATTGAACAGTCTCAAGGTGGTCCTATCCGTAGGCTCTGGTAGTCAGTCTGGAGGCTCAGCCTTTTACAGATCTTCTGCCAAGGAGCAGACTTCCTGTCCCGGGCCCAGTGGACTACATGGGGGACGTCTCCTACATTGTCAACTGTCATGGGCAGCCACCAGGAGGGTGGCAGGTGACTCAGGCCAGGCCCCTTCCCATGATGCTCATCACTCGGGAGTGTTGCTCATACCTGAACAATGAAGCACAATGAGAAGATGGAGGAATTTAACAACGGAAGGTTTGGGTTTGAGCACGAGAAGGTGCTTCCTGGCTCTGGAACTGTGGGCAAGTTACATAACATCCAGACCCTCCATTCACTCATCTACAGTGGACATGATTACAACTGACCTCATGTAAGACTCAAATCAGATTGCATATGGAGGCACAATGACATGCTATGGGAATGTCAGCAGCGACCACTGTTACAAGTAACAAGAACAATGCCCCAGGGCCTCTGATGGCAATCAGCCAGTGTATGAAATGGGACCGGAGGTTCCCTACTGGTCTCTAATGATGTAGGAGGTTGTTTTGGCTGTTATCTGTGCCAATTTTATTTGAAAAGCTCATCTATCTCTAAATAAAAATCTAGCATTGAGGAGAGGACTCCCAAATGGGCTAGTGCTCCTTCTTAATATCCCAGAGAAGTAAAGGAAAGTGATTAACGGTTGGAAACATGGTACAGCTGCCAGAAATCAACCCAAAAGTTGTATCTGCTTTGAAACAGTGCAAGTATTACAAATTTTCGGACAAAATAGAAAATAAAAACAGAAAAAGCCTATGGGTACCATCTCCTTGAGCAACTTATCACGGTCAGGTTCTCTGGGCTTCCCCCAGCACCATTTTGGTCAAATGGTGCCTCTACTTCCAAGTGACGCTCCGAAAGCCTTCAATCAGGAGAAGGGCACCAATAATTTTCATGTTCTTCCAGTCAACTGGGGGTGAGGCAGTGTGTTGAGGAACACTAGTAGAAGCTCATAGGCAGGAAAAAGATTTTAATTACGTTGGGTGGCCCCTTGGTCTGTGGGATACAGGAAGTCCCAACTATGGTGATAAACTCTAGCCCCTTCTTTCCCACACAGGAGTCCACCATTTAGGGAAGGTGAATGAAAGAAGAGGTTGTCAAAAGCTCACGAGTTCAATACACTGCTGAGTATCCAGCACAAGGGAGCATTCCCCTACCACACACAGGAGACTCAGAACATCTCTGCCCTCGAATTGCTCACAGAATAGGGGGGTTGGCTGGGGGGAGCCAAATTAAGAGATGCTCACCATGCAGGGCATGGGGGAACACAGAAGAGGGCTGCATTCCCTAGCTGGGGCTCTAAAGAAAGGACATTCTCAGGGAAGAGAAGGACAAAAAAGCAGAAGGGAAAATGAACTGAGGAAACAAAAAAGGGAGGGAAAATCAGGAGAGAGCAGGGAAAAGAAATGATTACCTCACCCCAGGATTTATATACTAAGCTCATATGCAAATCTTGCCTCATTGATCTGTGACTTCAGTGAATAAAACTGCCTTTTCTGGCGCTATTGATTGTGAAGCAAGCTGAGAAGACCAGGTCAGTCCTGAATAGACCTGGGGGCAGGGGGGAGCTCACAGTGGGTGGGCTTTGCACTTAATTAGGGAAGAGCAATTGCCCACTGTGACCTAAGGCACATCCTTGTGGAAGTAGGTATCTCCAATAGTCCCCCACCCAAAAAAAAAAACCCACTGTATTTTGGCAAACAGGACCACGTCCACCATCCCAGAGCCCTAGAGCAGGGGCCTCTCTGGGCCTGGTCTAAGGGCAGGGGGCCTGGCACATCTTCAGGGAGCTTGATCTCCAGAAACTAGTGGGATTCAACATCGACCCGCGAGAGAGTCTGAGCCTTGAGTATGGGCAAATCTGAACAGTTGGGGAAAGTGGGACAAGCTTCCACATGGTGCTCCTGGGAGCAACAGTGGAGAGATGGGAATACCGGAAGCCTCTTCACCAGCTCTGCAGCAAACATTCCCCAGAGCTGGGTCAGCCTGGAGGGCTGGGCATACAGAGCTCCACAGGGAGATGTAGCCTTAACACAACAGAGGTTGAGAACAAGAACACGATGATGAAAATCCTGTCACTCTCCTGCTGAAAATCTTTCCAGTGGAAAGCCATGAAAAGTTATTGACTCATTTTTCAGAGCTTTGTCTCTTCACTGTTAGCAAAGGAGGTCTTTCAGTTACACCTGATGTTATCAATCTTGGATGTGAGAGTAGAGGGTAGAGACCTCACCCAGATCCTACGATGGATGCAGAAGCATAAAGCTGACCAATCATCCCAGTCAGCCTGAAAATATTGAAAATACTGTGTCCTGGGAAATCTCTTAACTCTGGACACTCCAGGTCAGTTGGTCACAGTAGGCATGACCATCAAGCAACCACCAAGGCCCCACGCAGGGCCATCTGAAGGGTCATCTTAGCCCCAGTGAGGCTCTCCTTGGGCCCGCTTCACAGCCCAGCTGCTTCCTCTGACCAGTCTCCTGGCCCTCCACTTCCAAAGGGCTGAATCCCAAGGTTCCCTCCCTAACAAACACCCAGAACTCTGCCTCAGAGGCTGCATCCTGAGACCTCTACTGAAATTTCCGTGAAGTAATAAGAAAAAGAGAGAGAGAAATGTGATGCATGAAATCGTGACCTCCCATCCCAAGAAGATGAACTGAAGTCCTAACTGCCAACCCCCCCCCCCACCGACACTTCAGAATGTGGCCTTATCTGGAAATAGAGGCTTTGTGGGTATACTTAGTGAAGTCAGGTGAGGTCATGCAGGAGTAGGGTGGGCCAATCCGATAGGACTGGTGTCCTTTCAAGAAGAGAGAGGGGCACAGAGGCGATAATGCCATGTGAAGATACGGAGACACGAGAGAGAAGACGAAGGCAGGCACGGAGTCAGGCAGCTACAGACCAAGGCACGCCTGAAGCTGCCAGACACTGGAAGAGGGAGGGATGGATCCTCCTTCAGAAGCTTCAGGGGGAGCCTGCTTCTGCTGACATGTTAATTGCTGACTTCCAACTTCCCAAACTGTGAGAGAACATATTTCTGTTGCTTTACATCACGCAGTATGTGGTACTTTGTAACACCAGCCCTAGGAAACTAATAAACAATGTTAGAAGGCAAAGAAGACAAGAAGGAGAAGGGCCACAGAAACAATGGAAGAACTCCCCTTGTTGAAGCCAAGGGCTATGGACCCCTTCTGAGGGAAAGTCAGGAAGTCAGCCTGGGGTAGGGGAGAAGAACAGTTCAGGCTTGGACCCATTCCAACAAACCCTGGAAAATACCAGAGGCCAGGAGAGAGTCCAGCCTGGGGCCAGGGCCTGGGGGTCCTTGTCTTGCAGGAGTATTAAAGCTGTGGAGGCAAGCAAGCCCAGCAGAGAGGATGTGGAGAGAGGCAAAGGGCTTAGGGCTGATGCTTGGGAAGTCATCACACTCGAGGACTGGAAGAGAAAGAGGGATCTAGAAGATCCTGACAGGAGAGCAAGAGAAAAGCAAGAGAAGGAGATCATGGAGGGAGACAGGAGAGGAGAGATCCAGACACATCAGGGAAGGCGAGCTGAGCAAGAACCAGGCGGTAACAAGTGGATTCAGTGCTCTCCTGCCTCAAAGGCTCATTACACATCTCTTCATTAGGCATTGTGTAGGATCAGTGAATACAACAGAGAGCAGGACTTACCTGCCCTCACGATGCTTGCAGTCTTGGAGAGAAAACAGAGGACTTGGGGCAGATAGGGTTTCTCAAACTCTGTGGTGAAGAACAAGTTGTCATTTTCTTTGTGGATTGATACCATGTCACATAAATGTCAAGTCGCTATAAAAGTCATGAACACTTACATTTCTGTACTTGCCTGCTCACAGACTGACATTGACTGCCTACCACATCCTGAGCAGCATGGCTGACAGAGATGATTATTGCCTACCAAACAGCTCCTCTCTTTTCCTACTCCACCAAAGACATCCAGTGTTGCTCAGGGGGCTACAAGACTACATTTCCCAGCTAAAGACAGGCAAGTAGACAGCTTCTGGTAGAGCTTATAGAAAAGTTCTATAAAGGGAACAGATTCATCTAGGTGACATTCTCTTCAGTTCCTGCACCTTTCATGGATGTGACGCTTGCATTCCAGCAGCCATCTTGCAACCATGAGGCAACACTTGGAGCAAAAAACTTGAAGGACCTAGGTCTTTGTTGATCATAAAGCTACTACACCAGCTCAGGACAGCCCATCTCCAAATTTGCCCTTACAGGGAAAGAAAATTAAACTTTTATCTTGTTTACACCACTGCAATTTGGGACCATCATCAAGTATATTTTTCATCTGTGTCATGAGTTAACAGGCACTTACCATGTAGGGTGGTAAATACTATTACCACAACAATTAGGGAAGGACAATTACTATGGAATCCAGAGAAATTGCCTCTAACAAGCTTGGAGGGAGGGGCGCCTGGGTGGCTCAGTTGGTTAAGCGACTGCCTTCGGCTCAGGTCATGATCCTGGAGTCCTGGGATCGAGTCCTGCATCGGGCACCCTGCTCGGCGGGGAGTCTGCCTCTCCCTCTGACCCTCTTCCCTCTCGTGCTCTCTATCTCTCATTCTCTCTCTCTCTCTCAAATAAATAAAATCTTTAAAAAAAAAAAAAAAAGCTTGGAGGGAGGGTTGGGGAGAGCTCTCTGAAAGAAACAATGGCAGAATAAAATAAAATAAGGAGAAGTAGGGAAAGGGATTAATGGGGGAAAGGAGCTTCCCAAGCCCCCACATTAAATCCAGTTTATGCAAAGACCAGGAGATGAGAGGGAATGGGGCCATAGGAAGAACTCCAAGTAGTTCAGTGTGGCTGGAGCAAGAGTGCAAAGAGGGCATGGGAAGGGAAGAAAGAGCGTGGTCTGCCTCAGGGCTGTGGCTGCCAAGTGGTGGAACTTGGTTGTCACATGAACAGAAGGCAGACACCTGACCTTCTAGAAGCTTCTCTCCCAGCTGAACTCAAGAGAGAAACTTTCAGGAGACAGTATTATGTGCTAGAAATCAGACAGCACTGAGTAGTCCTGAGCCTGTCTCTGATGAAGGGAATCCTGCTCAGTTGAGCCAAGTTGCTCACCCCTTGGTTCCCATTCCCAAATCTGCAAAACAGCCTTCACAACACCATGCCATCAACCTCACAAGGGCTCTGTGAACACAGGTTGTGATATCCTACAAGTAAGGAATGTAAAGATGCCATGTTGAAGCCTCTCATTTTACTGGTAAGGCACAGGAGGCCCAGAGAAGTCATCCCAGTTACATGGAGACAGCTGAGTCTGGAATTTAGCTCTTCCAGCGATCAGGCTGTTTTTCTTTTCCTGCAAAGAGCTGAGTGTTATGCACATGAAGTGGATGGTTATTGTTCCTGCCAAAGGGAACACAGCAGAGCAAGATGATAGTTTATTTCAAGAAACCTAGTACTTGAAGGTGCTTGGAATAACACATACTTTTGAAACTAACTAAATATTTGGAGTGTGTCTTCCCATCCTTCCTTTCTGCTCTAAAAGCAAAAACAAGTATCTGTAATTTGGTGAGGGGAATTGAATTAGATAAAAGGGAAAATCGAATTCAGTAACCACAGATGTGAAAGTGCCCCCTCCCAAAGTATTTAGACCAGATTCACATCTTTGGAGGTAACTCTTAAGTTTCCACAGAATCACTGAGAAAACACAGCCAACCCCCTTTGGTGACTTCACAGTGGCTCTCTGAAAAGGTCACTGTAATCCATCCTCTTCGTTCCAAAAACTAGCATCTCTGAAAGCCCTGTTGGGATGACCATTATTTGGGGGACTACAGAGAAGATTCATAACCAAAAGAAATAATATTACAGTAGTAACTGTTACTTATGGAAAGTTTGCCTGTATCTGGCTTCATGCTTATAATAACCCTGAGGTATGAGAACTACTGTCCCCATTTTCTGGATGAGGAAACCAGGCCTGGACCCCCCACTGACTTCCTTCCCATCCAATCAATTACCAAGCCCTGTTAAATCACACTGTCTCTTCCATGGGTCTTAGTCTTCCCAGTGCTTCCTGGAAAGCCCAGTGCCTTCCACTCACTTCTTCCCAGATGTTCTTGTCTGGGAACATCGCCCTCCGTTCCCAGATATGTATGGGATATTCTCAGGTATCATGGCATCACTGCACACTCAACAGAACTTGTGTTCCCTTGAAAACTCCCCATTCATCTGAACTTTTTTCCTGTGAGTCGATTGCCCAAGACTGAACAATACATTCTCCATTTTACCCAAAGAGGTCTATTTACAAACTCCTGAATGTACCTTGTATTTATTTCCTACCCTTGCTCACGCTGTTCCCTCCCTCAGGCTCCACTACAATGCCACCTTTTCTCTGAAATCTTCCCTGATCTTCCCAAGAAGAAGGTGCTTCAGCATGTGAAAAAAACGAACAAGGATGTTCACTACAACGCTGTTTTTAATTGAGTGAAAAATTTCAGAAGATTGGATCCAACTGTTGATTAGTAACAGACATTAGGGTGTACCCATACAATGGAATATTATACAGCCAATGAAAATAAAACAAGGATAAGATACATCTACATGTACTGATAAGGGTTAGAGAACAATATGTATAATATGGTCCCAATACATAAAAATGTTCTATATCGGGGCACCTGGGTGGCTCAGTCAGTTAAGTGCCCACCTTTGGCTCAGGTCATGATCCCCCAGGTCCTGGGACTGAGCCCTGCATCGGGCTCCTTGCTCAGTGGGGAAATTGCTTCTCCCTCTCCCTCTCCCCCTCACCCTGCTCATGATCTTTCTCTGTCACTCTCTCTTTCAAATAATAAGTAAAATCTTTGAAAAACAAAGTTTCTATATGCATAAAAATTCTGAAAGCCTACAACAAAATTCTTAATAATGCCTATCTCTGGGATTAGAGATGGAGAAGTGGAAAACTTTACTCTTTTTACTAAATATGTTCCTAATTTATATTCATTTTTATGGCAGTGAATTACTTTTATAATACCAAACTTACCCATTTTGGGAAAAAAAATTTCCTCTTTTGAATTGCTTATAGCCCATAGTATACTTGGAGGGTCTGGATATGTCTTACACATCTTTTATCCCCTAGGGCATGCAGCACATTGCCTCACATGTCAAAAGTTGTCTTAAATTGGGATATTTTCATTGGGTATAAAGCACTGACATAGAAGATTAAATTTAAGAGCCCTGCTTCCTGGCATTTCCTCATATATATTGTGGATGTTCCTGACACATAAACACACACATAATTCACTACCACCACCTTCACACTCACGAGTAGAAACTAAACAAGGCAAAGAATGCATAACCATTCTTCAAAGGGAAACCCGTTCATCAGATTTGGAGAGAGAAGCTATACCACTCAGAGATCTCAAATAAGGGGGAATAAATGAGGATGAATTTGTTGACGCTTATCCAATCCCTGTTTTCTCATGGTTTTAAGGTTTTAAAATGTCTCTGGGAGATACTGTATTATAACCAGGGTCAAAATCTATCACCTGGATAAAAGAAACGGTTTAAAGCGTCAGTTAAGGGATGGGAATGTATAGGCTTCTGTACTTACCTCTCCCTGCTTGTTTGTTTGTTGGGAGCCACTGTAAATAATTTAAACTGCTGAGTTATATTCTTGACTATCAGTCACTGTGGTAAGGTGTGAAACCCAGGCAGCTGGAGTGTCTTGTCAAAAGACCTTCTTAAGGACAGGAAACGGGGAGCCAAGTGCCCTTTCAACAGACAGTAGCTATGACTGCAGGATTCTTTGGAGACCTGGGGACATACCAGAAGCAGAGCTTCAAAAATAGAAATAGAAATGTCTGGCAGACTGAAAAAGAAAACCGGGCTCCAAAATTACCCACAGATAATAGCAACGTAGTCTCAACGGCTGGACGCGGATATTAGTGTGTATTGTCACCTCCAAAACCAGCCCTCCCGCCCCAAAAGATATTTTTAAATGTTAGTTCGACCTCCACCACACTCGTTCTTGAGAGGTGTGAGTTCACCAAAATCGCTTTGTGGGTTTGTGATCTGTGGGGATATTCTCATCCATTAATCATAAGCCTTTATTGATGCCGACTCTGTGCATGTCAGGGTAGAGGGTAGAAAAGAAGAAAGTGAGAACTTCCACCATCAAGGAACTGAGACAAACATGCAAGAGTTACAACTACAAACTTAGGCAGGGTTCATGCTGTGTAAGGTTTCAGGGGATTTGTTCACCGGAAAATTTTTAGGTGCCTCTTAAGAGCCCTGCAAATGCAGAGAACCCTGTGAGACACCAAAGAAATATGAGATGAGACTCAGATGCTGTTCTCCAGGACCTTAGCGTCTTCTTGGAGAGTGCAAGACTTTCAATGGGAAACAATGTGAGAACAACGGTATTGAATAAAATACTGAATCATGAAGTACAAAGAGAAGTGATAAATTGAGGGTTAAGCAAAATGACAAAAAGTAGTTGAAGGCTTCAGTTTCATTCACTTCTACACACATTTGTGGAACTCCGTACTATGTAGCGGGCATTAGGTAGACACTTGGGAGAGGAGACTAATATGACAATTTTGGACAAAACAGATTTCTTCCCCTCAAAGAACCAAGAGTTTAGTAAGATAGACAAGACATATGTAAGTAAATACAACTAATACCAGATGCTGTCAGTTGGACTTAGTATGTCTGGGTCTTACCCACACAGTCCAAACACAGATGGATAATGAGTTCCAAATCACTTAGGAAGATTTTGGCAATGAAGAAGGAGGAGAAGGGGGAGGAGAAGGAAGAAAGAAAAAAAGAGAGAGAGAGAAACAAGGAGGAGGAAGGAAAGGAGGGAAAAGAAAAGGGAGGAGGAGAAAAAGAAGGAAAAGAGAAGGGGAGGGAAGACCTTGAATCAGAATGGCTTAAACCATAAGAAATTTGCCATTCACGTAACTTCAAGTCCAGAGGTAAGATGATCCCAGGTAGACGTTACTTCCAACTCTCTGCCCCGCTGTCCTATTAGCTTTTTTCCGAAGCTAGTTCCATGTGGCTGCAACAGTTCTAGGCATCTCTTCCAGATGTGGCACCAAAGAGAAAACAAGGGACAGTGTGTTTAAAGGTTTCTCTCCCAGAAGACCCGCCAGCAGACTTTTGCTCCCATCATATTGGCCAAAGTCAATGTAGCCCTGGAGCCATGACCTATACAATCATCTGCCAGGAGCTGGACCCTGTGCTAGACATTATATGTAAGACCGAGTCTCTCATTCACAACATGAGGAAACAGTAACATAATAGCCAGATACAGCACCGTGAGCTCTCAGAACACTCAAGAGTACAGGGCGCCTAGGTGGCTCAGTCAGTTAGGCATCCAACTCTTGGTTTCTGCTCAGGTCATGATTTCATGGGTTGTGCAAGAGAGCCCCAAGTTGGGCTCCACACTCAGCAAGGAGTCTGCTTGAAGATTCTCTCCCTCTGCCCCTCCCCCTGCTCACTCTGTCTCAAACAAATAAATCCTTTTTTTTTCAAATAAATCTTTTTTTTTTTTTTTTAAAGAGTGGTATTAGGTGGGGGTGGGGAGTGGAAGAATGAAGAAGAAGAAAACTCATGGAACAGTAAAAGTAACTGGCAGAAGAAGAGGGGGGTCATAGGCAGTGAGAGAAGTAATTTCCTAGACTAGAGGCAGAATCTGAGTCTTGACCAGCTCGTGTTCTAGGCACTGCCATAGTGCGATATTCCCGGTGCCTGGTGAACTGGCTGGAAAATATTAACCCTTCAGTAAATGCCTAAACACCTGAGTGAATTAATGAGTGTGGAGTCTGAAAATTAGCAGGCAGTTGTGAACTTCTGGTGGGAAGCCTGGGGTCCTTCTTGCTGTGCACAGGAGTTAGAATTTCATCTTGGAAGACCATGGGAAGCTGCAAGATGTTTTAAGCGCAAGGATGGCAGGATCACATTTTGGTTTTGTCAAAGACCATTCTCACTGGAGTATGGTCAAAGAAAGACTAGAAGCAAAAAAAAAAAAAAAAAAAGAAAGAAAGAAAGAAAGACTAGAAGCAGCACGACAGGTCAGCAAGAGTCTGCATAATAATAAAATCCAAAGCGGATCAGAGACCAGTCATCACCACCCAGTGGTGAGTCTACCACACAAAAAAACCTGGATCTCTCTTCTTGGCCTTGCAGCTGCTTGGGTGTCACTGCAATGCTTATGACCTAGCATCCTCTTAAAAGAGTACCCTCTTGCTACTTAAAACAGACAAAAAGCCTATTATTAGTGGACCAGCTTCTGGAACAAGATATTATATATATCAGGACTTTTTAAGGTGTGATTTCTTTCAAGTGCCTATAGAGATGGAGCATGGGATTAGCCGAGAGATTTCCTGCCTCCATAAAGGACTCAGCCCATCAGCTCTTCCCTGCCTGCTTCCTGTGGGCCCAGCACAGCTCACTCCCAAAGACCAACTGCTATGGGCTGTCATTGCCTCATCTATTTAAAAAAAAAAAAAAAAAAAAAGGCAAAGGGGCGGAATCAAAACCTGATTTAGCCTCAGGGAGTTGTTGAGGGTGAAGAACATTCTGTCTGCTAGGTGCTCTGAACTCTTCAAAAGAGTGAAGAAGGTGTATTATTCATGCAAGACAGTGTTTTTCACTCTCCTCGCTGGGGAGTGGAGAAGACAGAGCACCGTTCCCACCCTTCTACCCCACCCCCCACCCCCGCACACTCTGGGCCCAAGCCCAGCCTCGGAGACATGGGGGGAGGGAGGCAGGGAGGGAGCACGTTGCCCGCAGCCCAGCCCTGAGAGAAGAGAACCCGTGGCAGGTGCAGGGTAGGCAGTCCTGGAGCAAGCACCCAGCCCCTGGCCAGCTGTGATCTGGGCCAGGCTCAGAGGCTGCCTGCTCCCACCCAGCTCCCCTCCAGGGCAGAGACCCTCCCACGGCCGCCCCCTCCACCTTCACAGAAGCCCCATCTCAAACCCTAGGTCAGAACTTGAAGCCCATTAGTAATGAATCACTGGGACTAGAATTCGGTTCAGCCAATGCACATTTGTCGGGGTAATAATCAGGGTTTTTATCCATCTTGCACATTGGCCTGTTTTTCCTTTTGGCTACAGTCGCCACCTGAAGAGGATTAGAGAAAGCAAAATATTACAATTCACTGGAGATCACATTTCCCTCTCCTCACCCTTTACCTCCACTTACTGCTGAAAAACAAAGGCTCAGAAAGGCTACCCTGGTGCTCTGGAGCCTGGGGCGGGGGGAGGGGGAGGGCACAGAGGAACCACTGGGGCCGAGCCGGGTGGCGCAGGCTCAGCCCCACCTGCTCAGGCCGCCCGCTTCCCTGGCTGGTGTCGAGGAGCTCGCTCTGCCACATCAGCCCAGAGCTTCGTCATGCATGCAGCCAAATGAGAGCTGGGCTTCCAGAAGCCCATGCAGGGGCCAAGAGAGTCGATGTTTTTGCCTTGAGGCAAAGACCTCTGGGTGAAAAATGTCCTTGGAGAGAAGCTGGCTGTGTCTTACGTTTTTCCAGAGGGGCGCAAAAGGTCCAATGTCCTCACTTGTGCTGACAAGAAGACGACAATGGGTCTCCGTTGCCACGACAAGCCGCCTCTCACACTCGCACACTCAAGGCACAGCCCACCCCCCCGCCTTCCTGATGAGGGAGAGGAATTTGATGATCTGTTTTTGTGGGCGCCCCAGAAGGGTTTGGGGGCATTTACCAGTTTGTTTCTTCTCCGGGACAATTGTTGGATCTGCTCAGAAGGGAGCCTTGCTGGGATATTCAATATCATGCATTTGTTGCTTTAAAAATACCAGTGCCCCAGCAAGAGAAGGTCATGTACTTCTTATTGGCACATGGCCCCAGACGCGGTGTTTTCTTTGTCTTGGAGAATCGCTTAGGTTTAATGGGTGTTGCATACAAAGAATGATGGGAATTTGGTGACCACTTCAAAAAAAAAAAAAAACTTAAAAACCCCAAAACAGGAGAAATCAAGCAAAAACAGGCCATCCTCAGTTCTTGCCCCGGACCCTGATGAGCCACTCAAAACAGTTCTCCTCCTCCCTCAGGAAAGCCTTTGGTGGCACCAAGGACCTCGGGGTGTCTTTGGTGCGATGGAAGCCATTCTGTAATGCCCAGGGCCTCATTTTCTCTCCATGGCTCCAGGAGCAATTTCCCTCCACCCATCCCATGGGCTGTCTTCGGCTCACCCTCACCGATCCCGTTCCAGGGTCCCGTGAACTCCGGGAAGTGATTTCAACATGGTCATTTCCTGGAGAACCCCCACAGAAGCAGGAAGCTCATTCCATGGTGTTTTCTCCTAAGATGTCCTGGCTGATTCTTGCATCTCAGTAAGTCACAATCCATCCAAGAAAACAAGGTAATAATTACTGCAGAAATTGAAGAGTGGGGTGTTCCTAATGATCACTATTTTCTTCGCCCTCAGGCAACCTGCTCTTCGGGTGCCTGCTTCGTGGCATGTCGACTGGGGTAGGAGGGCTCCACCCCTACATTTGAGAGGGGACAGAACATTGAGCCATAAAGGGCCCTGAACATTCCACCCCTGACCTTAGTTTGCCTGGCATATACACACTATTTTTCTTTTCTTTTTGGCTTTTCAAGGCACTCCGGGAAGCAAATCATTCAGCAAGGTCTGCATCTCCTCCCAGCCCAAGGTCCTTAAGGAAAAGGGCCTGGCCTGGTTCACCTCTGTATTCCTAGCACTGGGCATCCCATAAATATAATGATAGTATTAGCTACCACTTAGTGAGTACTTTACCTTGCACCGAGCTCTTTGTAAATATTATCTCTTGCTATTAAATATGCTGGATTGAATTTAACTGATTCACAGAGCAGGAATGGCACTTATTTAAGGGGCATGATGGTAACCCAGATGTGGAATCCGAGAGACTTCCATTCAAATCCTGACTTTGTCACACATCGGTCACTTGAAATTTGAGTTTTCTCATGTCTAAATTGGGGGAAATAATAGTCACCCTGCCTGCTCCATAGAGCTGTTGGGAAGAAAATACAAACAAGTATTAGTAAGATATTTCTTTCTAAGTTTGAACATTTTTTAAAAATCGAAATGTCCCTACAAATCTAGTGGTATCAACAGCCAGATTACCACAGTGGGGCTGTCACAGTTTATGAGGAGGTAAGGTATGAGGAGAGGTCATACTTCCCCAAATATCTTCCCCACTGATGATCATAAATTATTCCCTCTCATCTGGCTCATAATTCCCACAACCAGCATGAGTAATAGCGAGACAAGTAAAAGAGGTTGTTGCCAAGTCCCTGGATTAGTTATCTGTTGCTGTGTAACAAATCAGCCCCAAACCAAGAGCACCTGGCAGTCCACAGATCTGTCTCTTGCTTCAACAGTGTTTGGACAGAACAGACCCAGAGACATCAGCCTCCAACCATTTTTCCAGCCATCTTCCTCTGCCACCCTCTGCCTCTGGAACCAGTCAACACCCTATTTTGAGCTTAGCTCCTTATTACTGATCAGCCAGGAGCTCCCAGATTCATCAGAATTGTTCCACTGAAGTGGAGGCCACTGTCAGCTGCCTGGTCAATGCGCATCTGCTGGCCTCCTACCCCTACCTCTCTTTGGGCTTCTGTTTCGACCATGACAGTGTGGCTCTGGGGGGGCGTGAGCCCCTCTTCTGCTAGTTGGCTGAGGAGAAGCACAAGTGCACTAAGCCTATCTTGAAGATGCAAAACCAGTGCAGCGGCCATGTCCTCTTCCAGGATATGCAGAAGCCATCCCAAGATGAGTGGGGCAAAACCCTGGACACCATGGAAGCTGCCCTAGTTCTGGAGATGAACCTGAACCAGGCCCTTTCAGATCTGCATGCCCTGAGATCTGTCCAGGGAGACCACCATCTCTGTGACTTCCTGGAGAACCACTTCCTGGATAAGGAGGTGAAACTCATCAAGAAGATGAAGACCACCTGACTTCACCTCTGCAGGCTGGCTGGCCCCCCAGACAGGGCTGGGTGAGTATCTGTTTGAAGGGCTCACCTTCAAGCATGACTAGGAGCCTCTGAAGCCCAGCAACCTTTGAGGGCCCCCTATGGCATGTGCCTGAGCCTCTCCCTGCAGCCACTAGGAAGCTTTTTAACTGCCCTGGAGCCCTCTCCCAAGCTGTGGACCAAATGGAAACAAGAAAGCTTTTTGCAGCAAAAAACCCCCAACAAATAAACAAGCAACAACAACAGCAACAAAAACAAATTAGCCCAAAACCTAAGTGGCTTAATCAGCAATGAACATACCATCTCCTGTAATTTGTGTGGGTCAGGAATTTGGAACAGCTTTGCTCAAGGTTTCCTGTGATGTGTGTAGTTAAGATTGGGGCTGGAGTTGCAATTATCTGAAGGCTAGACTAGCCTTGAAGGACTCACATCCAAGACGGTTCACTTACACAGTGCTGGTTGCTGGTAGGAAACCTCAGTTCTCCCTCACATGAGCTTTTCTATGAGCTGCTTAAATGTCCTCACGACATGGTGTCTGGCTTCTCTAGAGTGAGCAGTCCAAATGCAAGAGCAAGGAGGAAGCCACAATGCTTCTTATGACCCAAGCTTGGAAGTCACAGACCATCACTTCCACCACATTTGATTATTTTTAGAAAGTAATCGATCATTCAGGCCTGCACGAACTCTTCTCAAGGGGAGAAGAATTAGGCTCCATCTTTTAAAAGAGGAGACTTGTCAAAGAATCTTTGGGTGTATTTTAAAATCATTACTGCCGGCGTGAAAACTCGTCTGTTATTAGGGGGCCTCTTCTATCAGTGCTCAGCTGGGATAAGCAGCAGGGGTATTAAGGTGGGGATGAGGTTCCAGGCCAGAAGAGGTCCCAAGTCAGGCCCAGAGATGAAGGACTCTGGGCTACCAGGTCATAAAATACTTTAGGGAGACACAGTCATGACCATGGGACATTCTCTTGGAGAGCTGTTGCTCTGGTCTTGCTTGAAGGCTGACCAAATGTTTTCATCTCAGAACAGTTAGTCTTGGTCTCTCTGATTGAATGGCTTATTCTCCGTATTGGCAGGGAGCTTACAGAATTGCTACTGGAAGGTTTGACTGGTTTGGGAAATGGAGGCAAGATCTTCTGCTTTGACATTTTTTCTCCTGATATAGTTCAGTCCTACTTTCTCCTGGGCTTTGGCCCTGACAAGTGTTGATCAAGGGGTTAAAGCAGGGGAGCATGAACTCAAGAGCCAACAAGGGATAGGCAAAGGGAACCTAGCAGATCTAAGAAACAATTAGGAGTGGTAAGCAATGTGGCAGACTGGAAGGCAAGCTACAGATAATTTCATACTAGAAAAAGAGAAATATCTGGACCTTTTAAGAATAATTGGACATTGCTTCTGAAATCACGCAAATGCTTAGTATTCCAGAAAACTACCATTAGCCAGGGGTCAAATGGATGTGTAAGAGAGTCCATTGAAAAATGGAATTTAGGGATAGTGGAACTCTCAATGGGCCCACTACATCCACGAAATATTCTTTTGTTATTTTCGTAGTTCCTGACAATGTAGTTTGAGTGGATATACTTGGCAACCAGTAGGACCACCACAGTGGTTCCTTGACGTGTAGAGGGAGGGCTTTCAGGATCAGGCAAGGCAAAAGCACCTGCAGCACTCCCCTCTATACCAAAATAATGAACTCAGAGCAGTACTGTATCCTCGGGGGACTAGCACAGGTAGTCCACCAACACAGACTTTAAAGTCACAAAGGTGGTGATCCCTCCCACATCTCTTTCACTGTCCTGTTTGGCTCTGCAAAAGACGGAAAATTAGGGGGTACTATTTTAAGTGTTGTTAAGTGATGATTACAATTGAAGCTGCTCTTCTAAAAGTTGTCTCTTCATCCTGTGGGTCTGCTGTATGGTTACTGATCTGGTGAATACATTTTCTCTACTAGAAGTTTGCTTTTACCTGATAGGCGTAACAGTACATATTCACCATCCCGGTCTCAAAACTACATTAATTCTTTTGCTTTATGCCATAATTTAGATCAGAGGGATTTTTTTAATGTAACTTTTTTGATTGAGGTATAATTGACATATGACATTATATTAGTTTCAGGCGTATAACATAATAATTTGACATTTGTATATACTGCAAAAAGACCACCACAATAAATCTAGTTAGCACGTGTCACCATGGTGTATATTTAACTTTATAAGAAAACAACAAAATGTTTTTCAAAGTGGTTGTACCATCTTACATTCTCATCAAGAATAGATGAGAGCTCCCAGTCGCTGCATAACCTCACCAAAATTTGGTATTGTCAAGGACTTTAATTTTAGCTCTTCTAACAGGTGTATAGTAGTCTTTTGCTGTGGTTTAAGTTTTCAGTCTCTGATATCTAATGATGCTGAGCATCTTTTAATGGGCTTATTAGCTATTTTTAAAACTTGTGAAGTGTCAGCTAAAATTTTTGCCCCTTTTTAACTAGGTTCTTTTTCTTATTATTGAGCTGTAAAAACTCTCTGTGTTTTCTGGAAACAAAACATTTGTCAGATGCATGTATTGTGAACACTTTCTTTCAGTACCATATTAACCAGTGACTTAGGAAGCAGCACAGGGTGCAATGCGTTAACAGTCATTTGTGCAATCAAGGAAATCAAGGCAAATATGGGTTCAGTAACTTTTTTTTAGCACACAGAAAATAAAAAATAGAATTCAGGAGCCTCCAATATGTGCTTGTCAAATGCCAAGTTGCTAATAAATATTTGAGAGTAAATGCAAGAAGGCAAGAAAGTGTTTGAGTTACTGGATTATACTGCCTCCCAAAAAGCAGCATAAATGTTGAGACTGGAATGGTAAACACCAACTTCTACCAACTCAGAATATCTTTCCTGTTCCATGAAATTGACATCAGGTGAGAGGTTTATTGCTTTATTTACTTTGTTTTGAAGCAAATGCCAGAGTCTGTAAATTTTCAGCCTAATTTCTTCCCAGCTTCTGAAACTATAGAATACTTTGTGACTGAAGTCAATACTATGGACCCTGAGATTTCCATTCCTTTGTAAATAAAAATGTATTGTTGTGTTATTTTGTATAATACACTGTATTTTATATTATATATTTTATATTGAAAGAAACTGTCAGAATCAAGAAACTTATCATAATCTTTAGCATACATACACTCTATAGAAATGCACTGCATGTAATATATCCTAATGAAATGTGTTACTTTATAATCGCTGCTTCAGCATGCCAGGCCCCATTTTGGTACTCAGTCCGCAAAGATCACTAAGACACAGGTTCCCGACCTTGAGAAACTTACAGCCATGTGGAAAAGCTGAAAGTGTTTTTATAAAAATTTTGTTAAAACGCAAAGAGAAGGGACACGTGGGTGCCTCAGTTGGTTAAGCGTCTGCCTTCGGCTCAGGCCCTGGATCTCAGGGTCCAGAGATTGAGTCCCGCATAGGGCTCCTTGCTCAGCAAGGAGCCTGCTTCTCCCTCTGCCTGCCACTCCCCCTGCTTGTGCTCTTTCTCTCTGACAAATAGATAAATAAAATCTTTTTAAAAATGCAAAAAAAATATTGGGTTTATAAGCAGTATCTTCTAAAATATTTAGGGGTGAAGAGGCATCGTGTCCACAACTTACTCTCAAACAGTTCAGAAAAAAATTATATATACATGCATATGTCTACATACCAGTGTACATGTCTAAACAAATGTGTATACATGTGTGATACACACACACTTTTAGAGAGAGAGAAATAAAGCAAATATGGGAAAACAGTAACATTTGAAGAATCTGGGTAAAGGCTATATAAGCATGCATTCTCCACAAAGCAATATTGCACTCAAAGAAATAAAAATTGTTCTTGGAGGCCAAAAAAATCTTACTCTTTTTCCATGTAAAGTTCAGATATACAGAGTCCATAAACAGGTATATAGTACCTGTGGTATTAAAATTACATGGCAGAAAGCAACTGGGAAAAAAGTATCTGACAGGCTCTTGGGGAGTGACGAGAAAAAGATTGAGAAATGCTGGTAGACAGGAATTCTTTATGCTCTTTTTGCAACTTTTCTAGAAGTCTAGAATTATTTCGGAACGAAAAGTGTAAACGTTGTGACGTGAAAGTGCTGAGAAAGTTAGGCGAGCACAGATGAGGTGGCCCTAATTCTGCAGGGGTAGGTGAGGGCAGCTCTGGGCCAAGGGGCACGGGAGGTCCCCACCAGGAAAGTGACATTTGCCCCAAGTCCTGAAGGAGAACCAGGAGTGTGCTGGGTAGATAAGGACACGGCCTAATCCCAATGAGCCTCAGAGGAAGATTAAATTCTATATCATTTAGTTACATTGTTTAGCATATTTTACCATATTCTAATGAGATACACAGTGATAAGCCATGTCTTTTCTAAAGGATGACTTGCAATTAAATAGCAATCCTTTGTGAGGCAGAAGATCTGACTCCTAAACTTTCTAAAGAAATGGGAGTTTGAGGGAAAGCAGCCTTCTTTCTTCTAGGATTCCCTGTTTATCCAAACTTTCATGCTCCAAGGGAATGACTCTGGATTCATGATTTACAGGCTTGGGAAACCCTTTGGGATTTGGGACAGGGAAGGTGCCAGCCTGTGAAATTTGCCTTTAGCTCCGGTGCCGCACTGGGTCAGCAGGCCTGAGAGAGGTGGAAGGTGGCTCTCACACTCAGGAGCAGCAAACCCTGCCTTTCTGTGGGCTGGAAATCCGACACTGGGCTGTGGAAATGCACAGTGTCAGAAAGTGTGCTGTGAGAAGGGGCGCGGAAAGGGGCAAACGCCGGAAAAATTGTACTTTTTCCCCACGACAGTTGCCTTTTGTTTGGACAAATAATTTGAGGAGAGAACAAAAAAGCAGTTGTTTGCTTAATGCCAAGCCACAAAAACACGGAGCCTTCCTGGCCCTGGCTAGGAGCACATTCCTGGTCCCAAGCATTCCTGATGATTTGCCCCCCGGTGCTGCAGATTGAGGTGACACAGAAAGCGCCCACTGTCCCTGGAGCCCCCTTTGCTGGGCGGGGGCCACCTCACTCATTCATAACTCACTAGGACAGGGGTCCGGGGAGGCCAGGGAGCTCGGTGCCAGGCCCGGCCAAGCCAGAGGGTGGCTGTGATGGGGTGGGGTGGCCTGAAAGCAAGTCATTAACGCACATGGATGCCCTGCCTGCCAGTTGCCTGTGTTCTTGGCCAGAAGAATCTGCAGAAAGAGTACAAAACCTTGTGTTCAAAAGTTTTGGAGTTTGTAACATATACAGACTCATACACACATATACACATGCCCAGAAACACACAAACTGCTTGTGATACATACGTTTGGTGCCAACATAAACAGGGCCCAGGCCAAAAACTGTGTTGGTTAGCAACTGGCCAATGAAGTGTTTAAAATTAGAGGCCAACAGAAAAACCCGAACAGTGGTGTTTTTCCTAAACTTGAAGTCACCAGTTAGTATTGCTTTTCCTTTGCAGAATGGTTTTCTAACATCTTCACTCAGGAAAGATCCTGTCTGCAAAAAGGTCCACGACAGGGTTTGCTCTTGGGTGAGTTCATTACCGTAAATCCATCCACGGCGGGTTCCAATAACAATTACAAGGCCATCAAGCCATGAAACCCAATGGCTGCTTTGAATTTGTGACCAGTGCCAGTGAGAGGTGGGGGCAGGGAGGGGGGTTAGTTCTGGGCTTCTAGAACGGCAGGTCTCCAAAGCTTATGGAAGCACTGGGGCCCCAAAGGAGGAAAGAACAGCTTGTCAGGCCAGCCAACTGACACCTGGGAGAGCAAGCTGGGGAGGAAACGCGTGCCGTTCCCCCAAGCCCTGAGTCTGCCCCTGGCACCATGCAGAGTGAGCACGTCATCCTAGGGCCATGGCCACATAGTAGGGAAAACCCTCTTCCCTATAATCCCCCACATTCAGATGTTAAAGGCCCCTTCTACCTTCTAGTGAAGCCTGTTCCCAGGGGAGTACCGATGTCTATTCTTTACCACTTAGTCTGACGTCACCGTTACCAGATCATCTGATATGTTGCACTTGAACTCTGTGGCCTAACAGCCTTGACTTCCGCTAGAAGAACTAGTGTCCTTGGCCAGCAAATAGGAGGGTATTTGGTAGGGCTGAGGAAAGGCAGGATTTCTCAAAGCTGTCCCTACCACCTGCCTGTTCTTCCCTCTCAGCCCCCAGATGTCGGCTCAATTCTCCATTCCTAAATAAGTCAAGTTCTGATGGGATAGTGTCTTGGCCCCAACTCCTTCGCCCTCACTGAAGTCAAGGCCCAGATGTGGATTCGATCACCATTCTCTATCAAGGGTCGAGGCCTTCGCCCGACGTACAGCACATGCTCAAGCAGTTTGTTGAATAACTAAATCAACGAATGGTTAAATGAGGGCTTGGATGGATGCATGAGTGGATGGATGGATAGATGGATGATGGGTGCCTAGATGAACGATGAGGAGTGGATGATGGAGTTCCAATACAACTCCATCCGGGGCCCGCCCATCTCCCTAGGATCCTGCCTCCCCAAGAACTCTGTTGCTTCGGTGCAGCTTAGAGAAGCCCAGTCAATAGGTGACGGTGCTACTGGATGCTCATGATGAATTACTGCAGTAGCAACTGAGAAAAGCCAAGAGAGCAACCAAAGAGAAGGGCTGAGATGATAAAAGGCAGAGAGGGATAAATAGAGAGGTTGAGAGGTGTGCGGGCTGAAGTGACCACGGGCAGCTGGAGGAGAGAAGCAGCAGCTTCGGGGACCCGAAGGAAAAACAGGGAAGAGGGACGTGGAGGCTAACCATGGGGAGGGGGAGGCAGCTGAGAGGGGGAAGTGTGGGAAAAGAATTTATATTATCAGGCAAACAAAACGGCAGGGACTTCTCTAATAGGACTGTAGGGAGGCGAAGGTTGAAAGCAGGAGGCTTTTCAAAGGAAGAGAGAGGAGGAGAAGAATCTCAACCAGAAAGATTTAAGGAGCAGAGGAGAGAAACAAGACAAGAGACAACTGCTGGCCCTTCAAGTTACGGAAGGGGTGCCCAGTGTGAGAAAGCCAAAGCCACAGCTGCTCTGCCAAGGGAGGAAACCTTAGGAGACCCGCCCAGCCAGAATCTTGAAGTCTCAGACTTTTTCCACCTTATGAGCTGTAAATTGATCTATTCAGTTAGAGAAACCTGGTTTTTATTGAGTAATTTCCTCTGAACGACCTCCAGTTTTGAAAATGTCCCCAAAGTTCTCTGACTCCCCCTCCCCCGCCCAGGTCCCTGCGTCAATGCCCGTAAATCATGGGGAGGCAGCCCCCCTTCTTGCACGCCAGGTCCTTGGCTAATCCTGATATGGCACTGGGTCCTCCTGGTGTGGAGACCTCGGATCTGTTTGTTCTGTGGCCAGTTCCCAGCATGCACCTTACCAAGTGCCCATCCGGCAGCTGCTCAGGAGCCCCCAGCCACAGAAAGGATTGCTAACTGGGCCGGAGCCATGTCCTCTGCCTGGCCCTGATATCAAGGACATTCCTCAATTTTTCTTCCTAGCACTCAACTGGGGCCTCTTGCAGATGCAAACAAGGGGCTCTTTATGGGAAACGTTGCCCATCGGTTGCTTTTACATTGCATCTTTTATACCAACATCGCTCAAAGCACTTTCACAGACAAGTGTCATTGTCTCCCCCTTACAGATGGCACCGAAAGGAAAGCACGGAAAGTTAAGTGGTTCAACAAAGGTCACTCAAAAAAGTCACAGCAGAGGTGGGAACAGGACCCAGAGCTCCCTGCTCCCAGGCCTATCACCTGCCCACTCCCAGGCCCAGTGGGAAAGAGCCAGCATCTGTGGGGGCCCTTCCCACACTCTGGCAGCATGCAAACCCACCCCCACCCCCTGCCCCATCTTTGCTATTTAAAGCTCAGAACTGAAACCCCCATCTTCATAACCAGGATCACACAGATCTTTGGATGGAAGAGGCCATCTTGCAAAGTTAATTGAAGGCCAGTGGACTTGCCAAGAGCCAGTAGGGTGGGAGGGAGGCCTGAGGGCCCCCTCAGGAGGTGCGATGCAGGCATTAGGCTCGAAAAGCAATTGCATTACCTGTGTGGCTGAGGTTTTACTGCCTGCTCAATCTGAAAGTTAGCAAAGTAGTAATCAATGAAAAGGAAATATAATTGAGAAGATTAAAAGCTGAGGGTGGGTATGGACTGGGGAGGGAAGTGATTGCTAAAGAGGTCCATTTGTATAATTCAAAGGTCGATGCCTCTCATTAAACTCGCATCTCCAGACACTCAGGGGATGAAAGAGAATCTCTCCATGCTGACTGGCTGACACCTAAGAGTTTCCTCTGGCCACTTTCAAGGGCAGCATGAGGCCAGAGGGACAGAAGAAACTGTTGGAAAGAGAATTTAGGGGAATCCATAAGCAAAAGAACATTTGGAGAATTGAAACACAAAGCCAGGCCTTCTGACCCTCTTTAAAAAGACATCCAAGTTTCTCCTAGACCATGAGGGCTTATTTACATGATCTGAATGAAAGCTGAATTAATGCCCAGGGACATTCTAGACTGGTACAGCCTTATCTTCTCTGTTCATATTCATACCCACCCTCACACACTCTCACACGCACGCGCGCACGTGCGTACATACACACACACACACACACACACACACACACACACACACACACACGATTATCCTTACATGGAATGCATGTGTTTCTATAACTTTGGGTCAGTAATGGGCTCTGGCCATCACTACATGTTTATTTATAGAACTACCAACTGCATCTGTCTCTGAGACAAGTGACAAGCTTGTCCCCCAAACTCCTCCCCAGAAAGAAAGTTACATCGGGTGTGTGTGTGTGTGTGTGTGTGTGTGTGTGTGTGTGTGTGTGTGTGTCTGGTTCCAAACCGAGACTTTGGCGCTCTGCGGTCCAAAAGGCCAGGTCACACCTTCCCACCAGGACACAGGCACCCAAGCAGACAGCACTCTGGTTCGCCTTCCTATCCCTGCCCTTTTTCTGTTGTGGTTGCCAACAAGACGTCCAATGTATGCTGGTCTCTCTTGTCTCTGCATCTTCTGTCCTGGCTGCCTCCACCAGGAGCCTGTACAAGGGCATTTGGGAGACCATAGGCTACAGATGGAGTTGCCAGATTTAGCAAATGTATTTGTTTACTATTGCTACCTAACACATTACCACAAACTTGGCAGCTTAAAACAACACCAATTTTTTTCTCTTGCAGTTTCCAGGGCCAGGAGTCTGGCATGGTATGGGTGGGCTCTCTGCTCAGTGTCTCACACAGTCAAAATGAGGGTGGCCAGGCTGCCATCTCTCCTGAGGTTTGGGGTCCTCCTCCCAGTTCTTTCAGGGTATTGGCAGAGTTCAGTTCACTGGGGCCTGGGCCTGAGGTCCCTGTTTTCTTGCTGGCTGTTAACTGGGGGGAATTCTCAGGCTCCTAGAGGCCAACCGTTGATTCCTGCCACATGGCCTTCTTTGCACAGAGTTTTCTCCTTCAAGGCCAACAGAAGAATTCTTGACTGCTTCCGATGATCTTGGCCTTCTTTTCCTTCTTTTTTTTTTTTTTTTTTTTTTAAGTAGGGGCTTGAACTCATGACCTTGAGATCAAGACCTGGGCTGAGATCAAGAGTCGGACACTTAACCAACTGAGCCACCCAGGCACCCCACGAATCTTGGACTTTTATATGTCTTTAGCCTCTAGATCACAATTTAAAGAGCTCATGTGTTTAGGCCCGGCCCATCCAGATAGGCTTTTTTTTTTTAACAACTCAAAGTCAACTGATTAGCAAACTTAATTACATTCGCAAAAATCCCTCTTTGCCTTGTCATGTAACTTAGTCTGAGAAGCAACGTCCCACATGGCCTCTGGTTTTCACCCACACTCTAGGGGAGGAGATTATACAAAAATAAGGGTCATTACAGCACCTTTAAGAATTCTGCCTACCACAACATATAAAAATACAGGATACCCAGTTAAATTCAAATTTCACATAAACAAATAATTTTTTTGGTATTGTTATGTATCTAAACATAGTATATATAAGTATATATGTCCCAAACAACATTTGGGACATATATACTTCAGTAGCACTGGTCATGTACCTACAATTCAAATTTAATTGGGCATCCTCTATTTCTTCTGGCAACCCTAGGTGCAGAGCCTCAGGGCCTCTGTGCCACATGAAGGCCAAGATTGGCCCTCCGTAAAAGAAGGCATTTCCTTTGTGAAGCAAGCAGCAGTAGAACTTTCTTCAGCCAGGGGTCTGTTGGTGATAAGAACAGGCCTCTGTGGCCTTATTTCTGCAACATCACTTTCTCCACTTCCCTCCCCCAGGCCCCTCAGCCCACAGCTGTCAACACCCTTCCCACTCACAGAGAACAATTGCTGTTCCCAGGCCATGTGCACAAGTGGGCCCCCAAGGTCAGCCACAGAGACTCCCTCGCCCAGAATCATAGCCTGCTGGTGGGTGGGGTGCGGAGTCAGGAGCAGAGCTGAGGGCCTAGGGGGAGGTAGAACCCACCTCAGGCTATCGGCCCTCTGCCCTGCGTGGAAGATTCCTGCCCCAGAAGAAGCTCTTGCCCTCGAGGTGGGCCATGCAGGCTGTTGGGGCCGTGAAAAGCTTCCCTCACCGGCAGAGTTTTCCTTGTGAGCCACGCTTGGCTCTCCGCAAGGCTGCTCCAAGTCCTTGCCAGCAACACTTGAAACTCTGGCCAGCCCAGTGCTACATTTTAACAGGCCAGGCCCTATTAGCCTGATCCTAGGATGGGTTATTCTTTCCAGTTTTCACTAACAAAAATCCCCTTTTATTTGGACACTCAAGTGGCCTCTAGGAACGAGGCTTTCATGTGTTGCCAAAAATGTTCGGATGCGGCAGCATTTGTGTGTGTGGCCAATTACATCGGTACCTCTGGGGTTGATCCCACAGGCCTTTCTCAGGCAAAATTCCTGTGAACTTCCAGCAGACCCCCCACCCTTTCTCCTGAGCTCTATCTGCAGGAGGAGGCCCTGGGCAGCTGGAGATGGGCTCTCGCATGGAGTTCTGAGCCTCATGAAATCAATCTGAGTGGGGAGAGTGATTTATAGGAGCACCAGTCAATGCATTATTAGAATTAATATCATTATTTTGCTGCTTCCCTTTTTAGGTTTTTCCTCTCATAAATCAATTTAGTTCGATAAGATTGGGCTGAGTTTTGGCTGCCTACAGACAAGAGTGTTCTGCATCGTGGAGCAAAGGACCATTTGGCGACATTGGACAATGCCTCCATTGTTTTCTGATTTATTGAAAGCTCAGGTCTTGCTAGTATTACATGTACTCGCTGATGTTTTGCAAAGCAGGGATTAGTAAGATTTTTTTTTTTACCTGAAAGCCATCTCCATACAGCGCTGGTTTCTCAGTCTCGAGTTTGTCATAAACTGCCTTTTCCACAGCCAGGTAATGGCCACCAAAAGGGTGGGTTGGTGTTTTTATAATCATTCTTTCTTTCCACCTTCATATTTGGCCAACACACACACTAACGTTTCCCATGTCTGTTGTGAGCTTCCTAACTGGCTGCAGAAGAGGATCTACTTCAGTCTTTTCCTTTGCCATCCTGATGAAACATTCTGGTCGGGCAGTCTGTCTGGTGGATGCCATCCTGTTACCAACCAGCGCAGGCCGTAGCCTGCTATCGGAAGCCCACCAACATGGGCATTTGGGGCACACTCATGGGGGCTCCGATACCCTCTTAACTGCTTCATGAACCTCATGCAAACGTTCGCTGCCTGCTCCTCAGAAACTTGCGGCAGAAGTCACTCGGGAAGCCGAAGGTTATTTTTCTTCTGAAAGGAACATGAGAAAGGCCTAGTAGAAATCAGCCCATGAGAGGAACTCAGAATGGCTGATTTCTCTTCCAGTCCAGTCAGACTCACTTTGTCTCTTTCCCCTGCTCCAATCTTCACCCTTGCATCTGCCACCCACCTGCTCACCCGCCTTCCCACAGCTGCATGCCATGGCTTTTGCTGCCTGGACTCCTTGCCCAGGGCTCCTCTGCTGCCTTTGCTCTTTGTGCTGAACGTAAAACTTAGGAGAATAAACTCAGGAGAAGGGTGCGTTCCCACCGGCACACAAAGCTGCTCCTCCAAGGAATTCAGATGGTAACCCTTCTAAGGGTGGCCACAAGGCTGGCGGTGCTTTATTAAATCTAGCAGAGGGCGCCTGGGGGGCTCAGTCGGTTAAGCGTCTGCCTTTGGCTCAGGTCATGATCCTGGGGTCCTGGGATGGAGGCCCGCTTTGGGCTCCCTGCTCAGCGGGAAGTCTGCTTCTCCCTCTGCTCCTCACTGCTTGTGCTCTCTCACTCTCTCAAATAAATAAAATCTTTTTTAAAAAATTAAAAAAATAGAATCTAGCAGAAATAGATGCTAAAGTAAGTCTTCAAGTGATGGGGTTTTCAAAGCGAGGGTCATATATATAAGTCACCCACTAAAGAGTTGTTGAATCAACTGGATTTGATACCAATTTGTTTTCTGTTTTAAGACACATTATTAAAATAAAATTTAAAACATCCCCCACGGAGAAAACTTTCCAAAGTCAGGGCTTGTCGCTGCATCGTTAGTGACAGTCCCATGTCAGAGCTGCAGAATGGGCCCTCCCTTCCCCAGGCAAGGTTTGGAGCTGGGAATTCTCTGAGCAGCCTTAATTTTACTAGAAGCATAACATGCCTACATGTGAGCACAGCATATTGTACCATTATTGCTCCCCCAATCCCAATTCACACACCTTCGCTGGCTAACACATGCAAGTCTATTTCTTCCAAGGGGGGACATTACAAAGGAAAATGAATCAAGAAATTGCTTTTGGAAACTGAAAGAGATCTTTAAAATGTTGGTTCTGGACCGCACACCATTGAGACAGCAATCAAAGGTGACAAAATCTTGACTAGCGGTGTTACAAGTCAGGGCCACTCTTACTGCCTTGTAATTCCATATGCTAAGGTAACAGGCTTCATTTCATCTATGTCATTAACACAGTATTCTGGGAAGCTGACACATTATTAGCCCCATTTTACCTATGCCAAAATTGAGGCTCCGAGAAATTAGGTGGCTTACCCCAACACTCGAAGGTATGGACCAAAGCCAGCTTTCTCGTTCTCCTTTTGAGAAACACCATTCAGCATGAACACATTTTTTGGTCTAAATAGCAGCTCTTATTTGCATATCCTTCCAACCAGGCTTTGAAGTTCCTGGTGACGATGATGATGATGACAATGGGGACCATTTATTTTGACCCACTACATTTCAAGTACCATATGATGACTGAATGTAATTTAATCTCCAAAATGCCCTTGTAAATTAGAGCAATAAGATTAGCTCTGCTTTATTAATTCAGGAAAAGGGGCTCAAGAGATGTTGATCAACTAGTCAAAAGTCACACAGCTAAAAAAAAACAGCCAACCTCTGATTTGGACTGTGCCCTGAGTGTCCTCAGTCACTGTTAGATTTCACTGAACAGAATATTTGGTTAACTGTTTTCATGTCTTTTTCCCTTTACAGCTCAGACATTCTTCCTTCTCATTTCTCAGCAGGCATTTCCACCTGCTAGCCCCATATAATATTTCTTGGTGTGAAATTGACTAGTCCCAACACAGAGCTGACCATCTAGAACACAATGCATGAGCTGCAAAGGAGGGCAAAATGTAAGCTTCTCTTTTTTTCCGTCTCTTTCTCTTTCTCCCTTAATAGCTCCATTTGAGGCTCAGTATTGTCCTTCCTCTGGCTTCTGAGAGCATAAATCAGGGCCTCTAAGAGACCCACTTATTTACCTCTATGAGCCTCCCTGTAAACGATGCACCTTTTTATACGATGCAGTCTTAGCAAAGTTGGCTGTGAAAAAAACCAGCAGAATATAGAAATGTAGAGTCATGCCTCAACTACTGGAAATGTTCATGGATCATTCTAGATAAGGATTCATTCTTTTTTGAAATAGTGTGGTTGCTCAGTAAAATCAGCCAAGTTGTGTTCAGCTCTCACATCTGAAAGACACTAGCTGTGTAGCTTCAGGCAAGTTACTTAATTCTACTGAACATACTACCTCATCTATAAAATGGGGATAATGCTATGCTACTTTCTGCTCCTATGAGGATTCAAATATACCTATTCTGGCAAGGAGTAGGTCCTTAACAAATATTGTTTTCCTTTGGGGAATATATGGAATATAATTTGGCTTTATCTCCAAAATGATAGGTTATATAAACTGTGACCATCAACTCTTAGACTGTGTCTCAACACAGGGAAAGATCAGAGCTTACTGGTTAAGTGAGACTCAGTTTACCCTTGCACTAAGCACTCCAGCCCAACTGTGGGGACCAGCTTGGGTGGTTTACCACCAAAGCGGTAACGAGAGGGAGCCCAGAACTTAACTGGAAAGGGCCTGGAAGGCAAGTGTCACAGAGAGAGACCCATTGGAGAGGGGCAATAACCCTTGGTTGAAAGGACTGGGGGATAAATACCTCAGATCTTCTCTCCTCCCTCCCTTCCATATCCTGTGAGGGTGTCCTGTTGGACAAACCTAACAAGAAGCCAAAAAACAAGGTTTCCAGGACACAGAGCAGGGTGAAGAGGGGTGAGGGCTCTGGAGGCGCACAGAAACCAGAGAGCTCACCTTGCCTGGCCCATGAGCCCAAAGGCCATGCATCTTCAACTTCTTGTTAGCAGCACTTACTTCTCTTTTGGGTCTGGACTCACCACCATTCTAGAATAGCTGCAAGTCCCTGGTATGGCAAGCGTGGGGTAACTGGGGCGTGGTTGTCATTTATGCAGACTTACAGACTAAAGTTTGTTCTCAATTCTCATTCCATTTTCCTTCCTTTCTTTAATTTACTATGGCCTGCTCTCCATTTTATGGAGCTATTTTAAGCATACACAGGAGATCTTCTTGCCATACACAGGGAACAATCAATGTTCTCACTTAATAATTCACTCTTTCATTAAATGCCCCAAGTAATTAAATAAAACATTAATAAATTCCACACTGATATTTGCTAAAGTTTTGTTTCTAGAGAGTTTTACCTGTTGGAGGATACGCTGGGACCATGATTCACTATGATGAACAACGAAACAAGGAGGACTTTACAGCACGGAGTCACAAAGTCCTGATTTCATCCTAAGAGTTACCAAACGCCTTCTAAGACATTTTACAGACATCGCTTCCAATACTGAGATAGCCCTAAGAAGTTTTAAAGGAATCGAGGTCCAGTTTGTGTCTTGTACTGGGTCACAGAAGGCAGAATTCGACACTGGGTTTGTCTGGCACCAAAGCCCTGCTCTTTCTGCTACTCTCTGGTCCTTTCGTCTTTCTCACACTTCTGTGGGGAAGTAGGTGATATGGAAAAAATACCCCAGTAACTCAGTTCTCCATATTTCACTGTGTGAGTGGAGGTGTGTGTGTGCGGACACGTGCGCATGCACACGCACGCGAGAGAACCAAGTGTGGATTTCAGAAGCTTGGGAAACCACCTCTGAGGAATGTTCTGAACGGATGGGAATGAGGAACGGGAGAAACCTGGCAGAAAACATGATCTTCTGCTCTCACCTCATTCCCTTGAGCATGCTTCCCCAAAAGAAGTTCAGCCAGTATTTTTCCACAGGCCCAAATGTTTATCTAAATTCTCCAAAGAAGCCCACCCTCACTGAAGGTGGCTGTGTCCTAGCCTTGCTATGAATCATTAGGAGGCACAAATGCTCCTGAAAGGCTTTCGCATGAGTACTGGGGTCACACTCCTTTATAATAAATTGCTCCTTTGATGACCTCCCTGTTAGCACTTTCTGGTTGTTTCACATCATCCTATAATATGCTTCTTTGCTTTAACATTAATTTCCTAGAAGGTGTGCATTGAAGCTAAATCTCCTGAAAGTCCTCCAAATGTTAGGATAGTCTCATTGCTTAGAGACAAAGCTCATTTCTGCATGCATCCCCACTGCTCCCAGACCCGCACCCCAGAGAGCTCCTCTTCCCTTTGGAATAATGGTCCTATAGGTCCTCTGGGGGTCTCAGGAACCCCTGACTCATCCCCCCACCCCAGAGCCACAGCAAATCAGCCGTCGGGTCTGGTTGGCCATGTGCTGTGAACGTCTTCCTCCTTTCTCCAATGACCACCAGAGTTTACGCCCTAATCCTCTCTCCTTTGACACACAATCTGTGAGGGTTTTTTGAATGACCGAACAAATGAACCATTTTGAGAAAGCTTCTCTTGACCACCTCCCCACTCCCTATCCATGTTCCCCTGAACCCCTAGAGTTAACTTTGAAATATTTAGATTTGATCAGTACCCTTGCTTAAGGTACTTCCTAAAGTCTGCCAATTGTCTACGAAAATATTCCAAACACGTTAACCCAATACGACAGGGGCCCCACCCACCTTTCCAGGTGCTTCCCCGGGCCTACCGAGCATTCGTTATTCATTCATGCCTCCCCGCCTTTGCCCACAACGTGCTTTCTACCCACCATGCTCAGCACCCTACGTCTCATGCCACCTCCTGCATCAGCATGAATCCATGCTCTTCACCACTGCGCTGGGAGGCTTGGCTCAGTCAGCTATGGCTGGCCGAACAAAATCACTTATTATACACACGGCCAGTAGGGAGCTCTGTGTAGGAGGCGGGCATAAAAGGGTGACCCATTCTTCACCAGGCCCAAGATATCTGTGATATTTCCTATGTTGCTGTAGGAACAAGGAGAGGGCTGGCCTGTGCCCATGAGCTCGTGTGCCGCACGGGACCCAGGCATCCCAGGGGCCTGGCTGCCAACTAGGAGAGGCTGAGGCGGGGACTCATTTCTCATATTGGTTAGCTAACACGCTTTCCTTGTCATCCACAATCTACGGAGACATGATTTTTTGCTGCTTCTTTCTGGATCTTGGTAATGCAACCTTAAACCATCATGCATATGCCCAAAGGAAGGGACAAAGGGGGACAGAGGGGACTCCTGGGCAACATCAGACAGGAGGGACCCAGAAATCGATGTGCTTCTTGTAAAATCGTTAACTTGCCATCCTCCTTTCTTTAGCAGAACCACCCACCGGAAAGCACGTGGGACCAGAGTAGACTGGAATGGTTCCAATGTTGCTTACCCACAGAACGTTTTCTTCAAAAGGGATTCTGGTAGCACTCTATGAATAAGTCAGATAGAAATGCAGCTCGTCCGTGCAGAGGCCCCACAGCACTTCCTGGCCTGCCCAAATCCCCCTCCACGGCAGCCCGGGAAGCCCCCAGGTTGGAGTGCCGTTGGAAAACCCCCGGAGAAGACCAGCGTCGGATAGGTCTGCCCACCACAGAGGACTGACTCTCCACCACGTCAGAAGGCCCAGTCAGGGAGGGTGCAGGAGGTCCCATTACAAGCTCCGGTTGAGTTTGCTGTATTAACTTTTCATCGAAGAGTTCTAACAAAGCTGTTTTTCTTTTACCTTTGCAGGTCCCTTCCTTGAAACGAGAATATGGCTGCATCATTTGTGGCCTGCGTGTGTTGTGTCTGGTTCCCGTGGTTTGTTTTCTGGCTTTGAAAACGAAACCGTTCATGGCTCAGAGATGGAAAGCAGACCACGGTTTGTCAGCAAGGCCATTCGTCATGTCCCCCAGAGGGGGCTGTGAACTCCTGCAGCCTTGTGCTCTGCCAGCACGCAGACCACCCAGGTTGCAGAGCTCAGAAGGCCACCAGGCAGTGCTGGGCATGAGGCTCAGCTACTCAGCTGGCCTGAGGCCTCAGCCAGCTCCCACCCACCCCAGGGGATACAGGTCTGAAATAAGCCGGTGTGACGGTCCTTGGAGACCACATTCCACCTGGCGGTCCGGGTCTGTTTTAGGGTGAACCTGAGGTGGGCCCAGGGTAAACATGCAAGAAGGTCCAGAGTGAGCAGAGCTTCTCAGATCTGCTGCAGAGCAGAGGCCAGTGAGGAAATCACTTTACTGCTCTGTTAAAGTTGTTTGGCTATGTTTACTCTGAACTCTTTTGTTTTTTTACTGTTCTGCAGAAAGCTAGTTGTAAAACGCTCTGACATACAGCAATACAGCAAAGAACTTCTGTTAGCAAACGTCTGCACCTGCTGGGTGGGGGGAACCGAAGGAGGCATGCGGAGGCATCCTCGGAAAAAGAAGTTCCTGAGGCAGCTGTCCCGGGCCCACCAGCAGCTCTCAGCAACTCTGTCAGACTCACCCGGGAACTGACTAAAGGTGCAGTGGTCTGCAGTGGCCCACCCAGAGCTGACAGCAGGGCCGAAGAGGAGGATCCTGTTGGCTTTGCCGAGCTGTGCTGAGACTGAGCACAGAGCTCGAGCCTCCCGAATCCATACAAGACTGGTGCAAATATGCCACTTGAACCTGGAAAAACAGCATGAGACAGAAGGGAAACTAACTGTAAATGGGCTGGGTGAGCAACAAGTTGAACCTAGAGCCTGTATTTAAAATCTTGTTCACTCTAATGTGTTTGTTCGTTTGTACACCAAGTGATGACTGACTCACGTTGTAATTTTAATAAAGATAAAGCCGTATTAGGAAAAGCATGGAGGTATGTGCTTTCTCTCATTTGAACTATTGAATATCCTATCTCATTTGGCTTAGGCATATGCATCCAACGTGCTGCACCATTCGCCCAGGGTAGACCCCAGGTGCTCAGAACTTCCCTTGCAAAGGACAGGGCTACCAAGCTCACAGCTGATCCGGACCGCAGAATTGATCCGACCTTTCGGGGCTTCCCAGAACGTGACATCCCAGAAGTAATCCCAGCCCTCCAGTCTCCCTCGAACTGATCCCTGCCCAAGAAAGCCCTCAGACCAGGCCTGCGCTCCAGGGACTGGCTGGGTTACCAGTTGTCCCAGACCATTTGGCGCTTCATCAGCTCCCACACTGGACGATGACTCCTGAGCCAGATTTCCCAACTTCATGACTTCAGCATGTGTGGCCGAACGGACTGGGCAGTCATGTTCTCCACATCTGGCATGCTCTGTCTCTTGGGCTTTGTCTTGCAAATTTTTTAAGGAAAAAAAATCCTAATTATCTCATTTCTTTCCCATTGGGTACCATGGTGAGTTTTGGTAGGAGGAGGGGATGCTGGGGTGGGGGGGAAGCTTTTACTTCTTCCTGTGCATGATCTGTCTTTGAAATCCAGTGATAAAGATGTATGTGGGAGAGAGGAGGGCTTTTGGGTGGAGGACGCATTCCAAGACCTACTGGCCCGAGCAGTCGGCCAGTCATATGTTACCCACAGATGATTTATACGAATACAATCAGTATTCCCCTGGCTGGGGGGAGACCATCCCTCGCTGTGGCCAAATCTCCTTGGAAAAACAAAGGAGAAGGACAAATGGCACTATCAGTGTGAGGAGAAAAAAGAGGGTTTAGAGAGAAAGTAAATGATGAAATGGGGATTAAAAAAAGTAATAGCCGGAGGGAAAAACCAGGAGACAATTCTCCACCTCACAAGAATTAGTTTTTCTATTTTCCTGATCATTGCTCTTACTTTTAAAAGGAAAGATATTTTTCTTCATTGTATTAATATCTTAGAAGTGCTTCGCTGCATCAGACATTTTGAGAACTGTTGATTTAGGAGTCTCTCTCCTCATGTTGGATATACAACTCCTAGCCAATGTTTGAAATTTATTTATACTTGGTAAAGGCTCAGTCAGTAACTAGAATAACGGATATGAATTTTTTTCTTTAATTACCTTCACTGGTGAGGGAAAGTTTTTTGCTTTGGGGACAAAAGGTAGGTTAAAGTGAGGCCATCATTGGCTTCCTCCTCTCTTCATTTATGTCTCTCCTTTTTCCTAAGAGAGTCATTTTTAAAGACAATAAAGACCACCAAGTTGCAAGCCGCTCTGCCGCTCATATTTGTGATCATCGTGGAGCCTTGGTCTCCTGCAATCTTGCACAGTGTTTCACACATAGTGAGGACCAAAAAAAAAAAATGTCTTACATGGATACATGCAATGTCCTTGGTGCTCAGCTGATGACTCGGTCAATGCCACTTCCTGCTACATTGTCCTCTGTATCACAGCAGAGGAGCCTGGAAACACATTGCTCAGCAATCTTCCTGTATGTTTGGATGTTAGAATCTGCCTCTCAGAGGCACTTGCATAAAGTCTGGAAGCCAGAGCGCGCCCTCTCGAGTTCCAGGCAGATGCGTGGTCAGTCAGCAGATGTGGGGAGCTCTAGAGAATCACCTGCTCCAGAGCTGTAAGCCCGTGGAATTCCTGGAATGGAAATAGTGACTTCAGGGCAAGCTTTTGAGAGTTACCCACCCCAATACTGCAGGGAGCTGAGATCAGCTGTCACAGTTTCCCTGACCTTCCAAGAGTTTTGTAAGCCTCTAGTGCTCTGAATTAGCACACTTACTGCTTATAATACCTAGAGTGGCTTCTAGTTCCCTGACCAAGCTCTGAAAAATGCAGCAAGACATAGGAATGGGAGGAGATCACTTAGAGAGGAAGTGTAGACAAAGACGATGAGGAAGCACAGAAGCTACCTCCTGCCTCCCCCTGCCTGGCACTGCCCTCCAGCTCCATGGGGCCACTCTCAGGCCAAGCTGGGTGTCTGGTAGACCACCTCCCATGTTCCTCAGAGTTAAATAAAAGTGGCACTGGGGACTACAAGATACTCTTTACCTAATTTAAAGCAACAGCCCTTACTTTAAGTACCCTACTTTACAGATTTTAAACGTTAATAGCACAACTTCTGGGATATATTGATTTGGGTTTAAAAGGAACCACCTATGTCCAACATTCACTCAATGGAATATCCTGTATGAGCAGAGTAACTCAAGGAGAAAAACAATGTTTCGGTCTCTTTAGTCTATCATTAATCTCAGCAAAATCGACTGTTTGCTCCCGAATACAGTCCCTGTACACAAAAAACCACGGTGAGATTAAAGGGATGGGCTGAGCACTGCCAGCATACACAGACACTCAAAATTTTGTTGACCAAATGAGTTTTCAAAATCACACAGAGAATTCCAGGAGACAGGGTTAGCAGGACAAAATAATCTCTTAGATGCAGAAATAGCATCTGAAACTTTTAACTCTTCCATGAAGGAGATAACACCACCAAAAGATCCTTCCAACACCTGAAGCTAAAGAGCCTCCTTGTTTAGAGAACAGGAATTTCTGGATCTCTAAGAAAGAAAGGAATGTGCAGCTATGTCTTTCTAGAACCACTCCCACCCTTGCCCTAGGAAGTATTTAACATAGAAACAATTTAACAGGCATGCCAGCCAGAGTACCCAAATAAACAGTTCCATTCTAACAAAGAGAGTTATTTATGATATTTTATATCAATATTATATGATATTCCACAAAGTATCATTAAAACATCAATGTCAAGAACAACACAGACAATATTTTGGAATTACCTTAGAGTACTGTTTCTTCCTGCCCTGGAAGAGAGAACTTGGAAGCTCCAAGTTGAGCCCCTGGACTGGCCACTTTGTACCTTGCTCTGTAACTGGGAGTGACCTTGGGAAAAATCACTTTGCTCCCTTCAGTTGCCTTTCTTCAACTATCAAACAGAGATAATGGCAGGTACCCCTCTAACCCCTAGGATTATTGTGAGGATAAAATGATACGAATGTGAAAATGTCTTAGAAAATAGGAATATTTTGGGGTGCCTGGCTGGCTCAGTCGGTTGAAAAACCAACTCTTGATTTCAGCTCAGGTTATGATCTCAGGGTCGTGAGATCGAGCTCCGTGTCAGGCTCAGCACAGAGTCTGCTTAAGATTCTCTCTCTCTCACTTGCTCACTCTCTCCTTCTCTCTCAAACAAATAAAATCTTTTAGAAAAAGAAAAAACAACAGGAATATTTTCAGCATAGAAACAATTACTAAAATCTTGTACTCCTGATTATGGCAACCCTATCTAATCGCTCAGAGTTTAAGTTATCACTCTTTTAATGGCAAAATAAAAACCCTTGATAACAAATTCCCATGGTGTGGATGTGGATAGTGATTTTATTCCACTGACTCACAAACAGCAAATCTGCAGCCACACAATGCGGCCATCACACACACATACGTACAAATGGGAAAGCGCATAGCAAAGTTGATATAGCAACAGCTGGTCTGTGAGTATGAGACTGGATGGACCATGTCCTCACTAATAAATGTCAGCTCGATTTGAATTACTTGCTAAAGCATGGCTTAGACAAAGCCAAAAAGGAAAACCCAAGCTTTCTCGATAAAATGGAATCCCAGAGTGTAAATCAAAGATTCCACCTGAGAAGAAGGATTTATTATCTTACTCAAGAAAAGGATGCACAGTCCATTCTATGTGACCGCATCTCTTAAGTTGTTTGCTACTGGTTTATAAAAAGCTCATGCATGTGTATACATCCGCACACAGACACACAGACACACACACACACAGACATACAGACACACACATGCACACACACACGCACACACAGACACACACACACAGACACACACGCAGACACAGACACACAGACACACACAGAGACACACACGCACACACAGGCACACACACACACACAGACACACGCACACACACAGACACACAGACGCACGCACACACACAGACACACATGCACGCACAGACACACGCACGCACACAGACACACACGCACACACACAGAGACACACACAGACACACAGACACACACACACACAAACACACATGCACCCCACAGACTTGTAAGTTCAACTAAAAGCAAAACTAGGAGTTATACATTGGTTATCTGAAATAAACTAAGAAAGCTTATTCTTTTCAAGAATTGACACTTCTTTGCCCTAAGAAAAGCAAATTACCTAACGTCCAGGTCAGAAACACTGAAGAAAATTTACATTGGCCAAAGAGAACTTGGGATTCAGGCCACCAGAGGTTTACCAGTCCTTTCGCATTAAAGCAAGGCTGTCACAAGAGAAAAAAGAAAGACTGAATGTCTAAAGCTTACAAACGCATCATACCAAGGATGAAGATGTGTGTGAATTTATTCTGCATCAAACTAGTTGGGACCATATATAATTCACTTTCTTATAAGCTATTTAATTAGAAATGCTGGAAATAATCATTTTACAACATTAAACCCTTCATTTTCCAAGCTTCCAGAGATGACACACTGTGAAGAATATTTACATTTTGGTGAGGAAGACACCAAATACCTTTCTTATGAGCAGCCATCTAAAAAAGAAAGGCCACAATGTATTTTTTTCCTTTTTTTTCAGTCAAACATGAACTAAATGTCTCCTTTTTTCAACATAATTTAGGCAGCTTTCCAAATCAACATCAGATTTGTGAGGGTTTTTTTTTTAAGGTTCTTATAGTTACGTATCACTGTTAAGATGTGACCAGCAGCTCACCATGTGATCACCATGATTCCGTAATTAAGATAGGTGGAACTATTGCGATAAAATAGTAGATCAGTGGAGAAGTCATTTGAGGCCTCAGTGAACAACTCTGTCTTCCATTTAAAAAAGCTAATCAATAAAAAGCCGATTATTTCAGTTGCATTATACAAACATAGCTGACAATTCACCACTTAAAACCTGGATTTTCCCCCGTGCAAAGCCCACCTCAGGAGTTCTATCATACTGGTAAGAACACAGATTCCTATTTTCTTAAGGGTCTGTCTCAGAATGTTTGACTCTCAGAGGTATAAACAATGAAGAAAGCAGGAAGGCTAGGCACATCCTGACCCAGGCTCTGTTGTTTTGCAATTCTCTCATTTCGCCCTTCTGTATGTGTTGGCTTTGTCTTCAAGCTGGTGTTCTTTATGATCGCAACTTGGCTGTCAACAGAATTAGGGCTATACTTTTCCTTGTTAATGTTCACCAAGCAAGAGACAAAAGCTCTCTCTTAACTGTGAAGCAAAAATATTTCCCTTCAGGCTTATTTGGACACCTTAAGTCCTATGGCCGACCCTAGATCAAGAGTTGCCAGGGGACCATCAAGTGTGAATTGTCATAAGCCCTGGTTCCAGAAGTAATGACCAGCAAAGGAGATGGGGTTGTTATCTCTGGCTTGGACTAACTGAGACTCATCCCTGAAACCAGGGATTGAATGAACCTCCCTTAAGTTATTGGCTGCACTATATGTGGAGATTGAACATCTGAAGAAAATCAGATACTTTGTTAGGAGGAAGGGAAAATGAATGCTAGAAAATGATTGAAAATGTCCATCTTAGAACCCAATGGGCTTACCAGGAAAAGTGGTAAGAAGAATTTTGCCATTGATGGTGTGTCTCGAATTTATGTGGGGTGGTGGCCCACCATTTGTAGGAAGGGGTATTTCTAATTATAACTGAGTATGCTCCCACCTGGCCCCATGGAAAACAGATTCTAATTTCCTTAAGAGACAGGGCTGCAAATAAGTTTAAATAGCCTGATGAAACTTTATCAGAGCTTGTTATAAGAGCTGTAAAATCAGTAGGAACAAAAACATTCCCCATTTCAGCCACAACAGATATAGTAGCTACTGATTCAAAACAGTAAGAAGCCAAATGGAGAATGTAGCAAAATAACAGTGAAAAAGCCCAAATGCTTTCAAGAAGACAAAGTCACCCCGCCATACGAAAGAAGGAGCCTGGTGTGGCTTTGGGAATCAGTATTTCTATTAGACAGAGTTCCTAGCCAAAGATGTGAAGATAACTGCTAAGAACACTTGCTGAGCCCTGCTTTCTCTCCCAGGTGGAAAACAACGTTTCCCATAAAGAAAGATCTTCTAAGAACTCCCAAAAGGTGAGATTCGATTTCTTGACTTGCTGCACCACCACAGGAAGGTCATAGAGAAGGAGACCTAGTAGTGCTCCTTTTGGGTAGATCAAGCTTGACCTTGGGTCGATCAACAAGGCATGGCCTTTTCACCTGCACATGCTTCAGTGTTCTTATTTTGAAGCTAGAGAAAAGGAGATAGGAAGCAATTAAGGAACTTTAAAAATATCAAAGAAAACTATGGGAAAACCAAATTTTTAAGACTGGACTATATACCAGCATACACACACACACACACACACACACACGCACACGCACACACGCACACGCACACACGCACACGCACTCACATACACAAACTATTGCCTGAAATTTTCATATCATTAAGACCAAAGTAACTGTCAGGCTAGGTCATCTTGAATTAGGTAGAAATGACAGATCTTCCCAGGTGATTACTGCGCACAACATACTCCAGTGAAGAAGTCCACCATACCATGATAAATGGCCATGTATTATAGAACAAGATTCAAGCCACCCTGATAGTCTAAAATGCTGAGGAAAAAAGACCCAACAAAATGATTAGGGGTGAATGCAAAGTCCATTATTTCCGTTGAAAAAATCAACTGCACAAACAGAGGGACACCTGCTTAATACCTATCAGTTTTGACTGGGTCTGCAAGTTGAGCACAAGTTTAATATGTGATCATTAGTGTAACGTAACTTCTTTAAAAATCAATATAACATTTAGATCATGGAAAATGATAATTTCACCAGCTTCCAATTGGATCAGACCACATCTGGGGTTCTGGATAACTGTGGTAAGTTAATGGTGATGCTGACAAAGTAAGGCATTTTCAGAGGAGGGTGCCTGAGAGAGTAAAGGCTCAGGTAACCATGTCGTAATTGTAAGAGAGAGGCCATGCTATTAGAATAGAGTCAATCTCTATTCAATAGAGTTAGAAATAAAATCAATCTGTGTTATCTAGAGAGCAAAGGCAGTAGGCCTGAGTCATCTATAAGAACAATGGGACACATGCATGGGAGGCAGGAGGACAGACCTTGGAGCCAGTATGCCTGGGTTTATATCCTGGTTCTGACACATACTGACCCTGCAACCTTGAGCACGTTGGTGAAACCCTCTGTGCCTCAGTTTCCTCATCTGCAAAACAAGGGCACTATGAGTCCTAAGGCATGGGATTCTTAGGAGGAATACATGTGTTATAAGTAAAGTGCTTACCACTGTACCTGGCAAATCATAAGCACTGTACAAATCTTTGCTGTTAACACAAAGAGCCAGCTTTTTCATAAACAGAGATGCCATGTGTATTGGTTTGCTAAGGCAATTATAACAAAATACCACAAACTGGCTGGCCGGAAGAACAGACATTCATCGTCTCACAGTTCTGGAGGCTAGAAGTCATAAATCAAGGTGCTAGCAGGGGTGATTCCTTCTGGGGGCTGTGAGGAAGAACCTGTTCCATGCCTCTCCTAGCTTCTGGTTTGCTGGCAATCTTTGGTATTCTTTGGCTTACAGAAGCATCACCCTGATCTCTGCCTTCATCTTCACATACAATTCTCCCTATGTGAATGTGTCTTTCTCCATGTTTTCCCTTTTTCTAATGACACCAGTCATATTGGATTAAGGCCCACACTAATGACCTCATTTTAACTTGATTCTCTCTGTAAAAACCCTATCTCCAAATAAGATACTGCAGGTTAGGACTTCAACATATGAATATGGAGTGACACAGTTCAAGCCATTAATACCATGTTACTGGGAATCTTAAAAAGGAGGCCAGATGATCGGAGATGTTGCTGGTTTAATCCTGCAATGCAGCCGACTGAGGACATGCTTTTACAAAACAATTATAGGGTCAAATCAGGACTCCCAGCTTGCAATTTAAGGGACAATAAAAAGCTTGATTTCTTAGCCCATAGGCCTGACTTGGCCTCACAAATTACAGTGGTAAAAGGACAGAGCAATATTGCTGTTACTCCCTTTGCCCATTTTCCTATAGAGAATAATAGGGGAAATACCTCCCTATTACTCCTTTAAGGCTGCATTCTGGCTTCAGCATTCTTTTTGTCCTACGAGTACCGGAAACCCAACAGAGTAGTACCTATGGGGAAATAATATTCTATTACTTCAGGAACACTGCAGATTTTCTCCATCTTCATCTCATTTTATTCCCCCCACAATTACAGAGACCACAGACATCAAACAGTTTCATTCTCATGTCCACATGAGGGAACGGAGAAGGTAAGCTTTTAGTCTGAGGTCATGCAATTAATTAATGGCAGCGCTGTGATTAGGTTTAAGTTTCCTGATAATCTATCAATTGCTAGTCAATTCACTGAGGATCTCCTATTTGTTTGGTACTGTGCAAATATTGAAGATTGAGACCTGGCATCAGTCCAACAAAATCACTGAAACTTCCAGCATTGAATGAGAAGCCACATCACTCCAGGACAAGTGGACTCCTGTCCACTCTTAACTAAGCCATGATCATAAAAGTTCTCAGGACACTTTTTTCTTTATTTTGGCATAATTACATGCAGATCACCCAAAGGCCTTCACTTCAACCTCCCACTGTAAGCAACATTTGGAAGTGCTGTTTCCCTGCTCTTTGCTAGAACTGATCCCTCAATTTTTTGCTATTCCTCAGCAACTGTTAGAGACCCTTCTGTCTCTTCTCTCTCCTCCAGACCCATACCTTTGAAGAAGATGGTACTGCCATTTGGACTGGGCATCTTGCCACAGAAAGCAATGGCTTAGAGTTTTCCTGGACTCGAAAGCCACTTCCACTCCTTAATCTCAGGTATCAACTCAAAAAAAAAAAAAAAAAAAACCCAGCAGGGTGTGCCTTCCCCATTTATCCAAGGGCAGCCCTATTAAGTGAATGCTATCAGTCAGGTTTGTCACATAACAAACAACCAAAAAACAAAATTGCAGTGGAAATCAAGAAACAGCCAGGGCGTTTTATTGATGTGTGTGAGTTTTTTGTTTGTTTGTTTGTTCTCACACATCAATGAGTTGAGAGAGGTTTGGCTACTGATGTGGTCTGAGTTTGACTGGGCTTCATTCCAACCTGTTGGTTGGGTTTAGAGCTCTTCTGCATGTCTCTTACCTTCCCTGGACCAGCACTTACCTGAGGGATGTTCTTTCTACAGCGAAAAAGCAGGAGTACAAGAGGGCAAGCCCAATCTCACGAGTGTATTTCAAGCCTATGCTCACATAACACCCGCGAACCGCCCACTGGCCAAAGCAAATCACTTGGCCAACCCTCAAGACAAGGGGTGGAGAAGTACCCTGCACCCATCATGAGGCCATGTAGAGGTGTGCAGGTGTGACACTACTCCAAGGAACTGGAAGGTCAGCATGTAATCTGACCTGCCCTGGTAAGGCAGAGACCCAATTCTTCAGCTTGTCCTTGATGGTTCACCCACTATCACTCACTAGACACCAGCCCTTCCAGCAGCACAGTCTTATCTTTCACCAGTGAGCTAGCCTACTTTTTCCTTGCCTCCCCAAGTTCCATGACATCTCCTTGTCAAAAGCAGTTCCTCCCTTCTCATGCTGTTTTAGTAAAAGCTTTCTGCCAGGCTGGGAAGTTGAGGAATCCCACTGGCATGTAATATATGATAATTTACTAATACAATCCAGCACTGTTTGCTTTTTTCCTCAGGCTGCTGCTTGCCTGTTCCATTGTTGTTGGCCAATTTCCAAAAATCATAATCGGAAAAGGAAAAAAGAAACTATTGAGAAGATGACTATCCAAACATCTGAGCCATCCTCCATCCTCCAGGTAATGAATCCATATTGAGTGAGACTAGCATTTGGAACAATAACATAAGAGGAAAAGAAAACAAAAAAAATTTTCCCATTAAAGTACATAGGTCCTACAAGTCTATCTTTGCAGACCCACAATATGGAGTCATAGATTTAGTTGTTCACACCTCTCCCATATTTTCAGAGCCATTAACCAGGGTGGACTTGTCAGGGTTTCAACACTGTAATTGTTTAGCTATAAATTTCCCTGCTGGCTGCGGCCTGAGGTTTCCAGTAATCACAGGCAAAGGCAGAGTCAAAGTGGATAGTGCATGGGGAAAGGGAGAGAACCCAGCATGAGGATTTACTGAGGTGGGAGGGTAAGGGCCTGGGGTGGTGTGGAAAGAGGGTAAAGGCCACCAGAAGCAGAGCTGCTGAAGAGCAGGGCACAGGACCATGATAGCTCTCTGTTAGACTGTAAGTAAGGTTTCTGCTTCCTTCCCACACAACCAACCTGGAAGACCCACAGAAATAAGAAGCAAAACTAGATTTGTGAAACTAACATAAAAACTCTAGGGAACCCCTTGGTACTGAATATGTTAAGTGGGGACCAACCTGGGGCAGGGGGTACCAGTGAAGGGATGAAGAACGTGTTTAGGGGAAGTTCTCAAGTTCTGCTCCTGACCACATGACCTGTGGAGGATAATCACCTGCTCCAGTGTGGAAAAGAAGCTGGCAACATCAGCCAGGTGGGTCAGACGAGGGTCAAACCTGCCAACATCCTTCAGGGTGAGGAACTGATGAAAAACTGTGGACTGGCCAGTTGGCTTGAGCACTCACTCCTCTACTTCCTCAATGCCCCCTCACCGCAGAATTGGTGGATCACAGTCAAAAGCTGTGCTCTTCAAACTGATTTTGACTTCCACTCACAATGAGAAAACACATTTTACGTAGTGACTCAGTACGTCTACAGCCCTGTACAAATGAGAGAGTTTCACAAAACAACATGCCTACTGTTGGGATGCCCTCTATATTTTTCAACCCACTCCATTCCATTCCATTCCATTCCATTCCACTCTATTCTGTTCCATTCGAATCCATTCTCTTTCTTCTCCCTCCCCTCCCCTCTTTCTCCTCCCCGCTCCTTCTCTCCCACCCCCCATACTGATTGATTCACTACACTGGTTTCATGACCCATTAACGGGTGCCACCTTAGAGATAATTTCCTTCCCAGGTTACTTTTCTCAGAGCATCTAAAGGAAGTTTCTGACCAAAGTTGTAGCCTAATGAAGAGACAAAAATTGCAGTGGTGGGTTATAGTTCTGTGGAACCTTGAACATTCTGCCTTGGAGCTCACCCCAGCCCCTCTTCTAAAAGTTGAGTTTGAGCCCCTCCATCATTGGAGATTACCAAGCATGGTAAATGTTACCACTAAAAGAAGAAGCCATTTTAATATAGAATACTATACTCAGCCAAATTATGACTTAAATCTGTATACTCAGTAGGCATATTCTCAAGCACACAAGGTTTTAGCAGGTTTGCCACACAAAGAACTATTTAGAAAATTCAAGTAAAAAGCAAATCCAATAGATTGCTAGAAGAAATATGGGAAATAAAGGGATTCAAATAATTTAGTAGAATTGTTACCTAAAAAGTTAAGAAACAAAGAAAAAATAAGTGTATCCATAATAACCCAGAACAAAAGTTTTAAATATCAGCAAGGGCATGGCAGAAAGGGATGGAGCAAAGAGATATGGGAACATGCTAACATGTCTAGCTTGTTCAATGTGAGATTATAAATGGATGATAGATGATAAATAATAGAAAGATGATAGATAAATGGAATGCAGGTAGATCTGAGATAGCAAAGGGATAAATAAATAAAAGTATAGGAGAGACAGAGACTCTTAGATTACATATAAATGGTTTTCTCTTATATATCAACAATATATGATCTATGAAAGAAATTAAAAGAAAACACAATGTTAAAGAATGAAAAAATATTCAGGGAAAATATGAATCAAAGAAGGTCAGAGTATCAATTTTAACATCTGACAAAGGAATTCAAGACAAAAAAATAATAACAAGAACAACAAAGCAGAAACAATATAACCATCATTGGGATATACAAACCTCGCAATTTAGATTCAATATATAAAAATAAAGTAACAATGATAAAACTGAAAGGAATAGAAACAAAGCAAGCCCCCCAACCAAAACAAGCATAAATGATGTAGTCACATTTGCCCTTAACAGCATTCAATGGCTTCCTCACTCTCTTCAACACTTTCTGTAACCTTTTTTACTTTATTTTTATTCTTCACGTGTCTTTTCTCTGTTATGCAAAACCATAATGTTTACCGTTCTTCTGGTTGTAACATCTTCCCCACTTCTTTACCCGCTATCTCCTATGCATCTAAACCATGGTAGATTAGATATTACTTCTTCCACAAAAACTTGAATGTATTTGTCCTTTCATAGCACTCCGCTCACTTGCAAATCTCCTGTTTGGCTCTCTCTCTCTCCCGTTAGACTGTAAGCACTATGAGGAAAAGACTGTGTCCGTGGTGGTCACCAATGTACTTCTAGTGCCCAGGACATGGAATGTCCGAGAAAGGAACTGAAAAAAGTGTTTGTATAGTAGCCAAATCCACCCCCAAAAGAAACCCCAAAAACAAAAACAAAAACATTTATAATGGATTTTTTTAAGGATTTTATTTATTCATTTAGAGAGAATGTGTGTGCGAGCGGGGGGGGGGGGGGAGGGGTAGAGCGAGAATCCCAAGCAGACTCTGTACCAAGCATGGAGCCCCACACACGGCTTGATCCCAGGACCCTGAGACCACGACCTGAGCTAAAACCAAGAGTCAGCGCTTAACTGACTGAGCCACCCATGCGCCCCATGCATTTTTTTTTTTCCAAAGGATATCAGTCCAACTTCTGGTTCAACATGGCAGAATTAACATGTGCATTCATTTCTGTTTCTGCTCCCCCCCCCCATAAAACTTCACAAAATGCCAGTAAAATAATTTCTTTAATGGATAAATCTTCCAGAACAAAGAGAAAGCTACTGGAGATATCTTATCAAAGTCAATAAAAGATGAAGCCAAAATGAATGGGGTCAGTGGGCATGGAAACCAGCGAGAAGCAAGATCAAAGCACAAAGAACTAGAAAGGCTCAGTAATTGAAGGCACGTGGTGTTTCAGAATACAGGGGGTTGAATATATGGCTAAAAACAGGCAGACTGATTGAAAGTCTTTATGAAAAATGCAGACACACTCTCATCCCCTCATCTAGCCCAGTGACACCAAGAAAGCATCCTACATCCAAGCAAAAGAAAAGAGGTTTACACTGGGGCTAGACTGTTCTAGAAGGGCTCTGAACTTAGAGACAGGGAAAGCAGAGAGTAGGAGTGAGATGCTGTCCTGAAAACAAGAAGATTAAGTGAAATTTTGAAACCCATCTTCCCAGTTACTTTCCACTCTGTTTGTCCCACCTCAGACTGGTGACTGGAAGAGAGAGCTGCTTACAGAAACTGGCAACTCCAGTGGAAAAGACTACCCTTTTTGATAACAAATCAACCGCCAGATCATGATGTGATCTGGCACATGATGTTGACTGGCCTACCAGTCAACAGTCCTTCCTACCTTTGCACCTGTGGGTTTTTCCATTAGCTTCTGGTTCCTGATTCTTTTTTTTTTTTTTAAGATTTTATTTATTTGAGAGAGAGAGAGAGAGCACAATGGGGAGGGGCAGAGGGAGAGAGAGAGAGAATCTCAAGCAGACTCTGCCCTGAGCACAGAGCCCAATGTGGGGCTTGATTCCAGGATCCTGAGATCATGACCTGAGCTGAAACCAAGAGTCAGATGCTTAACCGACTGTGCCACACAGGCACCCCTCCTGATTCTTAAATATGTATAAATATAAAAGATTTCTACTCTTAGGCACTTGAGGAAAACCGCTAACCTAAAAGAAAGAGATCAGAAAGGAATTCACAGGAAATAGAGACAAGGCAGGGAACAGAACAAATATTTTTTAAAAAATCAATATAATTAATATTCTAAGAGAGATAAGCGAAGATTCTACACCTATGAAACCAGAGCAGAGTGCCTATAAAAAGGATTTTCAGCAAATAAATAAGAGCTCTTGGAATTTAAAAATATAACTGACAGCTTCCCTGTGGGCTGAGACACAGTAATATGTATAAAAACAAGCTGTGTCTCACCCAAAATAGTCCGCTTGCTGACCTTTACCCTGAGTTCCTAAACCACACTCGACTACACAGATGCTTTTCTGTGCAGTGTGCGCCATCTTGGAAAGGAGGCCGCAATCCTGGTACTGCTCATCCACCCACCCCTAGTTCTTCATTTGTGGTCTTAGTCTGAGGCCCAGTTTTTGTTCCAGTCCGTGTCACCAGTGATAATCCCAGGGGCCCTCAGGCAAACAGAGATCAAAAGAGTTGTGTACATAAAGCAGACTTGCCTAGAAAATGACACAAAGGCTTCGAGGAGGTAAAGTGACCTGCCCAAGATCACACAGAGAAGTAAATCCTCAATTTCCTGATACCTCCCACTTGTTTCCTCATCCATTCATGGATGAACTATCATAGCAGTGACAACAAAGATGATTCGTTCCTGCACTTATGGAGCTCTCAATCAGGTGAACGGAGAACGAGGCAAGCAAGACCGTTGCAACTGATGCTGAGATGGAACTCTGCAGGGATGTCCAAGAAGGGTGTTCTGCCTGAAATGAGTCCTAATGGGTAAAGACGAGAAAGGAAGGGGACAGAGAGAACCAAAATAGAGGTGACAGTGACCACTATGCTTTGGGGGCACTTCAGCAGTTCTCAAGTCTGCACAGCAGAGATCAAATGTAGTCACAAGAAGAGCTGAGACTGAAGCATCATCAGGGAAGGACCAGAGCAACCAGGAGCCAGTATACCATGCTACGGAGCCTGGACTTCATCCCACAGCCAGACAATAGGGAGACTTTCAGGGTTTTGATCAGGTGAGTGACTCTCGTCCAGTATATAATCCATTTGTTGACATGGATTCCAAAGGCTACACAGATATGAGAAGGGAGAGAGCATTCGGAGGTGGTGACTAAGCCTGAAAGAGGCAGATGATTTAGGGGGATGGAAAAAAAAGAAGAAGAAGAAGAAGAAGGGTAGCCAGTTGGAAAAGGAGACAGTAGCACAAAACAAGGTTGAGAATGAGAGTGTTGAGTTCAAAGGACAACCAGAAGAACCCTCTATCTCCAGGAAATAATAAAAGACAAGGAAGAGGGTAGGGCCAGTTGAGGTAGACACCAAATTGAGGAGATTAGACATGGCTCATCATGTTGGTGCTGCTCCAAACTTTCTTTCCAATGGTAGAGGAAAAGGAACCCCAGAACTCTTGGGTAGTGGCCAGAAGTGGGCTTCTATAATCTCAGAACTTCTTGGAGATCTATCTTTCATCTTTAAAATTGATATGAGTTTGGTATTCTACTTTACAGAAGATTAATATAAAAAATATGTTTAATTACTTTCTAGTTAAAACACAATTTCCTATACCCCAAGAAATCTTGCAGGAAATTAGCAGTCCAGAAGGATGCTCCTGTGTCTCTTCATGCCTAAGGAATGCCAATTCCTAGGGGACGTGAAGATGCACAACAGTGAGAAATCCAGTTTCTTCAGGTGAGCTTCGACGTGAAAGAGGCATTTGAGGAAGTTAAATAAGCTGGAGTGTGCTAGGTGGGTGAGGCAGTTCAAAATGAGTGTTAGAAAGCCAGATAAGGGGCTTTTGACATAACCATGACGAGATTTTATACCAGAGGATGGCAGCAGATGGAGGAAAAAATGACACACACAGAGAAATTTTTGAAGACCTGATGGACGATTCAATGCGAGGGCAGGAAGGAAGAGAAGAAGGAATCAAAGACAATTCTGACTTTGAACCAGGGGGACCAGATGCCAGGGCTGAAGAGGAAGAAGTTGAGAACACGCCGGCTGTGCGTGTCCCAATGCCTGAAGCATGTGTGGAAATGTGTTGTCGATGGCTAGACTCAGGGAACAAGACCGGAGGTGGAAACACGAAGGTGGGTGTGGGGATCATTTGCACCAAAGTCATAGTTGACACCATAGGGTGGATGGAAACCTGAGTAAGTAAGGGAAGAGAAGGAAACACTGAAAGTTGGGGGCTCAACTTTAGGAGACATACATAGATGAGTAGCGCAGGAAAGAGGAGAAGGCATATTGACCTTTAGATGCCACACTTCCAATTACATAGCAGGAAAAACTAGATAATGAAAGGGGGAAATTTCTTGGTTGGTGTACCTGAAGAGCCCAGGAGTAGACCCTGACTTCGGAGTATGACTAGAGTCCAGTGCTCCAGTGATGCCACCAGAAACCTGTCTCTGTCCACCTTGTCACTCTTCTTCCCTTTCCAGTGGCTTCACTTTCTCATCATGGTGGCTCCCAGAAGCTCCAGGCTTTTATCTTCTCAGTCCAACAACCCCAGATGAAAGAGAACATCTCCATCCCCCAAGTTCCAACAAAAGTCTCCAAAAGAAATTTCAGCCTTGGCTCCAACTGGACCACTGTGGCACATGGGCCCATCCTTAAACCTAACACCCTGGCCAGAACTGGGGCAACGTGCCCCCAAGTGTCCAAATCCAAACCTACATGATCTAAGCCCTGGGGAAGGGGGCTTCCCCAAATGAAAGATGGCTCTGCAAATTCCATAAGAGGGGAGAATGAACGCTCTCGGAGAAGCAGAGAGCAGGTCCAGTGGGAGCAGAGAAAGTTTTAAGAAGCTGGGGGTGGAGATAGGGTGGCCAAAATGTGCACTCTCATACTAAGGCCAAAGTGGGGGCAATCGAGACCCCACTGCACCTAGATAGACAGGAAATGGGGCAGCCCTTTCCCTCTACATCGCCCCCCTGCCTTAATAGTGAGTCTGAGGATGGTGAAGCCCCATCCCCAGCTTTCCTCCCTCACGGTTCCCAGCATGGCTCCCAGAGCCCCAGAGTGCACAGAGCCCCCCAACACTACACCCTTCCAGAACTATGCCATAGCCACTCAGGCTGAGGCCCACAGGCCTCTCGGGCAATTAAAAAGTCCCTCTGGCTTCAGAAAGCTGCCTTGTAATGTGACAGCCAGGTCCTTCCTGGCTGGCCTTCCCCACCACACGCATCAGACAATTCCTTCTTCCACAGCAGGTAATTTTTCCAGTGAAAGAATCACCCCTCCTCTGTCTTTTGCCTCTGACCCACCAACTGTTTGCCAGGACAGGACCAGGGACACTCCTTGGCTGGACTTCTGAGTTCCAGTTCAGCTGGGGGCACTAGGCTGGGATTTAAGCAAGGACCCTGAAGGGCTCATGTTATATGAATCATCTCCCCAGCGCCCCGAGACATCAAATCACACTTCACGCCCGCTCTTTCTTTGCCAGCCGCCTCAGCTCATTGGCGTTTAAAGCAACATCACCGGCAGCAGCTCATCTGGAACGTCCTGGCCCGCTCCCCTTTTCATGATAGCGAGCACCCTTTGCCACAGAGCGAGGAACAGAGTCAGACAGACAGATGGACAGGGAGAAGGGAGTCCTGCAGAGTCAGAATGAATATGGATTTGCGGCATCTGTGGCGGGAGGGGGGGCCATGGCAATCACATCTGATGCTGCAGGAGCTCAGGATGGACCGACAGCAACTCCCCTTAGGAATCCGAGTGGGCTCTTTCTCGTGTGATGTTTTGAAGCATGTCAGCATTCCTGGGCACTGTCAGCCTCCTCCAAATGACCTGAGAGGGGGTGTGAATAGCAAGCTCTCACCGCCTTGGGCTGTGCAGAGGGAAATGCTGGGAATACTGTTTTAGAGGTTTCCTCTCGCTGTGAAAATCAAGGCAGAAATGCCTCATCCTCAGCTCCCCATATACCCTTGAAGATCAAGGGGCAGATAAGCTAATTTATTATAAATTCTAATGTGGCACAGTTCCCTGACCAGAGCCTCTTCTCCTTCGGTGCCCCAAGCATTTGCCAATACTTCATCCAAACCAGCTCCCTTCTGGAGGCCTCCCCCTGTTCATCCCACTCATGCCAAGAGGCTCACACACTGGTGCCTTCTCCATGCATGTGCTCACACGCACATGCACACAGACATACACACACGAGCACACGTGCATATGTACACATACACACACACACACACACACACACACACACACATACACACACAAATAAAGCTGGACCCTGATCTTCCTTCCAGATTTATACCCCTGCCTTGCCCAGCCTGGCTTAAAATTAGTTTTTACTTTCAAAATGTATGAATCCCACAAAGGGATGCTTTAAAAAACCAAAATGGTAACACACACACACATGCACACACACAAACACACATCAAGGAGACTCTCAGAGCTTTGACATGAGATATTTGTTTCTGAAAACCTGTCTTGTGATTTCAGCCTTATTCCTTGCTCCATGTAGGCCTCAATCTCCATTGTCATAAAGGCAAATCCCAAGCCCAAGAGTAGCCCAGCCACTGCTATGGGCTGCACTGTTCATTTCTTGGCAGCCAAGAAGTCCACCTTATTTGCTTGGAGACCTCATACAGCCACATCAATACCTGCTCAGGCTTCATTCTCCCACCTATAAAATGGGTCTAATAGAGCCCACCAAGATTAAGACTGTGGAGATTCATATATTAATATTGCCAGACCCTTTTGAAAATGAACACACGATTACCAACCACCATTTAGCCCTGGCATTCTGAGCCAGGAGGAAGGCAGGGCTCAGTCAAACCTCAAGACCCTGTCTGGGTGAGCAGTTTAAGAAAGCATCGTAGTCTAGCCACTGGGTGTGAGCAAAGAAGCAACAGTCCCCATAAAAACTACACTTCCAGCAGAATATACTGTACCTAATAATAATCCGAAAGGACAACCCCTTTACAGAGCGTGCTGCATGCCAGGCGCTGTGTTTCATGTGCATTGGTCCCTTTGCTTCCCTTCCCCTCTGAGGAAGCCCGATCACAAAGTTCTAGGTTACAGATGAGGAAAGAGTAGCACAAAAGCTAAATAACTTGCCCAAGTGGCAGAGCCAGACCTTGCTTTGAACCAGGACAGCATAGCCCTGCGGCCAAGAGCATAAACAAGCGAGCGTGCGCGCGCGCGTGCATAAAAAAGGGCCGGAAGACAACAACAGTACTGTATCTTAGGGTTCCAGGCGGTAGAATTACAGACCATTTTTTTTCCCTTTCACTCCAGTATCTGCATTTTATCTAGATGTCCTCATTTCTACAGTGAGATATGTATTGCTTTGATAAGAGTAATGTTTAAATGTTGTTTTGGAAAAGCGTCTTCCATTTCTGTTTCTCTGACCGCCGTACTTTGCCCCCCAAAGCGGCAGAAACCACCAGGGCCGGGCCTCACACTGCTCGGCAGGCTCGAACCGTTCCCCAGACCCAGACCGCAAAACAAGGCCGAATGACGAGACGACGTTAGTCGGTGGTGAAGAAATGTCATCATCAAGGAGGGGGAAAGTGGTCTCATGCGCCCCAAATCCACCCAAGCCCCTGATGTCTAGAGACAGTACTGGGGACACAGTGGGAAAGGTAGAAAGGGACCTCGATGGGGCCAGGAGACCAGACTTCTCTCGCTTCCTCCTCCTGTGCTATCCAAGTAACTTCTTCACTAACTGATCCAGCTTTCTCGCCTGCGACCTCCGAGGGCCTCGGATTCTAAGAGAACCGTAAGAGAGCCTGACTCTGCCACACGCTTCGTGCTCTTCACACGTGTGGTCTCAGTCCCCACACAAAGCCCATGAGGTACAGGCTGATATCCCCATTTCACAGATGGGAGCACTGAAGCTCTGAGACCCACTAACTGGATCCAGGTCACAGAGCTCAGATGCAAACCCAGGTACACCCGACCCCAGATTTCAGAGATCTTTCTGAGCTAATGATGTTGCCAGATTTCTAACTCCCCAATATTTCACATAGGCTCTCACTCGAGCTCCAGGTCAGTGTGTGGGCATGATCATCCCAGCTTTGGGGGCTGAGCTGTAAGTGAAGGGCTCTGTGACTCTCCCTTTCTTATCACGCAGCCTCCACAAAGTGCTTCAGGGTCTCTGGAGCTTTCCAAGGCAAAGGGGAGCCAGTTCGTCAGGAAGAGCACTCCGTTCCCTGGCACCCACAGAGAGCCGAGCGCACATTGGCCTCTAGGTGCGGGCCCATAAGCTTTTCCCAGAACGGACCAGAAACGGGAGGCAGGGAGGGAGGGGCCTGCACTCCGCCCAGGCAGTTAGCTCTTCGCGGCAGGCAGCAGTAATGGAGAACGTGATAAGCTGTCACTAGAAGCCAGCTCGGTTCTCTGAGACTTAATGGTAGAATAACACAATAGGGTCAGACTAAAAAGGTTCCCTTATGAAAATTTTATCAGCAACTTTGGTAAATGGCTATGGGAAAGGTGCTTTGCTCCCAGGCAGACCTGGGACCCGACTTTACAAGGTACACGCGGCCTGCATTGCATCACCCCCACAAGATATTAAGGGCACTCAAATTGAATTAACACCAAATCAAGCCGGTGCACTTAACAATACAAATGCACTTAAGGGATGCCTCAGGATGATTTGTGACTAAAGAAAGCAAAGAAGAAAACGGCCTGCAAGCCACAAGGGTGGTGTTGTGTGTCATATACAGGAAAGGCCGTAAGTAGAACTTAGAATACCGGAAAACCATGAACTTCGGGGGCTCTCAAATACCTTAGACCCAGCCGTAAAGTAGGAGGCCATTTTTGTGGTATGCAGAAACAATTGATAAATAAATTACAACCAATTTTCTTAGTGGCATGGTCTCCATTACCTCTGACAGCGGCCTAACTACTCTGTGAAGATGATAAGCGGCAAATAATGGCGTATCAGGTAGCACCCCAGGAAATTCTGCGCCGGTTGCCAGGTCTCTTCATGACAGTGATGACACAAAGATCCTCAGTGAGAGCCAAGTGATGAGAAGTGACAGCTCTCCAGGCAGACCATGACAGG